>NC_086155.1:46109808-46412839 GCF_035149785.1 Candoia aspera | reverse complement strand
TGGGGTTCACATATCAAACCAAGCCATGGTTTACTTAACCATGGCTAATTGAAAATTGATTATTATATTCAAAGCATAAATAAGGCACAGTGTCTGGGTTTATCCACCGCCATAGGCCACAGTCAAACCATATTATGGCATACCATAGGAACGCACAAGCTCAAACAGCTCAATACCCCATGAAGCTTTCCAATATCTTGCTGAGCTTCACACTTCCAGAGGTTGGTGGGCCCACTCTTGGGTGGGAGATTCAGAAGTTTTAGATGTAAAGTAAGTGTCCTAAGCATGTGCTAAGTTTAATCATGGCATCCACCCTGCCCTTTTCTCTCCCCCAAAATGCTAAATGTTTTTTTAGTCCTTTCATTTATGTACTCTTGGCTCAACTCTAGGTGTAAATCCAGCCATAGTCTCTTTTGTGGCCTTGAACCACCCAAAACATGCTAATTTATGGGAGGTGTAAAATATAGGGCTGCTGCAGCCCTATTTATCGAGTAGTCTGGGCTCTGCCTACTTGTCATCAGACTACTCCTTCTGAATGGGTAGTGCTGATGCTACAGATGGCTTGGGGTTGGGAGGGGTCTTCAGAAAGCAGAATGGCCTGTAATCCTCTTACAGTTTTGTTCCTGATGGTTTAACTGTTTCATGATACCCCACATCACCAAGCTCCTCCCAGACAACAGATAAGCTGAGGATCAGAACTAACGCTCCTGCTGCCAAGCTGACCATTAGATACAGCTAAAATGAATTAAGCCCATCCCCATCTGATGTATGGACAGATGCACAGGGCTTGCCCTCCAGGATTGCCAAATGCAGTGCCCTGATTATGAGGTGACTACCTTTGCTACACTGTCTTGTTTAAAAAGACAGTTAAAGATACTTATTTATTTTATTCATTCATTCATTCATTCAAATTTATTAGCCACCCAACTCCAATGGACTATGAATATACGAGTTCATTGTGCTTTTACAGGATAAGTGCTTCAAGTTCAGATTGCCTTTTATCATGAATTGGCTTGTGGATCTTTCATTGTTTCATGGGAATCTATTGGCTTGTGGCTTGTTTTTGTCTACTACTTTGGGCTCCTTCAGGAGGAAGAGCTGTCTTAACAACAGAACTTCTTCATGTTCAAAACCATCATAATCCCATAAACTGGAGGAATGTTTACTTCATAGTCTTAGCTCCAGCATGGATCAAAGTTGTAGGTTTGTAGACCAGTAAACCAGAGGAAAAGGAACATTTCCTTCATTATGAATTGGCCATCTTGCCAGATAGTGAGAAAAAAATCACTGTATATCAGTGCCTGAGAAGTGCACTAAATATCATTATTAATTACCCAGATATTCCTCTTAGATGTGGTTCATGATGGAATTTGGAATGAGAATTTATGTTAACATACAGGGTTCTACAAAATGTCTGCGTCTTCTCCCTGCTATGCCAGTTTTGCAGCAATATCATTGATGTCAATGCAGAGTACTGATCAGGAAGGCAAAACTAAAAGACTTCAGCTATTTGAGTCAATGCTTCTTGTATAAAACCTTCAAAGGAAATCAGAAAAACAACAGTTCTATCAAAAGGTAGGCCCTGATTGCTTGCATCAGGACCAGCTCATCTAACTGGTGTCCTCAAAATGTGATGGACTCCCATAATCCTCCATTACTATGGCCAGCCCTTTCATAGGCACTTACGTTAGGAAAAACTGTCTTGGCAAATGACTTCAGAGAAAGTAGTAGTAGTAGTAGTAGTAGTAATAATAATGTTTTCCCACTAAATTATTTTGCAATTGTTGTGAGCTTTGGCACCACCTTGTGGTAAATAACATTATATGTGGGATATAATACAAAAAAAATGGAGAGATCAAGAGCATTACTGGGATCTAAATATGGTGTTTATAAACTGCCCTGGGGAATTTACAAATTCATAGATACGCCCGTAAATCTGGGAAAGAGCCACAATCAAAAAAGTTACAAAAGGGCTTACCTTGGGAAAATAATACAGTCTGCAGGCTGGCCAAATCTTTTTTTAAAATATGAATGTATTTCAGTTTATCACATGAGGTTGAACAGATCGCATTCAAGGAAGCTAGTGCCAATACAAATACAATTTACAAGTACCCAAAAGTAAAAAGGTATATTTTTTAAAAAATCAGCATTACAGTGTCAAATAGTGGTTATGATTAATATGAACAAGACATTTTGTAAAATCAAAAACGTTCATGACAAGGAAAAGGGCCCTGGTTAATAGATGGAGAGAGAGATGAGAGAGATGAGAGACAGAGAAAGAATTGTGTGTGTAATGGAAGGACATCTACAATGTGGCTTAGCAGATCCCATTAGAATGTTTTTCCGAAACACGGACACAGCAACTGAAAAAGTCCTCACTCAAATCTTCACCAAATGAACTTCAAAGATTGGAGTGACTCAAAGAAAGATCCCCGAAAGTTTTCAAGATTCAGACAGATTTATTTCTAACATAGTCCACAGACCTTTATCAAATTGCTCCTCCTCAGCAGTTTTTAAACAGCAAATCTTTCAAGGTTTGGATGTAGTTGGTTATGGAGATACCTACTAGATTAGATATTGACCTATTAGTTTCCACTAGTCAGCAATTTAAAATGTGCAGCCTCTAAATAAGCTTTTTGAAAACCTCCCCAAATGCCCACAATGTTCTCAGCTCCCTTATGAACGTCAATAACCCTCCTTTTGTATTTGTGTATGTTGCAACTACTTCCAAAATCCACAATCAAGGATCAGGGTTTCATATGTTAGTTATTGTATAAACAGATGACATTATTCCCTGCCAGTGAATTTGCTCCCCATGGGAACATTTTTGATCTTTGGTCAGCATTAAGTAGTAGATGGTCAAAGGCCAATAGTTTCCTAAGTTCCTGGCAATCTAATACACGTTCACTGATGCTGAGAGAAACAAAGCAGAACGAAGTTCAGCTATTAAGCACTTCATTCAATTGTGAAGGTCAAGCTTAAATACCACAATATGACTGTGAACAGGTTTGCTAGAAAGAGAGCTGCTTTTGGAACCAGCTGAAGGAAACATACCAATCCTCTTCCCAAAACCACCCCAGAGAAAACCAATTCACATTCTTAAGGCATCGCTTTCTTTTATGTTTGGTTTAGTTTTAAATATTGGTACTGGTTGAAAGTTGCTAGGAAAGATAATTGGTATAAATATTTTAGATCACTGATATTTATAAAATGCATTCAACTCTCTTCAGCACTGCTTATAGACAGTTTATAAACCAAAACATACAAACCCAAACACATCATTATTACAATATTAAAATACAGTTATAACTTGTTTAAATAGTGCATTAAGAAATTTAGGAAAGTTAAAAAAAAATGGTCACCTCAGTTCAAAAGACATTAATGTAGGGACATTCGTACCTACCTACCCCAAATCAAGACCTATCTCTAATCAGTCTGCACTTTTGTTTAGATGGAAGGGCCATCCTGAGCACTTGTGAAGGTGACCCGATCAGGTGCCCAATCAAGCTGATACTAGTGTGCACGGATGCAATACCCCACTTATCTGTTACAAATAATTGGTTGGATGGCATCTTGTGCATCCTTTTAAAACCATCTATATCTGCTCAGGAAAGCAAGCAGATTCAGATTGTGTTTGTACTATATGCTAAGCCAGGAGCCTGATGCATCTGTTACGTATGTTGTGGACGGCTCTTTAACCAAAATATTAGGATTATCCTGTTATCCAAATCTGAAATACTGTAGTTGCTCCTGGAGGTTTATGGAAACTGGAATTTGGAACCTACAGCAATATTTGGTTAGAAGTGCTGGCAGCAATATTGTGGTGCAATATGATAGGACTTTTTCACTTAGTATGTACTAAACTATCAAAGGTTGTACTGAGCCATAATACAGTTAGATATTTAGTGTGTTATGCACATCTAGGCACTATTGCTTTACACCATACTTTGTAGCTTATTGTGCAAACCCAATCATTGTGGCTTATTCAACAAATGATGGCTTATTGTGATATATGTGAGCCCAGCTAGCATTTGAGTAATCCAAGGAAAGGGGAGCCAGCCTCCTGTTTACCATTCTTATAGTACGGAACATGTGGTTAAATGTGTGGAGAAGACAGATACTAAGTAATAATGTATCAGTAGTGGCAGGCTCCAATTAAAAGTATGAAGAGCTAAGGAAAAATAATAATCTGGTTGCTTTAATTTTAAATTAAAATTGGCTAACCAGCTATAACCAACAGGTTTTTGAAAATATATAGAAAAACCAGAACGGATGCTGACTCTTTAAAGAAAAATCAACACACACACCCTTCAGTTACCACAATACAGTTGTTAGGCTAACTTAATTATAAAAATATTGAGGTTTCAGATTTTCAGATCATTTAATTAGACAGGAAGTTACACAAAGAGGGTCTGATGAGACATAAGGTTGACAACAATAAGATGTAGTCTGCATGTTCAGAGTTCAAACGGATTATGGGAAGAGGCATAAACACCCCAGTGGCTGGTTGTATGGTGTCATGCTCCCAGATCAAACATTCCCAAAACCTTTAAAAACTCCATCACCCAGAACATCTGATCAGACTCACATGCATGAATGAAGTCAACACGTGTCAAGATTTGTGAGTTGGTAGAAGCGGGAGGGGCATGCCAGGAGTGTGAAAGCATAATGTTTGGGCTATCTCTGGTCAAGCTGCCAAGCCGTTGGAGACATCTGCACAGAACTGAATGAACTGGCACGAGAAGTGGGGCTGCATACCGAAGAAGGGGGAGGGGGTTGAGTTCATTGGGCTATTTAACTGAGAGAAAGCGTGGGAACTTCTATTTGCAACTTTTTCACTGTACTGCATACTAAACTCCATTAAAGAGATTTCTACTTAACTACGTATGAATTTAATTTAATGGCAAGCTGAGTAGGGCAGTCATCACATATGGCCTTGATTCACAGACAGCTTTGAATCAGGACAGATAGGAATCCAACATAATTCCAACTATTTTGTTCATTGCATCTACCATATTTAATATAAAATGTCACCTGATCTGGCTAAAGCAATAGCTCTGAGATTACAGGCTGATCTCAGTTTGTAGCAACAGACTCCTTATAGTAGCACACAGTAGTTACTTTCCCATTGCAAGATATCCATTTTCTATACCACCCATTCACAGAAAAATATTCAAGCACCAGAATGTTAGGTGCTCCTGTTTAGATGCATCTTAAGTACCAAGAATATCCTGCCTGCTACCACTCAGCAGCAGTCTCACTGGGTTAGACCAGGGATCTATGTAGTCTAACTGCCTGTTTTTCAGAATGAACAGCCTGTTAATTACAGAAAATCGTTTATAGATGTACTGTTGAGAAACCCTGTGTGTGCTTAACCCCAAAATTTTACTAGAGCTGTGAAGATTAGTACCAACACTCATACGGTACCACTGTTCATAAAATTAAAAACAAAAATAAAACTCAGCACAATACTGTAAACTGTTTTGATTGTTGGTGGCAAGATAGAATAGAAATCAAGTACAGTTTCAGCAACAGTATGTCCTGTACCAACACTCAATGCACAACTGGTTCAAGAAGCAAAGGCTAGTTAATAGTGTATCCTAAAAATTGTTCACATATCCACTGTTTTATAAAAGGTGCTCTTACATTTTATATTTATACTTTACTGCATCATTTTGTGTGGTTTTTGGATTGAGCTTCATTATGGGGAGAAATTACATTGATCCTAAATTATATTTAGTCCGTAAACATCACTGAAAACTCAAGGTGGGATGGGAGAAACCATTACTTTATAAATGAGGATGTGCCTTGAGTAGTCTTGTAATTTCTTTTTAGAAACATTATCATTTTATTTTAAGAGCACTTGTTTTAATTTCTTGCTTAATAGGGAACACCTTTAGGATAGGTGCCCCCATCCAGTTTTGCTGGTAGAGACATTTGGAATTTTGACACATCTTTTTGGAAACACAGAAAATACTGGAGGAGAGGACATCCTGTAGTTTTTCAGAATGCCAGCTTTCTGTTTTTTTAATTCAAAGAATTGTTTAGAGCTATAAAAAGCCTGGTCTGCAGGGAGTGTACCAGACAAAAGGAAAGTACCTTTGGGGAGGCAGAGATGCCTGGGTATCTTGGCCTTAGTTCTTACTAAGCAATGCAATATTTTGCAAACTACAACAATGTATCTAAAACATTAGCTGACATGCACAATATAGCTTGCCTAGGGACATCGGTAAAAAGTTATATACTTTTCTAAGTATTTTAATATATGATAATTTACAGCACAGTCCTGTACGCAGTTGTTAAAAAATGTATCTGAATTTAAGACAGCTTTCTTCCCGGGAGACTAGACCTAGATCAATAGTTTCCATTTCAGTTCCTGTTTATCAACATTTTATCATATTTAATATTATTGTATATCTGCCACTTCTTAGTTTAAAAATCTTGGAACAATTTACAATAGCTATAAAAATACAATACCGTACAATAAACAAGAGCAAATAGTAAAAATAATCCACTTAAAAATAAATAAATAAATAAATAAGGGGTGTGAGAATGGTCAATATAGGACAATAAATGTTCAAAAGACCCTCTATTAGGTGACGTGGTCCTGAGATGTTTATAACATTATATAAATTTATATAAAGTTGTTTAATCTTCCTCAGTAGTAGACACAGACACCTTAGCCATCGTTTTCTGTACTAATTTGTAGCTTCTGGACCACTCCCAAAGGCAATCCAATATAGATTGTCTTACAGTAATCCAGTCTGAGGTTACCATTACCTGCATCATCATGGCCAGGAAAACCTTATCCAGAAACAAGTACAGTTGACAGACTGCCCTCAGGTGGTAAAAGATGTGCACAGCTGCAGCAGTCACCTTGGCTTCCAGCAACAATGTTGGATTCAGGAACATTGGTTCCTTCAGGCTGAACACAAACCCTTCCGGAGCAGCCACTTCCCCTAATTCCCATTCCCAGGAGCCCCTCCCCACAATACTTCTAACTGGAAAAAAGCAGGTTTATCATTTTGGTTTGTTCTAAATATTAGCAACTTACTTGATGAAAAAAGTAGCTCCCGTTGAGGTGGTGTCCATCTCCCAGCCTCTGGCCATACCTGAAGAAACAATGACACCATTAACCTATTAGCACGAGAAAACTTTCTGTTTCAAGCTGTTACAGAAACAAAGTTTTTCTATGGGTTTCACTTTATTTTATTGTTTACTTTATTTATACCATGTCTTTCTATTCAAGTTAGTACTCAAAATGGCCAATAGAATCCCCAAAAAGTAAACAGCATATTAAAATGAGTGCAAAATGAATGAATATACTACAGCTACATAGTAAGAGCCAAACTGCACATTATGTAGGAAGTAATAAAAAAGAAAAGGTAATCAGGGTCAGACTAGGCTCATAGTTGGATGTAAAGCCACCAGGAAATCCTAGGAGTATGTCTGTCTGTGTGTATGTATGTTAAATCAGAGTCAGACATCGTTTATATGAATGTACATAGGTAGTCAGCTTGATTACTCAGCTTGAGGATGACTTTATCGAAATACATCACAAGCAATTCTATGCAATAGCCACAGTGTGTAGAACATTAACAAAAGATGCATAAGGGCAGGAGAATTAGGTGGTGATATAGTGATCTTAGCCATAAGACCAAGAGCTAAGAACCGATGTATTTTTGGCAGACAGTAATAACACAGTTGCAGTTCTAGTTTAATCTTGGTTGCTGCCTGCAGATGTACACAGATCTGATTCCTTTTTTTCCAGTACACCAGTGGATGTTTTCTTAAAAGAAGAGATCAACCCTGTCTATCAATCTTTTAGAGAAAATATTAGCTATCAAGGATCTCCTATCCCCTGGGGCTTTGAAAGCTGCCTGGTCAAGTTCAATATCCCATCTTGCTAGAGATACCACACTAATCAAATTCACAATCCTTTATCATTTTGACAGTGCCAATAAAATACATCCCCTAGCCTGATCTGCCCTCTGTATATTATCACCTGTCCCGTACCTTAGCTGTTGCCAAGCAGCATTTTATTTATCACCAATTGTAACATACAGAGAAAGAGGAGAGAAAAGACTGCTCAGCCTGCATCATCTTAACTGCTCTCTCCAGTCACAGGGGGCTGGACCTTAGCTGCACTGTGAGACGGACTCTGATTATTAGGGTTTTTTTGTTTTGTTTTGTTTTGTTTTTTGTTTTTTTGTTTTGTTTTTGTTTTTTTGAAAGAACACCTTTTGACTTTGAGATAAGAAGGAAGCAGAACCCATACAAGGACAATAGCTTTATTGAAACCAACTAAAATGGACAAAGGAGTGTGCAAGCTTCTGAGTCCTTCAGAAGCTTTCATCATGAAGAATAGGAAAATGAGGAAAGAAATCACATATTCAAAAATTAGATCAAAATGTTGTGGCTATGATATGTGCAGTTTACTGTAAATACAAATTAGCAATCCTCTGGTTTTTCATATATTCAAATTTACTTTGCATCCAAGAGACAAAGAAATTGTGGGAAATTTTCTGTTTCTGGACATATGAAGATTAACTGTTTCCTGGTTTAGGAAGTTTATAAATGTAACTTGATATGATAGAATAAAAAGAATGTAACATTAAAAAAAGTAGTAAGGGTAACTGTCATCTCTGCACCTTAAATGTAGTCTACAAGCAGAATCTGGATTTTGCAGAATCTGTATCCATCCCATTCCCCCCCCCCCGCCCCCGATTCACAGACATACAAATTGCCAGGTGAAATCCAAAATGGTACCCTTGCTTTGGTCAATAGTGTAAATGCAGTTTGAGTGACTTCAAATCAGGTTAACCTACCTCACCTGCAAAAATTTCTCAGGCTTCATTCAAGAGCAAACCTTGGTGGGGAGGGGAGATCCATAAGTGAATCCTGGTAGGAAAGTGAGATCCTTGATGAAAGAGGCCTTCCTAACAACTCTCCTGCTTCCTAATTACAAACCTGATTTTCTGCTATGTGGAATGTTGCATCTCAGGAAATTGCATCTGAAGCCAATTCATCTTCATCTTTTTCCCTCCCAGCACCTACACAGCTTGACTTCCAGAATTACACAGAAAAATACCTTTTACCCTACTATATTTTGCTTTCTTGGATAACAAAGTGGTTCTATGTCAGTCCAGACAAGCACCAAGTATGAGTACTAACACTAACTTTATTGTAAGATTACAGTAACAGAATCTTGTAATTCTGAAAGTACCTCTCCCCTCCCTTACTTTTACTCTCCTGAAAACTAGGGAGGGTCCCTTCTGAGATGCTTTCTCCACCTCCACCCCCACCGGACTCAGATTTAGTTTATCAGACCATTGCCTAGACTGCAGATCTTCCTCCTGTCTCCCAAGGTATCACATACCATCACACTCCAGATGTGAAGGGACTGGAGTGCTCAAGATATTTCCAGTTCTTATCTGGAAGATGCCAATGCAAGGAGGTCAGTTAATCAAAAGAAGCATTCAATTAACATCTTGTTTAAAATACCAACAGATGTTCATCCCACTCCAGAGTCTAGACAGAAGCTTCAGATAGCCTTGATCCTATTATGTTTCTTGTCACACATACTGTACACAGCTCATTTATGGGAGTAGTGTAAACTGAACTCACTGGCAGACTTGCTTCTGGAGGGGGATGTTCTGAAATAAGTTGGTCTTGATTAGGTTTTGGGTGCTTTCAATTTAACTCTGTACTTTTACTAGCTCCCACATCAATAATCAGGGCTGCTCTGGGAATAAACTTCAAGGCTTCAATGCCTAGCACTCTGTGTACATCCCTGAGCACAGCAGACCTTTCAAACAAATGCGTATAGGATTTTACTGTAGATTATGACTGTTCAAATGGGACTGTGTCACTGCATGTGGCCATCAGGTATTAGGGAGCTAGAGTGAGTTTCTTCAAATTACCACTCAAATTTATTGGGTGATCCAGAACCAAATGTTCTTCTCTCAAGCAACTCACCTAACACTGTTCTTATGAAAATAAGGAAGAAGGAAAAACCATGTACATGTCCTGAGTTCCTTGAAGGACAGTGGCTCCAAAGGGAGAAAGGGGACCAGATGGTAAGAGTGAGAGCACATTAGGTTTCCCACTTCATATCTACTGAATCTATCTTTCCTTCAACTGGGTGGTACAACTGAATGCAGAATCCATCACATCCATACTTGCAAGTTCTATACTCAGAAGCTCCAGAGGGAATAGAAATCTTTATTTGCAAATCAGCTTCATCTCATATCTCTCTGCTCTTATAACTTGAATTCAGTATACTCTGTTCCAGACTCAATATACTTTGTTCCAGACACTGAAGACGACTTTAAAATGTTTGTCATTGCAAGGTATTTCAAAGGTCATTGAAACTTTTGTTTCCATTTGTGAATGGAATGTGTATTTTAAACATGCTATCTAGCTTTGCTTAGTACATTCCATGCTTTAAAAAAAAGCTGATATTGCCCAATACATTTTTCAAAAAAATTGAAAAACCTTGCAAACAAACTTTTAGTATATACATGTAGATTTCTACCCTAAAATCCCCAACATATTATTTTTCTCAGACCATGCTTCTGCTGTGAAGGACAGCTGTGCAATCCTGTGAAAAGACGCAAAACCAAGGAGCTATAGATGGGTGCTACAGGAGCACTCCCACCTTTTCAAAGCATCTTCTTGCCTTCAGATCTGAAATGCTGCACAGCCTGTATAGCCTGCTATAACCCCAAATTTAAAAAAAATTAGTACAGAGTAAAGTGGCTGGCAAAGTTCAAAGTGTGAGGCAATGTCCAACACTGAAGATTTGAACATGAAAAAAAATGTTGTGATTCACCAGAATAGTAAGGTGCAATCTTCTGCTGCTCAGACAAAAAAGTGTGCTTAATCAAACTTTTATATAAATGAGATAACAAAACAATGATTTGGTTACCTGACTTATCTTCATACTGTGGTTCTTATAGCTCTAGCTGGTCTACTTTCACACTCTTTTTTTTAGTCAGAATGTTCTGGTATTATATTTGTTAAATATTTAACTATCATCTACAAGATTCTAGATTTAGTATCCATCTGAAATGTGGCAACTGCAGTCCCCCAGTTCAACCCCCTGGCTGGCATGTAGATTACAGGAGTTGGTTAAGTGGGACAAAATGGACATGCCTTCAAATGGCTGATTATCACCAAGATGACTTCTCTGGAAAATATAAATTACTGATTTAAATGGGACTTCCATGAAACCACCATGAAAGAGATTCTACTTGTTCCTATGAGCTTCATATATATTCCCCATTCTAAGCAAAAATCCTTATATCTGAATATTATGCAAATTTCCTAAAAGAAAGTTGTATTAAATTCCCTGGGAAACTACTTGGTAGACCTCATAAGTCCCATAAATATATATACGCACAGTTTATGGAACACTAGTATGAACATTGGAGCATTAGGGTTACATTTGCCCTAGTCTAATTTCAAAAGCTCTGTTCTAG
Organism: Candoia aspera; assembly: GCF_035149785.1. Lineage (NCBI taxonomy): Eukaryota > Metazoa > Chordata > Lepidosauria > Squamata > Candoiidae > Candoia > Candoia aspera. The sequence continues at coordinate 46,401,356 of NC_086155.1, read as the reverse complement.
TAATCAACTTCAGATGTCTGAGCAAACGAAGTCTCTTCTTTGGCAGCCTAGGATGAGGAAGAAAGGAAGAGGAGTGAGGAAAAATCAGGTATCAGAAGGAAAAAGTATTGGGGGAGGGAAAGAAAAAAGGAGGATATCAGAAACAGAATAGATGGCCTTGCCCATCACTTGGTGTTCTTCACTATTCACTGGCAGCTGATGAGGCCTGCAATAGATAATATTTGCAGGAGGATGACTATCAACAGAGAAAAGATTATAGATCCCTATTACACAGCATAAAAACCTAGCATCCACCAAAAAATATTGGTCAATCCAGCCTGACATTCATACATGACTTTTGGAAATTCTTTTGAATTCTGTTCTCATCCAGAGCATTAGCCAAGAGCAGCTTTTCCCAACCTGGAGCTTCCCTTTAATCCCCCAGTCATTCATGGCTGGGGAAAAAGAATCACAACACATCTGTATGACACATCTGTATGACACTGGAGTGAAGCGAGTCAAGATGTGTTCTATTATGAGCAGCAAGAGAGGAAAACAGTGCAACAGCAAAAGTCAGCTATTATTATAATGAATGCAGTGGTAATAAAAGGCCTAGTTTTCTTCTTACCTGGCCAGGTAAAGTGCCCACTCTGGATAGCATAGCCACTGCCTGGATGTGTCCAGCAAGTAGATTTTGTTTCATCACTATAAGCAGGTGCAAACAAAATATCTAAAATGTATGGAACATCATCATTTTCAAGACACATACACTATTCAAGGATCAAGAACAATTGTCCTCCATCTTAGCATAGTATGCTTATGGCTAACTTTGTTGTGGTACCAGAACAAGGATTATACAAACTATACATAATCACCTTTTAAATCTTGCCAGTTTTGCCAAAAGCAGAGAGGGGGGGGACTCCTTCTCCAAATGTGCATTTTTATGTAGCAAAAACATAAAAATGTCTAGACTCAGGGAATCCCAAGGTTTCAAGAATGGTGAACAGTATCTTTAAGAAGGAGAAAGTAAGATGCCCAACAAATGACAGCTGAGCAGTCTCACAGGGCACAGAAAATCAGAAGAGAAAGTAGTCAGATGGAGTATTTGGGGAAAAAAGGGAAGGCACAGCTGCTGAAATTAGAAACTGGAAGACTTCTTTACCTTACAACCCTTTATTGTAAGACAACTTGAAATTTTGTCATTGTACAATGCTTTAAAATGCTCAAGATATTTTGCATATTCTTAGTGATGTAAGGAAGTTAATGTGTTTTTTTACCCAGCTTATACATCTCTCCAATCATTCCAGCCTCTGTGTGGCTTATATACCCTATTCTGTAGATCAGATTAAAAATATACATATAGCAAACATCAAATTGAACTTCTCCACTGAGGAACAATACAAGAACTCTGTATAAATAAAAACCCAAACTACAAGAGGGAACAACATAGGCATCCCCAAGACCTACTTGAAAAACCAAGTTTAATAGCCTTTCAAAAAAGTCAGCAGGGTGGGAGCCCTCCGATTCTGATGTGGGGAGCAGAAGGTGAGGGAAAAAAAAGTGCTAAAGCCATTTCATGAATGATAAGAAGGAGTGAGATTTGAAATAGGAATTTCCTGGTTCTCAGCTGAGCTTCTTAGGTTACAGTCCTATAGCCAATCAGGGACAACGCCCCATGGAAATCAGTGGAATTTACTTCTACTCAAACATACATAGGATAGCACTGGTAGGTGCTATTTGACACTAGCTTGGTAGATAAGAAACAACAGCAGGTTCAGCAAACCAGATAAGGAACTTTTCACAACTAAGCTAATAGTACTTTAAAAAAAAAACCAAAGTGGGTTGCTTAGGAATACTGGTAGGGCAGGGTAAAAAAAACCAGGAGAACCATTATCAGATTAAAATTATATTTCAGTTTATATAAACAAAAAACAAAATCTGCTTTCAGGTTGCCTGCCTAAGGACATATACAAACAAGTTCATTAAACTTAGTTCTAAGTAAGCCACATATAAAAATACCCCAAGATCTTTCATGCCTTGCAGTAGATTTAATCAAGTTCTTCTCTTTTCGAAAGAGATCCTGGTTTTTTAGATTATATTTCTACATATATACATCCCATTGCCACCCAAGGGGCAACTGAGAAGCATAGGCACTGAAGGAAACATAGGAGAGTCTGTGGAGCTATTTCCAGTGCAATCAGTCTGAGGAGCTACAGGAAAACAGCAACAACAAAGCACAAACCAAACCTACTTGATAAAGAAGATTCTCCCGTCACTGCAAACTCCATAGGTCCACTTGCCAGGCAGATCAAGCCAGTCAATGTCCTCAGTGGCCATCAGTCCCTTCCACTGTAAATGCCACCAAGAAAGGGGAGGGAGCAGTGGCCGCAACTCTCTTTCGTCTCCGCTTATGCTTTCCTGCCTCTCGCTCCCTCCTGCTTTAAGCAGAAAAGGAGCACAGAGGTAAAACTAAACCCACTTGAGCCAGTCCTACCAGAATGCAGGTAGGTCAGCCTTTCCTCAGAAACTCTGGTTCACTGCAAATAGCCCAGGAGGAAGGAAAAACACAGCACCTGGTTAACTCTTTTGAGGCCCAGTGGCTGATTTTTCATTTAAAAGCTGGCAGAGGATCCCTTCCAGCTGCTAAACAAAACAAAACACGAAACAAAACAAATCTGCAGGAGTCTCCAGAACACAGTTGTACTTCCTCTGCTGCCTACCTTTCAGTCTAATTGCCACAACTTAACTGGGTGAGAAGAAAGGCAGTTTTGTCTGGCTCCTTTCTCCTTATTAATTAAGCCCCAATGTCTACATTTCTCACCTTGAGGAAAGCAGGTATTTCGCTTTCATGCTCACTCTAGTCCTCAATTTAAAGCTTATTCACCAGGAAAGGTGGAGTTTAAGGCTCATTCCCCTACCCAGAAGAAAGAGGTCATAAAAGCTTGCTCATCCTCGATGATAGGTTTTCATGTTCCTTTATCACACCAGAGAGGGGCAAAAGACAGATTGCCACTTTTAATCCAGGAAAGGAAGAAGCCTGTGCCCAAGGAAAGCAGAGGTGACCAAGCCAGACTTAATTTCTCTCTAATTAAGCATTCCCCCAAATCCCCAGATGTTCTACTTGGGCAAACAATTGGCTACTGAAGATCTGTCCAGTAAGGCACACAGGGATGAAGAGAGATATTTACTTGTTTTGTTTTAACTTGAACCTAATGATAGGATCATAGTTTAGGCATCATCAACTGCTCCAGGTATTGTTGTGGAAATAACAATTTCATTCTTAGCTGTAGTCACTAGTTAACCAGACTTAGGAAATAAAGTACAATTCCATAATAGTATTCAGCAGATCAACACTAAATGAAGGATGATTCCATATTACTTTTCTACACTACCTAATTCTTCCTTTTCTGAGGTAAACTACAACAACTGATTTTCCATGCTTCAGAACAGGTTCACACATTATTTTAATTCATTACATAGCTTATTTGGTTGTTGGCTTAGTGTATTATTTGCACTCGGCTATTGTGATTGGTAAATCATAGGTAGAGCCAGTCTGGTCTAGTGGTTAAGGCATGGGGCTAGAAATCGGGGGACTGTGAGTTCTAGTCCCACCTTAGTCACAAAGCCAGCTGGGTGACCTTGGGCCAGTCCCTCTCTCTCAGCCCTAGGAAGGAGGCAAGGGCAAACCAATTCTGAAAAACCTTGCCAAGAAAATTGCATGGACCTGTCCTGGCAGTCTCCAAGAATTGGACACAATTGAACGGATTTAAAAAAAAAATCCTAGGTGATGGCTTACTGTAAAGTGTAAGCACCAACCATTATATCTTATTCCATAAATCATGGTTAAACCATAGCTTATTATGGTATGTGAAACCAATTCCTCAGTGTCAAATTTCCACTCAATTTCCCTTTGAAATGGTTTAATTGAAGAATGGATATTTTATAGAAGATATTTTATAACTGACCTTTGACTGAAATGCTGCTGTGTTCAGAGTTCTGGTTTTTTTTAAATTCCATTAATTATCTTGAAGAATATGATTTGTCTGGAGTATTTGATTTTTTTTCTCCCTGGCACTTTCCTGATGTATTGGAACTGTGACTCCCCTAGAAGATATAGCCCTCGAATAATCTGTCAGTCTGCCAGTTTCTGGGTATCTGAGTTATGTAAATAAGAGTTAGTCAATCTTTTATCAGCTAAGGGCAGATTCTACTGGGTGTATGTAAGTATAAGGGCTGTAGGGAGTAGGTCTAAAGGCGTGATGCCCCATCATACATATAAATGGGAATGAGATTTTTCTCCCCATCTGACAGCTGATTTAGGGATTTTTTTCTCAACTGTATCATGCCAATGTTAAAGACTAGTCTATCATTTTGTTTCCATGTATTTCAAAATGGTGGGAAACTGTCATCAATGTTCATAAATCACAGTCAGATTGTCTTAGGGACTGTCCAGCTCAGATATATATGGTAAAATTGACAGGTATGTGATTGTATACATAATGGGCAGGCACATGAATATGTATGGACGACTTACAAAACAAATATAGCAGATTATAAGCTCTTTCGTTTTCCTTAGTTCTTTTCTGTTGTGAATAAAAGGATGTCTTAGACAGTTTGGCAATGACAGAACAGTAATGAAATATTCCAATATTCCAAAAATGACATTCACTGTAAAAAAAGTTTATTAGCCATGTGATGTTGTCATTTCTCGAGATGGGCGGTGTAGAAATATAAATTTAAAAAATGTTAATTTACTAACTTTTTACTAATGTGCCATTTCTGATTGACAGATCAGACTGATTAGCTGAACTGCTCTAATTTTAGATCAAGATTATAAACTTACAGACCTTAAAATGGGTATTAGCTAAGACAACAGATGGTATTGGCCATCTGTTGTCTTAGCTATACACTGAAACAATTATTCTGGCAGCTAGAGAGATGGGTACCTATATATCAATATTCCTTATGTATAACTCATTGGAAATACTATACTAGAAGATACACAAGTAGATGAATCCCTGTTGTATGAATTCCGAGGGAGCATAGTTCAGGTAGATTGTAGGCTAGGTTCTAGCTTTGGATCTTCATTTCAGCCCTATTGAGATTCACTGCAGCTGATTGTAAGTAAGTATCATCTTATGCAAAACCTGAGTGGGAAGGATTTTTTTTACCAAAACATACAGTAATGGCCTTGTGTTATTTTTCTGTTTCCTGCTAGGACTGTTCTAGCTACCTTGCTTTTTTCCCCATTAAAATAATGTACTTTTAAGCATTTGTCGCTGTTTTAAGAACTGAAGCAAATACAATTATACTGTAAGGTAATGGTTCATGTGGCACACTCCTGATCAGCCTTTCCAACTTGTATCTCCTGATGTACTGGACCAAGAAGGTCCAAGCAGCACAGCCCATTCTAGCTAGGGATCCTGGAAGCTGGTCTGAAACATCTGGAGGGTGTTAGGTTGGGGAGACCAAACCAGATGGCAGCAGGAAGCATTCATTCACTTAGTCATTCGGTATTTCATCTGCTGCAATGGAGATACTTGGTGGTTACAATCATACCATGCTACATTAAGTAAGCAATCATAAAAAGTTAAAAATGTAAAAATAATAAAAACAGCCAACCAAAGACTAAAATAAAAGGTAACATTTAAGATAGATGTAGACATTTATAGCGGTCAGGTTGTTTACACATGCGTACCCACCCTTTTCTCAATTCGGTTTTCTGGGCTTGCCATAACATGATAAACCGTAGCCTGGCTGGGTTCACATAACACACTAAGCTAAAGTGTGGTTAGCTAGTTGGTGGCTCACTGTGTCTTGCAGATATGAGAGATTATATTATGATGCTTAGAAAGCACACTGTTGTATTATGTATTCCAGCTGATTAATAATGAGGTAAAAGTTAGTATCAAATGCCGCCTCTTCAGTTCTCATGACAGAGATAAGGATCTCATAGAAGAGAGGAGAGGGTCTGTGGCAATATTGTTTTAGCCATAAATATTACAGTTTATAGTGGGAAACACACTACTGAAAAATAACACAGATTTAAAGATACTAGCTTGAAAGAGTCACAGTGAAAATGTAGTAGCAATGTTGTGTGGAATATTGATGTACCACATTTCCATCTCCAAGGTTGCCAGACTATTTTCTGAAGATTAGGAATGGGGTGTCATTTCTTTAGGAAGCATATGATGATCCAGAGATAGAAATGCTGAAAGCAGAGCCAGAAATTGTGCATTAACGTAGCTGGGCATTGAAACTGGGATCACACAATACGCAATGTTTAGTTTCATAGTGGGAGCCTTCAGCCACTAAGGAGTTAACTTCTTTTCCTTGGCAAGTGATGGGAGATTAAGTGCTGAGGGCAAAGCAACTGCAGGCCGGGTGGACTGAAAACAGGACAAACTGAAGCACAAAGAACTCTGCGCTACAAGTGTTTTCTCAGCCGAGGGACAAATCTGTAAAGATGGTTATTTTAAACTAGAGTCTGTAAGTGGTTTACTTTTCTTTGTTGTCTTTTGCCTGAAAAGAAATTGCTGAATTGGGTTTCCAGTACTGTACCTATTTTGAGTATCATCATTTATGTTGAATTTCATTATTTCATTTTCTCTGGTGACCTGCTCGTTGAGAACTAGTCATTTATTTGATGTTTTCTTGCCTTAGCTGGTTCAAAACTCTTACAGGAAGAGATTTTTGTTTAGCAAAACCTAGAACCACCAAGGATGATGTGAGTTTCAGTATAAAACAGACGGTGGCAGTATACCAACCTAGAAGGAAATACCTGCATCAGAAGACACATCTTGAAACTCCTGGGTGACATCCAGCCAGCAAAAAGAGCTAGGTTGGCTGGAAAGCTCAGAAGAGAAGGAAGGTCTGAGGTTCAACTAGTCATGTATTTATTTATGGTTTATTAAACTGGATTCTGCACTGTAATCTATGCTATAAAGCATTATTTACAAACCATAATGCTGGCTTCACAATGCACAAAGAAAAAACAAACTCATTATGCTTTTCAGGGTTGTGTTGTGTAAATCCAGCCACTGGTTTCTAGGTATTTCAAACTGATTCACTGTTCGTTAACAAATCATGTGCATCCTAAAGTTCGAATTACAAAAGAAAGGGATAATGAGCTGGGCTGAAACCACAGATGCTGTGGTTTACAAACACAATTGCAGGTTTCACACAATAGACAAAATCAAACCTCATCATGGCATAACGACTTGGGTGAACCTATCTGGGAATGCTAATCACCAAGACTGATTTGTGGTATTGGAATAGGAAGAATTCTGCAATCTATTTCTTTAGTTGCCAACCACTATTCAAAGAACTGATCACATCTACTGAAAAAAAGAGGTAGAGCACTCATAACAGTATTTAATTCACCTACTTTTTATCAGAACGGTTAAAACATATATAGAAAAATTAGTGCATGATAATGCTATTTATCATTTCAGCATTTTTTCTTTCATTTTTCACAGCCACATAGGTGGATTTCAAATAAACACTAGAAGTCAAGGCAACTGTTTTAAAACAAATTATATAACCCTCCCATTTTCTAATGAAACTCACCAAATTGTGCTATTGCCATGTTGTGGGTGGAAGCATTTTACTTTAGAATATTCACAACTGTCACTTAGTCTAGTTTCTAACCTCATAATGTTTTCTGGTGAAAAACAAGTGTTGCTAATAAAATGTGTAACTGCAATGATGTAGTGTGCTGAGTTTTATTTTAAAATGTATAGTAACTGACTGCTAAATAAAACTGCTACATTTTCAGTTAATCTAGCTTGCATAGAGGAAGGTAGCTGTTTAGCAGTGGAACACATATTTGGCATGCAGAAGATACAGCAAAAGGAAAACTGAGAAATAAACTAGAAGCTGGTTCCACCCAGGCTAGACGGTCCCTGATCTCCCTTGAATATCTGTGATATAGCCATTTGGGATCATGGTCTTTGTTATAAGAAACATATTCCCTGATGAAATAGTTAAATCCCCAAGTTTTAGGGCATCTTAAACTATAACTGCATCAAATTTCAGCTTCCAGGAGAGCTTGGAAATTTTAAGCATTTGGGGGCATGTTTTTTTGACTTGTTAGCAGAGATTAAAATCCAATGTTGAGTACCTTATTCATATAGCCTATATATAGATGAAATATGGATACATGGTTTATATTTATGGAATTCATCTGACTGCCAGAAACCAACTGAATTTTTTAAAAAGATTTTTTGAAATCCCGCCTTTATTGTCTTTATAAATAGCTCAAGGCAACAAACATACCTAATACGCCTTCCTCCTCCTATTTTCCCCACAACAACCCTGTGAGGTGAGTTGGGCTGAGTGTGTGACTGGCCCAAGGTCTCCCAGCCAGCTTTCATGCCTTAGGTGGAACTAGAACTCAGTCTCCTGGTTTCTAGCCCGTTGCCTTAACCACTAGACCAAACCGGCTCTCTAGGCAGCTTATCATATCTACACAATAAAAACAGGGTGAAGTCAGAATAATGCAATTAACCCCTAAGGCCCTCTAGAAGAGCCATGTTTTCACCTGTTTTCATCTGGAAGGCCATAAGGGTGGGGCTATTCCACTTCAGTGAGCAAGCTATTCCAGAGGGAAGCTACTAGAGAAAATGGCTGTCATTGGCCCCTTTCATGCCATATCCCTGGTAGCTGCGAATCCTTAGCAAGCGCTTCCTAGTTGTCTTGGTAGGCCAGGCAGAAAGTATTGGGGAAAGACAGTCCTCAGGACTCAGGTCCAAAATCAGGTCCAAAATCTATAGGTAGCAAACAGGACCTTGAATTGCTCTCAAAAACGTAACAGTACTGGTAATCAGCGCAGCTCACTTAGCAGAGGAATGGTGTAGCAGTACCACTATTGACCACTTCTGGAATGCCAGGCTAATTTCTTTACAAAGAAATCAATGCAGACTTACGGTATTTCTGTGAAATGTTTATTAATCAAAGATAGAAACTGCTATTAAGATTCCAACAAATTCCTCTCCATTATCAAATGCCATCAATTCATTGTCTTCTCTTATGAAGAATCATGCCAGTTCTTGCAGGAAAGTGGAATGGGGTAGATTTGCTTATTTTTTAGTCAGCTTGTCTGGAATATTGGAGCAGGGGGGAAAATCCTGACCACTAGCTATCTCCACCTTCACTGCAAAGTACCAGAGTTGGTGGCCATAACTCCCCTTCTTGGGACATTAAAGTACAACCATAGCTACAGCTATGTTGATAGCAATACTTACATTTCAAGATTTGTGACAGGACTGCTGAATCTATGGCCCTTCAGATGTTGCTGGATCTGGAGGGTAACATCTCCCATATTTCCAGGAAAAAGGAATTCAGTAGGGTTACAAGTATCGTTTTCTCTCATGCACACACACACACATCATTCTTGATCATTATTCTTGGAATCTAAAATGGAAGAGTTATCAAAAATCATTAAGAACACAGAAGAAAACAAACCTTATTAGCCTTGCATAATTTCTGCAATTTTTTACCATCTTGGTTTCATAATCTGTATCAATTAAGGGGGGAAAAGTCAGTTAATACTTGATTGAGAAGTGTTAGAAATAATGCAATTATTCAGAAGTGAATAAAAGCTGAATAGGCAGATGAACACCCAACATTCAGAGCAGTTATCTACTTCCCCCATATTACTGTTAATATTTTCATTCATTAACCCTCTTACATAACCACTTTACTGTACACTTAAACGAAAATTTAATTAAGTCTTCCCTAAGTCACACTAGTTCAGAATTTGCATCCCTGCTGGGGTGTGGCTTACCCCTTCCCTCCCCCTTGTTCTCTTCTACATTCCTCCCTTACCTCCCAGAGAAAAAGGAAGATTTAAATTTTACCTGGAGGATTGAACTTCTAACAACTAGTGAAGTAGGAAAGCATACATCAACAAATGTAAGAGGAATTTTCAATCCTCTGGAGAGAATCCAATTGTATCAGAAAGGAAACCTTTTATTTTCTGAAAATATTTTGCTAATGATGTGTTGTTTTGGGGGGTGGGGGCAGATGGTAAAACATTTATTTATAAATTTATTCACTGCCCATCTCTCCCCAACAGGGGGACTCTGGGCGGCTTACAATAAAACAAGATTAAAATATAAAACCATTACAATTAAAAATACAATAAAAATATAATAAAATCTACATGGCAAAGAGATCTTAATCAGACCTTCAGTGTGGTAGGTCCCTCCAGATCACTTCATAGTGCTAGCCATCCCCAGGTGTAATTATTTGCCCTCCCATTCCAAGCCTGCCTGCAAAACCAGGTCTTTAATCTTTTGCATAAGTCCAGGAGCGAGGGGGCTTGTCTCACCTCTGGGGGAAGGATGTTCCAAAGGGCAGGAGCTACAGCAGAGAAGGCACGCTTCCGAGACCCTGCTAGATGGAATTCTTTTATAGATGGGGCCCATAACATGCCCTCCCTGCATGACCGGTTGGGGCTGGTCGATGTAATAGGGATGAGACGGTCCCTCAGATATCCTGGTCCCATGCCATGTAGGGCTTTAAAGGTGATAACCAACACCTTGAATTGGACCCGGAAGCAAACTGGGACCCAGTGGAGCTCACGCAACAAAGGTGTTACGTGTGCATACCCTGGAGCACCCAAGGTTGTCCGTGCAGCCGCATTCTGGACCAGCTGTAGCTTCCGGATATTTTTCAAGAGTAGCCCCATGTAGAGCGCATTACAGTAATCTATATGGGACATAACCAGGGCATGAGTGACTGTTCGGAGGGCCTCTCGGTCCAGGAAAAGGCATATCTGGCGCACAACACAAAGTTGCGCAAAGGCCCTCCTGGCCACGACTGCCACCTGCTCTTTGAGCAGGAGTCATGAGTCCAAGAGGACCCCCAAGTTACGCACTGGACCTGTCCGGGGCAGTGCGACCCCATCCAGCACTGAAGATGACAAGTTCCTGGGACACAAGGTGCCATTAATCCACAGCCACTCCATCTTACTAGGGTTGTCGAAACCTGCTGTTCCACATCCAGGCCCTCACAGCCGCCACACTCAGAAAGGGTGGTCATGGTGTCACTTACTTCACCCGGGATGGAGATGTACAATTGAGTATCATCAGCATACTGATACCTCATCCCATGGTGACGAATGATCTCACCCAGCGGTTTCATGTAGATGTTAAAAAGGAGAGGGGAGAGTACTGATCCCTGCGGCACCCCACAAAGAAGGGGCCGTGGGGCTGATCTCTCCTTGCCTATCAACACCGACTGGGACCGGCCCTAGAGGAAGGAGGCGAACCAGCGCAAGACTACACCGCCCACCCGCAACTCCCTGAGCCAACCCAAAAGGATACCATGGTCAAAACATTGATATGAAAGGAAGGATAGCACATGCATAAATACTATCTGACAAGTTGTTAGAAGCTTGTATATTTTGTATTTGCACAACTGCACCAAAGAAGTAAGAAATCTGATGTTGAATGCAGAACACATCTTAAACAACTGCAGTTTTATTCCAAGTTTTTACCCTTTAGTCATGTTGGATATGAGAAGGGATAGTGACTATGTTATCAGTCCTCTGGATGAGCTGTTATGTGACCTGTTTCTGTACTGACACTTTTATACCACATATTGAAGCAGAACATTTGCTACAAGAGAGTTTAGTTCCCTAATCATGGTAATAGCCCACTTTTGAAAACCGTCCACAATGCTGTCCATAACTGAAAGGAAACATGCACATTTATATTGATTCTGCAGACTACAGACTCCTTCAACCAATGTAGAAGGGACCAAGAGAATTATGTCTAAATTTCATTGATTTCAAAATTTAATAGTATTCTCCTACAATTTAGTTTTTCTAGAGAATGAAGACTCAGGACAAATTAGGAGCAATAAAACATTAAGTACACTTTCTTTTAAAGGCTGGAAAAACTAGATCTACAATTGAATACATTTCATTCATACTTAATAATTCCTAAATTAATAAACTAACCAGAACATTAATGACAACTGCACTTTTTCCAATTTCCCAATGCATCGGAGAGCACAGAAATATATAAAGTTGGGAAAATTTGTATGAGAACACACATAAAATCCCATGGATCAAATTTAGGATTGGAAAAAATTAACTGAACAAAATTGATTTAACTCCATTTGCAGCTGCCCATTTTGTGAGTATCTGCAGTGTCTACACTGAGTTGTACTGTTTTTTGCTATCAACTTGTTAAACGAGTTGTACCTATGCAATGATTATTATGGAAAGTTAATTATATTGAGACCGCACAGCATAACAAGGAGAAAAAACCTATATAAAGTGTGGTGGTGTCATCTTAGCTGGACATGTCAACATTTACTGTAACAATTTTCATACATTGAAACTGAAAAGAGTGCTAGTTCAAAGCTATTTGCAGCATTCACTTTCTATCCAATTCATTAACTGAGTCAAGCATATCAGGACTGCCAACAATTTTAATTCTAAATATTTCAAACTTCTATTGTATTTTGCCTGCTACTTTAAAACTCTTCTGTCAGTTTACGTGCATACACCAGGAACAAATCCAAGAGGATGAGAAATTCATTCCAGAACCACTCCTTAAGACAACCTTGAATAGAACAAATTCCATATAACAATTGATTTGGTACTGTCCTGGTGGCACCTTAGCAACTCCAAGTATTTAGCAAAGGCAAATTATAAAAGCACTGCAGAGCTCCAAAACTGCCAAAGAATACTCCATTTATTTTAAGAGCTACACTCCAATATCACGGCAGCACAATCTTCCAGACAGTTTAAACATGTAAAGTTTCTTTATTACAATCTATAGATTAGTTTCAAAGAGATTATATACAGAAACATATGTTTAAGTATAAAAAATGAGATACAATCAAATCCTTTTAAGCCTGTATATATGAAAAGTTTTCTGTCTCTATTTTTTTGCCTTTCTAAAATGATATAAAAATAAAATTCTGATACAGTTTTGATTTAAAGTTTTTGAATTAGTTTTTCATGTCTCACTACTTAAATAAATTTGTAAAGACATCCTTCATTGCCACATGTAGCACCATTAAATCATTCTACAGAGAGAAAAAAATGAATTAATTTTATTTCAGGAATCTGCACTCATCATTTTAAATGGCTTCAGACTGAGTGACAGAATCACTATTCCTCCCAGTAGTCAGCAACTGACCAATAAAAGACAATACTTAAAACAGTATCAAGGTAGAAATTTTTTCTATCCTCTGTGGCTTTATGAGTGTTTAAACAGAAGCCAAGTACACAGGTCTGTGGATACATTGGAACTGCCCCAGATAGCTCAATGAAATGTTGCAGCAGCACTTCAAGGGCACCCTTTTCAGATATGCATCAAGTATTCCATATATAAATTCTCTAGATTATTACATCTTAAAACATATTTTTGTGTTCTACAGAAACTTTTTTAAAGGGCTATTTATTCTATTAGAATTCACCTGGACTAAAGCACAGAACATCTGCGGTATAACAAACTACTGTACAAACATGAAGTCAGTGAAACGTTAGATAGAAAAAAGTAAAGCCACTTATTGTGATTTGTGTTAAGGACATATTGCAGCAATGGATGTTACTGGTATTCCTTGCTTCCTCCAGGAGCAGCCCATCTAAAACTAAACAGTCAGTTAACCCAATGAATGTATCCCAATAATTCTGAATACTGGATACAGCTGCTTACTTAAGCCATTTAAATCACTATTTGGAATCCATACACGATTCAAAAAATGCTTCAGATAATCCAAACCTGTATTTTGACCAAATATGTAACATTAATGATTAGGAATAGATTAATGCATTAAGAATATTTCTAGAACTATCCTTAGAAATGGTTATATTGCTATGTGAACAATTATACTCATATTGATTATTTTGGTAAGCTTTGTAACCAATCAGCATTACAAATATTGAATTCTATGATTTTTTTCCCCTCATAAATTTGAAATATCTGGAACGGACTGCAATCAAATCAACATATTTTAATATTTTCCTTACCACAGTGTTTACTGAGGACAGATTCCTTCTGAAATAATAAAAAACAGAACTGCTGCAGAATTTTGGCGATCTATCCACAGGAATGGAATGCTGTGTCTATTAGATTGGTATAATGCCAAAAGTGAGGAAGAATATGTTACTAACCACCTTACTGGCGGTTTAAACTGAGATTCCTGCTGTTAACAGTCCAATACTGTTTGCAATTTTACTGTAAAATATACAGCATTCTATTCCAACAAAGTAAAAATCTCTACAAACATAAGGGAGACTTTTATGCAGAAAAAAGAATTCAGTTAAAATCAAATACGTAAGAGAAAGATCAGTGAGAAGTAGACAGTGTTACTGTGTAAATTCATTTCAATTACAGGAAAAATAGGAACATTTCAATTTTCTGTTATACACAAATTATAAGAGCAGGCTGCAATTTACAAACTTTAAATCAGAACTGCATTGTTGGGTTCCAAACCCAATAAATACACTTGCAAAATATTTTCCCCTTTAAAAAGTGCAAAATTCCACACATTTCTTTGCTCACATAGATATTATGTGAATGAGACAGAACATACAAATGCACAAGGAGGCATCTCTGGATTGGCTTTTGCAAAAATAGATATACTTATCATTAGAAAGGAGCAATTATGAACACACTGGATGTTCAAAAGATTTGCTTCAACACTGCATCCAGGTCATACAGCATATTTGTTGGCAGAGAATTGAGACATACTATTAAAATTACTCTGGTTCCCAGTTTTATATTATTAGAGGCAGCTGTCATTTTAATAGATGTCTTGAAAGATGGTCATAAGCATCATTACCCTGGATAATTAATAAGGTGTTAATATATCAAGTCTTTCATAATACATTTCCTGGAATCTATTACGAATTTGCTGCCTGTGTTCTACTGTTAAGCAATATCCAATAGCATCTTCAGTCTCCTGAATTCGTTTATGGAATCGGCATCCGTCACGTGCTAGCTCCTCCCAAGGTCCTTTGCGATCTTCCTCATTGCTTACATAATACTCAGTAACTTCTTCAAGGAAAGTCACCTGTGAAAAGTATAAAATTAGATCAAATTATCAGACATTTACATGACACTCAGTTTTATAATATATTTGATATTAAACAAAAACTTAGACAAATATATATCATTCATCATTTGGGAGAAGGAAAGAATATATTTTTAACTCTACTATAAGGAAGAAATTCCCTTGTGGAAAGAGATTCCTGTTTAACTTGGTCTTTATGTTGTGGTACAATCCAATATTTACAGAAGAGATCAGAAGATGCAGATTTAAAAATTATATTAAATGATAACTATGACTGATTTTTAGTACAGGTAGTCTTCACTTAACAACCACAATTGGGACTGGAATTTTGGTTGCTAAGTGAAGCAGTTTCCCATTGATTTTGCTTGCTGGAAGCTGGCTGTGAAGGTCAAAAATGGTGATCACATGACCGCAGGCACGCTGCGATGGTTGTAAGTGCGAGGACTGGCTGAAAGTCAGTTTTTCAGCACTGTTGTAAGTCCAAATTGTCACTAAATGAATGGTCATTAAGCAAGGAATACCTGTAAAGCTTCCTTCAAAGTAAACTTAGTTCTTATGACTTGGAGAAACTTATTTAGTCAGGTTTCTTAACAAGATACATAAATAATCTGCCACTGCTTTCTTGCTAGGTTAGCCTACGCTAGTACATTTAATAAAGTTTCCTGCTGAATGAAATTTTTCACAGAAAGAAAATTGGCTGTGTTTGACTGTACACTTTGATATGTCTTGAATTTTGTTGCTTCTTCCATGTTAAGCTCAGATTAATTTATAAAATCACATATATATTGCCTTTTGCTTATTAAAAAAACCCTCAAAACAGTTCATAGCAATTAAAGTTCAATACAATTAAGCCATTTAAAGAGCCAGGATAAAGTATATTAAAGTACTGTACGTTCAAAATGTTAAGGCAGTAAAAACCTAACAAAGCATTATCTTAACTCCTCTCCGGTCCCTCGATAATAGAACATAAGTCAGTTTGCAGTCACCAATTGCAAACCAGAATACTTTGCTTAACAACAATATTTCTCACCTGCTCCTTTTGGGATGAAGTCAGAAGTCTGTGTGTGTGGTTGCTTAAGTGGTTCTAATAAAAAAGTGTCCTATATTTCTTGGCATTTTAATGTATTATTAGAGTTACACATAAAACCATTCTACTCCAAGATAGTACCTTCACATAAAATGATAGTTACATCAGCTTCTCCCTCTGTGCATTATACTTTCCTGCCTTTTACATCATTCTACAGTTCTCTCTAGGGCGCCATTACCAGGTCATGTAATATTATGCTATATATTGCATACAGACCTTTGTTAATTTTCTGTGTCACTAGAAAGATACACAAGGGATCTGAAATTTGTTTTGAAAGTAGTCACTGAACGATTTACAGGGAAGGTTAATCTAAAATACACAATTTTATACCTCTAGGAATTTCTGAAAACACATGTTATTTTACTGCTTCTTTATTCCATGTAGATCTAGACACTATAAATTATATGTATATTACTTAACCAGAAGACAAAGCTAAAAATGCTAACATGTCATTCGATTAGGATACAACATTCATAAGACAAGTCTATCAACTGAGGGAACACAGCCTTCTACACACAGTGCACCATATATTGGTCATATAGACTTAAATTAGGAGCAGTGAATCATTAACCTTCATTTTCTTTACAGTAATCCACTATTCTGCTTCATAAAAGCTAGTGCAAACTAGTGGTTAAAGCAGGGATAACAATACATTTTCTTTACAGTAACCCACTATTCTGCTTCATAAAAGCTAGTGCAAACTAGTGGTTAAAGCAGGGATAACAATACATTTTCTTTACAGTAACCCACTATTCTGCTTCATAAAAGCTAGTGCAAACTAGTGGTTAAAGCAGGGATAACAATACATTTTCTTTACAGTAACCCACTATTCTGCTTCATAAAAGCTAGTGCAAACTAGCGGTTAAAGCAGGGATAACATCTTTTGGATAAACAGGTAATTCCCAATAGTTGCCATGCCAGCTAGAGCATATGGTAGTCATAGTTCAAACATGTTGCAGACACCAGATTATCTACATCTGGGTAAGAGTGTCTAATTAATGTGTCTGTATATAAAAGCATATTTAAATCCCGCCTCAGACATGAAGCTCACTGGATGCCCTTTGACCAATCACCATCTGTAAGCCTTAGTTCACATGTTTACTGTGGGAATAAAACTGAAGGGAGATGAGGTGAGATTTTGCACTACTTCGAGGTTAAGAGGAATATAAATGTATTAATAAAAAGTAGATCCCTTGTGTTAAAATCATAATACTCTATTACATATGCTGTCATTTCTCTCCAGAAAAAGACAAGCATTGCCATGAACATATTAATTTTGAAGACTACAATTATATATCAGATTTAAAAAACACTATGTGTATAATTCCAATTTTCCAATCTAAGAGCAACTTACCACAATGGCTTTCTAAATGGAAGCTGTTTTAGAATAAGAACTATATCATGTTCCTCACAAAAACCCTACGACAGCACTGAAATTATGTATCCTACTGCAACAATATGAATTTCCACACCTTTTTCAGAGCAAACCCCCATCACAGGCAACTGCAGAATATTCTATTTCAAATATGGCTAAGAAATATAATTAAATGCTGTTTTGAAAAATCCAAAAGTCATCCTAAGGATTTCATGTGTTCAACCACGCAGAACTACTTTATGCACTATATCTGGTCACTGCTATACCAAATGGAGTTACAAAGAGCAGCCAAGCTGCCGAAAAAACACACAAACTTGCGCTAGATGGTACCACTTCCAGTTTAGTGCCACATCAGCTGGGGGGTGGGGAAGATAATGTCTTTCAGAAAAAGCAAAGTGGCTGAATTGTGATTTTGTTCTAGAAAAAGCTGTACATATCAGAGGATGCATGACACAATTCCCATTAGTCACATGTAAATCAAAGAGCCTGGCTTTATTGCATTAAATGCCCCATTCTTATTAAACCAATAAAACTTTTAAAAGGGAGTAAATGAAATACGAGTATCCCTAAAAGCATATGAAAGGAAGACTCTAATCTTTCTTTAAGAAAGATTTCCAAATACTTGTAATTTTTTAAATTAATTTTTATCATCTTAGCAAACAGAACAAATCTTATCTTGGATCCTTGAGACCAAGTCTCTCAACTTGGGGAAAAGTATTTTATGACCTGAAAAAAATGAAGCAATTTACTAGGAGCTGGGACAACGCAAACTACAAATTCAAGCTTTAACTTTCGTCAGAAATTTGATCTGGTACATAAACCATATGCTTATCTTTTGCAATAGCTATCCCAAATTTTTGTCAGGCACAATGCAAATGAATTCACTATTCAAAGAATGTCTCCAGCATTAACAATATACAAATAAAAGATAATCATACCTTTTTCTTCTTCTTACATTTTTCTCTAGGGAGGATGCCATACCTCACATTTTCACTGCCTTCATTATCAAGCAGGTGAAGCTGACAGCTAAGTAAGATACTATGTTGAGAGGGGCTAAGTCCTAAACCTGTGGATCCTTTCAAGTCACTTTTCCCTTTCTTTCCTGCAGTCTGAAATTGGGCTTTAAAATGGAAAGGGTTATAAGGATCCTCCAAATTAATAAAGGAGTTCCACAATTTCAAATTTTCAGATTCATCTATGCTACTAGATTCCCAGTCATCTTCCTCACAGGAACTTTCACTCCAGGAAGAGGAATCCTCCACCACCTCACTCTCATTTGACTCTCTGGTGGGCCCTTCCTCTCCCACATTCCCAGCAGTCTGCACAGCTGCTGTGAAATTCCACGGGTCGTATGGATCGGGGCTACAGAAAGAGTTCCACAGATGAATGCTTTCTCCATCTTGGCTTATTTCCGACTCCGAAAAGGAGGCTTCACTGTCAAAGCCAACGTCATTTTCCTCCACCTCACCATCGCTGTCCTCCTCCGCGCTCTCTTCCCCGCTGCAAGTGCCCCCCAAGATGTAATCGATCAGCTTGTTAGGACACGCCGGTCTGGCCACCACCGGCAGGTCGGGTCCTACATCGGAGCTGACCTCCGCAGCCGCTTCCCGCCCAGCACTGCCCCCCTCCAGAGGCTGCGGCGTTTTCGCGAGGTCCCCGTGTTCTTGGATTTCCTCACCACACTCCTTTGGGGCCCAGGCCTCTCGCAACTGCTCCTCGACCTCTAAGCTGTAGTAGCCGCAATCGGAGTCTGGCTCGTCAACAACGGCTTTACGCGGCTGCCACGGCACTCGCTGCAAGATCCCGGGAAACTTGGCCCGTAAGGGTTCGGGCAGAGAGCTCTTGTCAGTGCCGCCCAGCACGTACGAGGAAGAGACCACGCGCAGCTGGTGCTCAACGGCCAAGATCGGAGTCAGGCCGGGAGTCTCCCACACTGGCAGCGAAGTCTCCGGGGTGGTGGCGTGGACTTCGGAAGGCAGCCAGAAGAAGGGACTGATCGGACCGGGCAGGAGGCGCTGCAGCAGCTGCAATAAGGGCCGCAGCAATGAAAATCGGGCGTCGGGCTGTGGGGCCGGCAGCGAGGGCGGGCAGGTGTTGAGGCGAGGGGCCGCCTGCTCTCGCTCCCTCCGCGGCTCCATGGGTGGGACGCTCCTTACCTCAGCGCTTCCACCCGATGTGAATTGTCCGCCTTTTTCGGCTTGTGAGATTTAAGGGATTTCTAAGGATGAAACGGCCTCTTCCCGAGCTGGGCCATGCCATCTTTCCAGCGAATGCTGACGACCGCTTTCGGCTTTCCAAAGCAGGTTCAGCGAGAGGGATAAAATGGCGGCGGCTGCAGAAGAGAAGTGGTAGTTAAGACTGAGGGCGGAAGATCAGGAGGGAGCAAACGCGCAAGCGCCCACTTTTTAGCGTGGGGGAAAGAAGTGCGGGCTCTATCCAAAAGAGAAGCTGAACTGGCTAGTTACGCCATCCGAGTAACCTAGCATGTGAATGGTCCTCTGCTCAAGCACCGCCCCGCCTGCGGTCGGGAGGGAACGGTGGTAACTGGATGTTGCCACAGCCCAGGGATTGCATCAGCCAGTCGTTAAAAAACAACAACACTCAATTAGCAAATTATAGTAAAGATGTCCTTCGTATCCTTTGATGTAAACTTTATAGTCTCGCTTGACTCGAAAAAAGGTGACCGCTACCTTTGCCAGAAACAGTTTACGAAATAATCTACATCTCCTGTCTTATGTTAACACCGAATTCATATTCTTCGGTAAAAATGACGCCATCCCCAAGATGTTTGGGGAAGAAAAGAAGAAACCACAAAAACTGCTACGGGAAAACTGAGGACTGGATTTGTTAACTCAGGTTGGGGAAAGGAAAGATGGGATAGCCGCTGGGGAAAAAAAAAATCGCTGCGGGCTTGCTTGAATCCAGAACTGGAGCGCTCCTGTGCGACATTTTGTTGCAGATTCGACTTGTCACACACATTTCTAAATCCATTTCTACGCTGGGAGATGGGTGTTTTATTTCTTGCTGATAGTTGCTGGTGAACACAAAGGCTCTGCTCATATACCTCTCTAAACTATAAACCATGCTAATAAACCATTATTGTGTTCACATAATACAGACAGCCAAAACACACCGGCCGTATTATGAGTTGAGATGGCCTGGTTTGTACACTATGGTAAGTCACAAGGTGTCCTAGCCATTATGATTCATAACCATCCCTTATAGTGTGACATTGTGCAAAGCTGTGAAGCCTTTATGAAAGAGAGTAGAAAGTGTAGGAAAAACATTCCCTTTCACAGGTTGGTACAAAGGTTAGGCTGCTGGACAAGATAGTAGTAGCCAAGTCCTCAAAAGGTTGGTTACCTTGGTGGAGCCACTAGAGACAAGCTAACCTTGTTTCAACAATAGCAAAGAATCAACTGAGAGATTTTAGATCAAAGTTATTTGAATTCACCATTTTGTTTCTACTGAAAGCCAGTGTGCAGAGGGAGGGAAGTTTGGGGTATTTTTCTCTTTGTACTGAGAAAGGCTAAGTCCTTTAAGGCTATCATGCTAGTACAGTTTTTTTAAATAATCCCCAGTGACAAAGTAGATTTTTGTTTTGTGTCTTTGAGTCAGTGTTGATTCCTGGCAACAGTCTGGACAAGTTCCTGCAGTTTTCTTGGTAACATTTCAGAAGTGGTTTGCCATGGCCTGCTTCCTGGCTTTGTGCCAAAGGCATTTTTTTTTAGCTCACGGTCTCTCAGTTTCTAGCCTAGTGCCTTAACCACTCTGCCCAGATTACTTTGTTACAATCTTAAATATTACGAAAAAAATGCTGATAGACTTGTTAGATCCACCTAACAAAAATATGGGAAGTATTTAAAGAAATAATAAGCATTTTCACAGAATATTTTGACATTTTAACGTATTTTATTTATATAATTTTATTAAAACTTTAAAACAAGGAAATAAAAATTAACACAAACTAATATAAAATAAGGAAGAAAAAAAGCAAAAAGTGTATGAAAAGAAAATAAGTTGAAGAAAAATAGAAAATATAAAGGAGTGGCTTCCAATATTCTTCACAGCAATTACAAGTACAAATATATTTTAACCTCTCTCTCTAAAGTTATATTACTCTTCTTTCTATAATATATCCTGTCTAATCATCAAAACCATAAATCACAAGTTCATTTTTTCATTTTTTATGTAAAAAGTCATTTTTTCATTTTTTATGTAAAGGGCTTCCAGTCACCAATAAATGTAGTGTCTTTTCTCTAATCAAAGAAATTAATTTACCCATTTCAGCAAAATCTGTCAACTTCACCAACCATTTCTCCATAGTGAGTAGTATCGAATCTCTCCATTTCTGCGCATATAGTAATCTTACTGCAGTAATCATATATTGAAATAATCTTCCATGGCTTTTTTCTAACTGTTTATCCATTAATCCTAAAAGGAGAAGTTCTGGCTTCAATTGAATATTGATCTTTGAAATCCTCTGTATTAAAGTATGTATTTGAATCCAAAAGTTTTAGCTTTTTTAAATGTCCACCAAGCATGATAAAATGTCCTTTCATGCTATTCACATTTCCAACATACATTTGAAGTGCCTTTTTACGTTCTAGGTAATTTCTCTGGCGTCATGTACCAACAATGCATCATTTTATGAAACTTCTCTTTGAGATCATAACACAATGTAAATTTCACCCCTTTTAACCACATATTTTCCCATTGATCCATCTGTATATTATAACCAAAATTCTTAGCCCACTTTATCATACATTCTTTAATCTGTTCTTCCTCTGTTTCAAATTTCAACAAAAGTTTGTACATTTTAGCAATTACCTGTTCATCATCAGTACACAATTGTATTTCAAATTCTGACTGACTTTGCTCTCTATATAAGTCTTTTTATCCATTTTAAATCTTTCAAATAATTGTAAATGGGAAAACCATTGACAACTATATCTTTCTTCTATTAATTGTTCTCTTGATTTGATTTTAAATTCCCCTTTATAGTTTTCTAGTAAGTTCCAGTACGTCAACCATTTACTGCATCTGCCATTTCTCTTCTATAATATGCTTTTTGAGCTGAGATCCATAAAAGGGTTTTCCAGCACAATCTGAGTTTATATCTATTCTGTATTCTCAATATATCTAATAAAATGATTTTTAAAGTCCACATTGATTTTAACTTCATCATACCATAAATATCTATGCCATCCAAACCTCAGGTTGTGACCTTCTAACTGTAAAAGTCCCTTGTTTCTCAGCAACATCCATTCTTTCATACAGACCAAAAACAAGCAGCAAAATACAATTTCAAATCTGGTAAAACCAATCCTCCTCTTTCCTCTGCATCTTGTAACACTTTATATTTAACTTGGAGTTTTTTCCCTTGCCATATAAAGTTAGAAATGTCTTTTTGCCATTGTTTAAATGTTACATCCGTTGTCAAAACAGGTATTGTCTGAAACAAAAACATTATTCTTGGCAAAACATTCATTTTTATCACAGAAATTCTCCCCAACTGTGACAATTTTAATTTCTCCCACCTTAACATGTCCTTCTTAATTTCAGTCCATGTCTTAACATACTTATTTTGAAATAACATACAATTCATATTTGTTATAGTAACACCCAAGTATTTTACTTTTTTCTCAGTCGTAAAAGTTTTCTCCATCAGTTCTATTTGATCTAATTTCATATTTTTTGTTAACATCTTTGTCTTATGATTATTGATCTTAAAACCTTCTAACATACCAGTCCTTTAATCTTCCCATTAATGCTTCTACTCCCTCTAGTGGATCGCCTAAAATTAACACCAAATCCACAATTGCCCTTAACTTATAAAGTTCTTTTTTAATCTTAACTCCCATAATTCCCTGATCTTGTCTTATGTCTCTTCTTAATATCTCAAGAACCAAAATGAACAAAAGTGGAGACAGGGGATGTCCTTGTCCTTTTCTGAATCTCACAAAGGTTTTGTTACTTCTCCATTAAAAAATTATTTGTGCTTTCTGAGAAGTATAAATCGACCTTACCCATTCAATAAAATTATCTCCAAGGTTCGTATGTTCCAGAACTCTAAACAAAGAAATCCAAATTGTCAAAGGCGTTCTCTGCATCTAAGAATATCAATGCAGCTTGTTTTTCATTTTATATTGCTCCAAGTATTCCAGAATATTCAAAACATTTCTAATACCTTGTAGTTGTCCTTTAGGGAAAAACCCACATTGATTTTCATGAATAAATTCCTGTAAAATTATTCTCAACCTTTCAGCCAAAATTGTGGTAAACAGTTTGTAATCATTATTCAATAAAGATATTGGTCAATGGTTTCTTATTAAAGTCAAATCTTGTCCCTCTTTAGGTATTAATGTTATATTATCCTCCTTCCAACTTTCCATATTGTTTGTTGTAATCTTTCCATATTTTTTGTTGTAATGGTTGTAAAAGCTCATCTTCAAAACATTTATAGTAAGACACCAGCAATCCATCTGGACCAGGTACCTTTCCTGTTTTAGTCTTTTGGTAGCTTCACAAAGCTCCCTTATTGTTATAGGTCCATTCAAAATTTGTTTCTGAAACATGTTGACATATTTTGATTAGTATGTTAAATGGTAGTGCTGATTAGGTAAGCACTAGTTACATGCTTTGTAATCAAAGAGTTTAGTTGGGTGGATTAAAAATCTAATAAGGAGTCAGTGCTAATATGCCTTCCATCTTAACAGAAAAGATGAAAATAGATGTGAAACTTGACTTCTGCTCTACATCTGTGACTTGTTTAATTATATCTACCGTTCCTTAGGAGATTGCTATTTGGCAGCTTATTTTATCAAAGCATGGACATATTTTTCTTGTTGGGTCAAACTCTTTTGCTGCATTGGTACAAGACTGGTATAACTTTTTGTCGAGTCACTTTTGAATTTCATTATTCACTAAAGGCATATGGATATGAGTAAACATCTGAGAGAATGGTATATTCAGACATAGATACACAGATACACATTGTATGCATTACCAGTTCAACAACTCCTTTTTAAAATGACATACCAAAGGCCTTGATATCATAGGGTAAGATGTTTTATTCTATTTCATAAACTATTTTGTGATTTAGTCCTCATTAGGTAATTAGGAAATTCCACTCAATTATTTTAATTAGAGACATCCTTCTTATGTTCTGACTGTATGTTCATTCACTGAACATCATCTTGCAGTATTTGCAGGATATGCTTAAGAAAATGCTTTTCTATTATTGTGGATTGATTACACACATAACAAATAACAAGAACAGTATTGATCTTTTTTCTCTTAGAGACTAGGGACTTGCCCTGAACAAGCAAAAATTCAATAGCTGCAGCTTCCAAGCAAATGTTTGAATCTCTTTTTTTCCCATACAGTCAGAAACCTATTAATCAACAGTCAAATCAAGTGCCTAGGGAAGCAAAACGTGTGATCTATCAGCATCCCTTCTGTGGCCCCAGAAGATCCCTCCAAACTGGGCATTTTTGGAGTTTGGAGGTGGTTTAAGGGACAAAATGCAGACTTAAGACATCTATTTTACCACTTAAAACCCTTAATATGCCCCCAAATGAATCTCAAACCTACTCATTGCTGGATGGCAGCTGTTATCATGCTGCATAAAGCCTGGTATGATCCTCAAGCTGATGGAAAACTGTATACAGTAACAGCAAGAAGGCCACTGGAAGTATCCATTGTTACCATTGCTTATTTTCCTATGTCATTCGGCTGTTGCAATAGCCATGCAATCAGTGCTATTGATATCATTATGTTGATAGTTAAATTAACACATAGTTAAGCTAAGATGAGCTTTGTATCAGTCATAATAATCATCCCACATACCTACAATAAATAAGCAATGAAAAAAGCATACATTTGGAATGCTATGGATGTTTCTGATGTCACAATGACACCAGAACAAAGCACAGCTGATAATGAGAATCTTTACACAAACCAATTGGGAATGACTTTTCCAAGCTACAAGAGATAGTAATACTACTCTTTCAGAAGATAATTGCAAGTTCCTCAACTAATCTAATGGTTTTAGCCAGAATTAAAACCCTACCTTCTCTAATAGCTCCTAACACTTCCAGGAAAGTTGCAAAATTTCTTTCAGCTGTCATTGTTCTATTCAGGAAAAAAACTCATAATTTTAGGACCTTACAAATATACAACATTTTCTGTGTGTTCTATGCTGCTTTGTAGTTTTGTGTTTCCTATTACATCTCACTTGTCACTTGTCACTGACAGACACACACACACACACCCATATGCATATATACTAAGTAGTTTGGAAACTCAGTATGTTAGTTCTAGTATCTAGTGTTTTGTTAGCAGTGGTCTTATAATTTAGTTGTGAAAGGTGAAAGGTCCCCTGTGCAAGCACCAAGTCATGTCTGACCCTTTGGGGGGAAGCCACTTTTGTGATGTTTTCTTGGCAGACTATATTTAAAACTTAAATATTTCACCATTTTATTTAGTTTTATTAATTTTTTTTTAAATTTATTTTTTAATTTGGGTCTTGTAACTTATAACAAATATATAAATCGCAGTGACCATAATAAAGATACTTCTACAACTGAAGGTTCCAAAAAGATACAATCAGATGTTGATTGTTAAAAGCAGAAAAAATATTGTGCTATTTTTTGTCTTTTGAGTTACATTCTGTTAAGAATGTCACACATGGTCATTAAATGAATCTGGCTTCGCCCATTGACTTTGCTTGTCAGAAGCCAGCTGGGGAGGTTGCAAATGGTGATCACATGACTCCAGGACACTGCAACAGTTGTAAATACATGCTGGCTGTGAACTATCTGAATTTTGATCATGTGACTGCAGGGACGTCATGACAGTTGTGTGAAGATCAGTCACAAGTAACTTTTTCCAGTGCTGCCATAACTTCGAATGGTAGCTAAACAGTCGTTAAGTCGAGGACTACCTGTAATATTTCCCAGGTTACTTGCAACTGTTGTCAGGTCTCTGCTAACAGCCTGCATTGGAAATGGTTCATTTCAAGAACAAGTCTGAATTCAGATTAGTAAGAATGATTAAAAAGGTGTGCCTATGGAAAGGGGAGGTGGTTTGTCTCTTTTGTGAAGGAGAGAATGCACCTTTTTGGCAATTTGAGAAATAGTAACTAAACCTCTTACCAGTCTGTGAACCAGCTTTCACAGCTATGTTTCATCATTCTAACTCCAGCTCCCCTAACATGTGCCTGGGATTATCTCTTATTATGCTGGTCATACTCCCTGCCCTACTTGACTTCATTAATAAGAAATCCTTTGAATTAAAAAAAAGGAATTTGGCATATTGTAAAGCCAAATACTAAAGGGACGCGGTGGCGCTGCAGGTTAAACCGCTGAGCTGTTGATCGGAAGGTCAGCGGTTCGAAACCGCGCGGCGGGGTGAGCTCCCGTTGTTAATCCCAGCTCCTGCTCACCTAGCAGTTCGAAAACATGCAAATGTGAGTAGATCAATAGGTACCGCTTTGGCGGGAAGGTAACGGCGTTCCGTGAGTCATGCTGGCCACATGACCCGGAAGTGTCCTATGGACGCCAGCTCTAAGGCTTAGAAACGGAGATGAGCACCACCCCCTAGAGTCGGACACGACTGGACTTTACGTCAAGGGAAACCTTTACCTTTACCTTTTAAAGCCAAATACTGCTTCCAGCATTATCTTCTTTTCCAGAATCTTAGCAAATAAGTGGCCAGTCACATGCAGCCCGGTATTTTATTCTTATGCTCACCTACCCAGAGAGGGAAAAATGTAATTTGGGATAAAAGCCAGAGCCAGTTTGGTCTAGTGGCTTAAGGCAATGGGCTAGAAACCAGGAGACTGAGAGTTCTAGTCCCACTTTAGGCATGAAAGCCGGCTGGGTGACCTTGGGCCAGTCACTCTCTCTCAGCCCATCCCACCTCACAGGGTTGTTGTGGGGAAAAGAGGAGGAGGAAGGAGTATTAGGTATGTTCGTCACCTTGAGTTACTTGTAAAAATAATAAAGGCGGGATATAAATAAATAGGCAATGTCTTTCAGGGAAGAGAGAGGCAATGGCAGGCAGCATTCCAAGAAATTACTACTTTGTAACTAGTTATGTACAGTAACCATTTTGTGAATGAGAAAGTTGCCTCCAGCAGCATATGTCAGTCTTTATCATGGTCACTAATCAGAATAACAGTACAATAGTATCAAAAGAGTTAAAATGTGAAACGCATCATTTAGCCCTGTTCAAAGAGGAGATAAAATGGCTAAGTAAATTGGGGGCAACTAGGGATGGCAAAGGTAGTAAAACCCTATTGCAAGCTATTCTTAAACTACCCAAGATGATAGGGAGATCAGAGGACCTATTCTGCTGGCATCTTGCCAATGTATTCTAGAATCTTGATCAGATTAAAAGATGTTGAACATGGGATTCATCATAACACGAGGGAGAGTCTGAATGTGAGGCACTATTAATGTCCCTTAGGCATCTCTGTAGAAAAAGCAATATAGAAGGATATCATCCAACTGTTTCATTAATATAGTTCCACGGGGCAGGTCCTTACATCATATCGGCCTTCTAAGACAGCTGAGGGTAGAATATCAAAATGCAATGGTGTAAAGGCATAGTTCTTTCCCAGTGTGTGAAATTATGGAAAAATTGGAGTGAAATGGCCAAGAAACTCCTGTGAAATACTCTGTTATTTCTCTAACCATCAATAATCAGAGAATCAAAACCAGAATCACAAAGACTAAAGACATTTACTCTGAATATTCTTCCCTTTGTTGATTCTATTTACATAAAAAGCTGTTTTTCAAAGAAAATGGTAAATTTCTCTTTTCATGAAGAACTATTCCAAGAATTTAGCTTCTGTTTTATATAAGAGAATAGTATGAATGAGGAGTGAAACTGACTGGAATGGTTCTTCATGAAATTTTAAAGTATTACCAATTTTCTCTAAATGTATCAAAACAGGGATAACAATAGGGAAACAATAGTTGGAGTGAGTTACCCATTTTCTGTCCTTACTTTTCTAACAAGTCAGAATGTGCTACATTTCGTCCTTTTTTTACTGAGCATTTGAGGGTCTGATGACATTTTATTGTGTTGATGACATGTTTCTTTCCAGTGGCATATTTATTTTCAACCCTTTTGCTATCAAAATGGATATACTACAGCCTCTATTGCATTCCATTTCCTTTTATTTATTTCCAATGTCACCATTTTACAATGTAGAAAGACACAAGTATTCATAAGATGCCATCTTTATCTCATTTCCTATAGGATGGACAGTATAACCAAAGGCCATGCCCCACAGTCACTCATGTAATTGTCTCTTTAAAATCCAGTTACATCATTACACAAATTAAAAATAAGCCTTCTTCAGAAAAGCTTCAGCCCAAAAGTGAAAAAATGACTCCTCCCACAAGTTTGCTTTTTCCTCCAAATGGAACTCAGCATGAATAACTACTTAAAAAAAATCGTTTGAGTTTACATTTTCATATCCTGAGAGACATACCATTTTTTGTGTGTTCCCACTGTAAACAAACAGCTCAGCGAGGGTTAGAACATGGTAGGCATTGAGGCAAGATATCTGCATGTGGTGTGGAAAAACTCTGTCTCTTTTAAAAATAATAATAATAATAAAAATTTAAAAACCCAACAGCAATGATCTATTCTTAAGAGAAAAAGTTTTCATAGTTGGTAATTTCCCCACCCCCACATAATTTTCTATGAAGTTTTACTTCTCAGAGAAAGGGCAACAAAGCCATTTGCCACTGCCAACAGCTTTAAAGGAGTTGTTGAAATAATGTCATAGAAACAAATGCTTTCAGAAATTCCAGCCATTTTGCCTCCCACTTGCCATCTTGGAAGAAAAGCTTGTCATGCATAAAGGCTTTGAAGACTCATTAATATGTTCTTTATTTCAGTTATGTAGCTGGGAAATAAATGACCACTCTTTACCAATTGATGGGTAAAGGGATACTTGGCTAATCCAAAGAATCAGTTCTTTGACGTTGGTGGTTATGAAAGAGAAAATCAATGACTCCTTTGCTTGTGTCAATGAAAAACTCTCTGCTTCTAAGATTTAGCACAGATTATCCCATCCAATCTCTTCAGACTGGCTAGAACACCATACATGTAAGAGACAATTTAGAAAAGCTACAAATGAAAAATAAGACATTGCTTTTAGACACGTGTTAAGGTCGAGACCTTTGTTTTTGCATGGTTGCAATCAAGAACAATACAGTTGCCGTCTGCATTCCCCAGATGAGTCCAGATGTCTGTCCAGGAGAGCATGCTTTTTAGATTACATCTCATAAGAAATCAAGAATGTAAGTTCTATGCTTGTGCAAGTATTATTGCTCTCCTTTGGAAGCAATGTCTCCAAGATGGCTTGTGTTGGAGCACACTAGCTCCTGTCCCAGAGATAAGGATTTAAATCTTCCATTCATACTCAATCCACATATCTCCCACATATCTCCCACATGCTTATGCAAATGTTCCTTTAAAATAAAAAATACCCTTAAGAAAGTCCAATAAGAACTTAATTTATAACATTCATCACTCTGTAAAGTTCCTTCTCCATCTGGACTCAAATTGTTTAAAAAAAATTAAAAAATCTCAAAGGGGAGGGGGAAGCCTTTAATATTTAAACCCTCCCCCTCAGTTAAGTCATTACTCCCTTGACACAAGGTAAATGTATTCAAAGATAAAATCTACAGCAGCCATTTCAAGTCATAGGATTTCCTATTATGACTTAACCCCAACATGTTCACTCTCCACAGGAAATTAACTCTTCATTTGCACAGAAACAATATGTCCATCTTCTTATTTGCAGAAAATTAAATTCTTTGAGATATTATGCCAGGATACAACTCCTGGAACATGCACTAGTTCCCAGGGACTTCCGTGGGCCAAAGTGGTTCCAAAGACACTATGGCTGCCTTCCTGCTTCTCACATGATCCCATGGCTCCTAGAGCCCAATTCAAACCAACCCATCTTCTCCTGCGTCAGATCTAAATCCCGCAGTCTGATTATAACCTCGCCAAGGAGGATGTTCTCCCAAAAGCCCTCTTCACTCAGGACACTCAGATGCAGCTCCCGCTGGTGTAGATCTCCTTTAGGAATCCCATCATAGACAAGCTGGAAGATACCAAAAGTTGCAGATTAGCCTTCTCACATCTAGCTTTGTCCTAGAATACAGGCAGCCCTCGTTTAGCTACTGCCTCGTTTAGCAACGGTTCGCAGTTACAATGGTGATGAAAAAGTAACTTTATGATCAACCCTTGCATTTACAACCTTCACAGGTCTGTAAAGCGAAAGAAAGCTGAAGGAAGAGCATAAGCACAGTTGCATTTCATTCAGCAACCACTTTGTTTAACAACCAAGTTGTCGGTCCCAATTGTGGTCACTAAACAAGGACTACCTGTAATATGAAAAGGTTCGGCAGTCTCATATCTTCAAAGAAGATGTCAGACTCAGTCATTCTGTGGAGTCTTTACTTATGCATAAGTACAGGTAGTCCTCACTTAGCAACTGCTTGTTTAGTGAGTGTTCAAAGTTATGATGATGCTGAAAAAGGAGATTTACAACCAGTCCTCAAAGTTGTGGCTGTCACAGCATCCCCATGGTCACGTGATTGCAATTTGAGTGCTTGGCAACCAGCATGCATTTTCAATGGTCGCGGCGTCCTGCGGTCACATAATTGCCATTTATGACCTTCACAGCCTGCTTCTGACAAGCAAAGTCAATGGGGAAGCTGGCAGGAAGTTGCAAGTTGTGGCCATGTAATGTCGCACTTAATGACCACAGTGATTTGCTTAACGACCGCAGCAGGAACTGACAAACTGATGTTTCATTTTAGGACTATATATCACTTAGTGACAGAGTTGTTGGTCCCAATTGTGGTTGGTAAGTGAGGACTACCTGCATATACATAAGTAACAAGATATACTGTACTTTGATTAGAACACAGCAAAATAGGTAACATCTGACAGAAAGAACCAAGCATATTAAATAAAAAAACAATATATTTTTTAAATAATTGCAACTAATTTAACTATGATAGAGATCCTAACACAATTTTAATAAATAGTATCTAAGAGAGTATAAATAAATAGTATTCAAGAGATTATAATTTAACAAATTCTCTATGCCACAACTCCAAAGAAACCATTATATTTCAAGAAAGCTGATAAAAATTATATATGACCTTAAGGAGTATTAATTCAAAGTATTATGAATTTCTTTAGAGTTTAATGTTTTTATCATAGATTCAGTTCTTAAAAATGTGTTTTTTGCACCAAAATACAATACTAATGAACATCTGCCAATGTTTTTCTTTTTCAGTTATCCTCCTTTTTTTCTGAGTATCTTTTGTGCTTTTAATAGAAGCCTAGCATGAATTAGCAGGTGATACATTCCTCAACACTCTTTATTTGTGTGATAAAGAAGAGCTTAACTTTCTTAATAAGTTTGGTTGCTATTTGTAACATACAGTATTATAAATCAGGATACTAACCAAATTAATCTCATGTTTCACAAACAATAGGCAAAAATACTAAAAGAAGCTGTTGTCATCAGCATCTCCTTTGGTAACTGCTAGCCTCCTTATACAAAAGACTTTTATTTGTATTTTTTTATTTTATTTGTTTCACACTGAAGATGTTGCCTAGTCTGGCAATGAAACATCTGCAAGAAAACAACAAGGCTCAGAGAGCACCAAGGACTCCACAGACTTTTATTTTTTAATTGAAAGCTGGCATGTTGCAAACCACATTCTAACTTCCAACATTATATTAACTTCCACAAATGAGTTTGAACTATATGTCCTAAATGAAAATAGTGGAAGATTATGGTCCAGCATTTTTTTGCAAGAATTCACACGGGCCTCTTGCATACAATGCAGATTAGAATGGCAGAAAACGTCTTGAGAAACCAGGGGGAATGTGGGGAGCAGTTTGCCCAATGGAAAATGCATATTTTGAAAATGACCACAACACAATTATGTCTGAATGGGCAAGCCTCCTTAGCATTTTGTGAGTATGGAAGCCCTTATTCTAGAATACTGGTAGAATATTTATGAGATAGAAGTGTGTTTTCTTGAAGTCACTTTCCTTTGGCCACTTCCTACTGGAGATGTCACTACATCTGCTGAAAAAAAATATGGTTGGAGTAGCTCAATATCTAGACAATCACAATGCCAAAAGAACACAATACCCTGCTTCAAACTAAATCAGACTGGTTCAGCTAGCTCAGCACCATCTCTTAGATTGGCTGTTGGGTTTCAGATAGATCTTTCCCTATGTTTCCTAGGGATGCCAGAACCCTGGATGGATATATGGATATGGATATGGATATGGATATGGATATGGATATGGATATATATATATATATATATAATGAAAGGCATGCATTTTATTACTGAGTTACTCCCCTAATTTATTGCTTCACTCATCCATTTTATAATCCTTCAATTACATGCAAATAGAATAATTTCAATTGGCTGCAAATTCATGGACAAGACAATATTTTGGTGTCCGCAGAATCCTATACAGATCTGGCTACTGCTGACAGATAGGCCTTCTTCTGCATAGCAACTGCATCTCAGTTTTGCACACATTAGAAGAAACAAGTAAAGCCATCAGATTGTATTTCTCTGTAAGAAACTTCATGCCATGATAATTAGAAACTTTGTAGGCTGCAGATGTGTAAGCTGGGAGCTACACTGAAGTATGAGCTTATTTCACACAATTACTGCCAGGAATTACTGCCATGGTCTATATATACTATATGGTCTAGCCTAAGCAAATTGACAGTTGCAGCAAACGTTCTGGAATTGAATCCACTCACTAAATGTTAAATCTACAGAATAAGGTAAGCAGTGAACTCTATTTCAGATTCTGCAATGCTTTCAGAATCTGCCAGCCCACCACTTTATCTGCTCCAACTTTGCCTGTGTTTGGGATTTCTGAATCTATGCCACGCCTACTCCATTAAAACAAGGTGAACAAGCATATACCATTTCATTGTAAGTTGGATTGCAAGTTTTTCGAGCAACTTTGGTTTTCCTCTTGGTGGTTTTCTGAGGATCGGGCAGAAGATAAGTCTTAACATAAGGATCAGGATCACTGCCATCCTGAATAGGCTGCTAAAAGAGAGAAATTAAGTCAGTTAGATTGATTAGTTCTTTGGGCTGTACAAGTGTGCAGAGTTCCAGAAAAATTGGTTAGCAGACACATTTGAGTAGCTACTGTTTAGCACCTACCAGGCCACGGATGTGCATCACCATGATAAACAGCTTGTTGTTCTTATAGGAGATTGACAATTTTACCTCTCCACCCACTTTTCCAATAGGTTGGGACCATACAGCATCTAGGAAAAAAGAACATTCAACAGAATTATATTTCCTTACTGGCAGAGAAAAGAGCAGCTACAAAGAACATAAGTTTTTGTACTTTTTCTGAAAAATAATGCTTTGTCGCTTTGTCATACTTTAGAAATACCCTTTTTAAAAATCTAAAATATAAGGAACAATATAAATACAAAATCAATATAATACAATATCCGCCTATATATTTTGCCCCATTTTAACTGATACATCATTTTTCATTTGAATTACTTGAGTAAATATAAGAAATTTTATGATCTGTCCCACAACAGTTTGTTAAAGCTCTAAAGGGTTCTCTATAGGATTGAACCCCATAAGATCTGCAGTTATTATACCAGATGAGTTCCAAACACAATGAAATTGGTTGTGTACTGCCTTCTGGTGGTCAATATAAGTAAAAACACTTAACAGGATATATAGGGGATCCTTGCTTAACAACCATTCATTCAGCAACTGTTCAAACTTACGACGGGGCTGAATGAGTGGTACTTACGACCGATCCTCATCCTTATGTCAGTTGCAGCATTCCCGTGGTCACATGATCGCAATCCAGGCACTCGGTGCCTGGCTTGCAATTACAAACTTGCAGCATCCCACAGTCACATGATTGCCATTTGTGACCTTCTCTGACAGCTTCCTATAAACAAAGTCAATGGGGAAGCTGGCAGGAAGTCACAAATGGTGACTACATGAGATCGCGCATAGCGACAGTGCAGCATTTGCTTAGCAGCAGCAACTGGAAGTGCTGGAATTTCCATCACAAAGCAGCGCAGTCACGTGACATCATGCTTTATGACCATGTCACTTAGCAATGGAAATTATGGTCCCAATTACCATGGTTAAGTGAGGACTACCTGTATTAAAATAGAGAAATTCTCCCCACCCCTACCTCCAACCCAGAGTGGTGGTGAAAGTCATGTAAAACCTTATAAAATGAGAGCATAACGTAACATCTATACCTCTCTGTCTAAAGCTTATAAAAAGAAGCTAGATTGTATAAACCATTCTAAATATAGACTCTATATATCAGGACTCAATATATCCCTTCCTGCAATATTGCTGAACACCAGAACTGGGATAGCAATCAAAGGTAATGACCTGTATCTAGTTGCCTAAAGTGCAAGGGTCCATGAATGCAATTTCCAGTAGAGGGTTTAAACCCCATATTAAGATCTGTAGCTACATACATCTGATTAGTTCCATATAGAATAAAACTGCTTGTTTACTGCCTCTTGTTGGTCATTATAAGTACAACTCAGGTCAGATCCTGAAAAATATATAACCACCCTGAATAAGTTCATGTTAGGAAGAAATAGCAAATTCTGTCAAATGACTAATACTTTTTTCTTCCTTAAATGGAGCGCATGATGGACTTTATCTCAAGGTAGGTTGCATGGAAGTGTTCTTATTTTATATACTCCACTCAGGATTGTCTATCAGCCAAAATGGAATATTGAAGCAGATAACTCTTACCACTTGCATAATACAGATATTTACTTGCAGGCTTTGGAGCTGGATTGGTGCCTGCAGCAATTTCATCCCTTGGAAGAGGGTGGAAAAATGTGTATACCAGGTCACACTGCAAGAAAATCTCAACATTAGAGACAACACTCTTATTCTGCAAATAGCATGTCACTTATTTTTGATCCAACATTGCCAAGAGTTAGGATTCAGCTAATACCATATTACATGTGGACAGTTCATAGCCTCCATACCACTGTTAGCTGTTCTCATGGAACTTGAGATTTTTGACATTTTTCCTATCACCTATCATATCAACCTGGCAGTGAGGAACAGATTGGCAATTCACTACTGCTAACAGCAGTAAAGATCAACAGTCTTGATGTGGACCACGTGAGTGAGGGTAAGAGATTTCAGCCTTGTCTTTCTCTTCTGCAATGCAAATAATCTAGTTTGCCTAACCAGGTACCTAACAGAACACAGAATATCAAGCATTAGGACAATCTTGATGCCCTCCTAGCGTCCAGCCCTCTTCAGTACTAGCAGTCTAAAGTAATTCCAGGAGTTACACCTTGGCAATAAAGAGAAAAGCTATTTAAAGTTTCAGAGGAATAAACAGGCAAAACCGTTTATACAAGAATCCTTGGGACAAACTGCAGAATACCTCAGGTGGAACTGTTATATTTTATTTTTTTATTTTTCACATTTCTATCACCGCCCATCTCACCCTAAAAGGGGGACTCTGGGCGGTTATATACTGAAGCCTTTGCCTTAGTCTTGCTAGTATGATCTCCTTCCATCCACATTACCTCAGCAACCTCAGGAGCTGCATGAATTAGATGCCAGATGTAGCCATTCAGTTCCTCTTTCCTCCTCTCAGCTGCTGCCTCTCCTCGTGACCGTCCAATTATAAACCTGCTAGGGAAGCTGGAAAATTGGAAGGGGGGGGAGAGACCTTTAAACAGTGATCCCAGCCATCAAGAAAACCTCTGAAGCAGAAGGGTTCCCAGATATTCTTGCTCCTTAAAGGCCCTGCACGTGGAAGGGAATTGTCCATATTAATAAGGTGAGAGAGCCAAATTCTGATTTCTCTCTATACATTCAGCCAGCAGGAGTAAAAAGGTTCAGAAAATGGTGCTTCCCATAAAAAAAAGGCTATGAAGAGAAGGGTACCAAGTTAGCATTGCTTGTAACACTGCCATATGTTAGTAAGAAGGAACTGCCCGACAAACAGTACAGCAATATGCAAGAATCAAACACTTCTTGGCCTGACAAAAAGGCAGGGCAGTCAATGCATGCTTGCAGTTCAGATGCAGCCACCCAGCCACATTTTATATATCCCCAGAACTTGATGGCATTGCTTAACTTATTTTTGACACAGGCTTAAAATAGGTATATATGGTGAGATGCATAAACACATCTACTTTATCTATTTCCTGAAACTAAAAAAATCTTTTCAGCTCTTCCCAGACCATGACTTCTGTGGACCCCAGAAGATGGGATAATGATGATAATATGCACTCCCTGAAAATGACTGCTCCACCATAAACATACAGATGAAGATCCAGATTACCCTCTTTATTACTCCATTCCCAGATTTTGATTCCTACCAAAATATGGTAGTTCAGAATTTATCATACAGATTATTCAAACAGGTAAACCAAACCACATGATCGAGGAGACAAAAGTGCACTTGTTCTTTTGTGTTTCATCATTCTGTGGTCCAAAAGCTCTCAAATATAAACAAAATTTGTCTCTCAAGTTTTCCTATTTAAAAAATGGAATTTCATTTAGGAAAGCATGTACCTGTAAATAGGTACATACCAGTTTCCCTGGTTGATTCCAGAAGCGTGCTGAGTACAGCATCAAGGAAAAATGAAGGTTGTAAGTGAAATGGGGACTAACCTTGGGAGGTGTGAAGATGGGAAGATGAGGCGCAGCTTGTTGTGCAGCTCCTGAAACTCTTCAAATGTGCGCTGAATGAATGTGACCTCAGAAGGGTGCTCTCGTTTCACTTTCAAAATGTATATCTATAAGGCAAGGATGGAAGTTCATAAGGTTCAACTGCAGATTCCAACACACTTCTGTCTATGGTATAAACTATCCCTTGTTTAAGCCTCACTTCTAGAACAGTTGCCCTAGCATTGTTTCCATTGTAGTGCCCCCTATGAAAATGGCCATAAAAAGGACTCACATATCCCTTGCTGGGATTGAAGACCTTTTCGTGTCGGCAGAGAAAAATGTCAAGGATACGGCTAGACGTCTTGATTGTGTGCACACGGGGTGCAAATGAGAGCGTTGGCCGGGAGTCTGAGGCTGTGAACTTCATCTGGGCCAGGTTGTGAATGAAGAAGTTGAGCTTTGTGGCTACACTGCCCAGGCTGGACTCTATCAATCTGCGTCAAAGGATGAAACATCTAAGTTGTATAGTGACATGAAGCTGACCTGCTAACCCATGATTTTGATAAAGATCCCAAAACACTGTTGGTGAAAGAGATTTTGGGACACAGATGTTTGGGGTCTTCCCTTTTTGTCTTCCTAACTATTAGAGTTAAGACTAATATCCCGTCACCTGGTAAAATAGGTAGTAGCATCTGCCTCAGAGTCTTGTGGTCTAAGTGCATCATAGACGTATTTTAGGTCCTCAAGGTCAGAGAGTTCAGGAATCCCACAGGAAAGCATCTGGGTGCCAAAGAGGTCATAAATTAGCGTCAGGAAATGAAGAGGTGCAGATACTGAAAATATGAGCTATGGGCAATCCTGGTTTTACAAATGGAACTTCACTCTGATTTCCTGATATCTCTAGCTTTCCTTTAATAATAATAATAATAAAAATAATGCAAGTTCTTAGTCTTTGTGGTCACAGGGATAAAAGAGGGATCTCTGGGCAGGGCAACAGTTGGAGATGAGATTATGCACCTTCTGTCTTGAACTTTGCTCAGTGGCTTGAATGGAGAGTATATTTGCATTATTTTAACTTTTAAAAAGTACACCACCAGAATCCAAAACATGATGGGTTTTGATGCTTATGATATCAGCTGAAATTACACAAGCCAGAAAGAGATTCATGGTGTACTTCAGAGACTCCCATGTTTTATTTGTTATAAGGTGCAGTGCATGCAATGCAGACTGTGCATGAACAGTTGCCATATTTTAATCCAGAGGCTAGTGACTGTCTTGTTCAAAGCTCTTTGGCACCAATATTATAAAATACTATATATCCTATTGGCTATAGCAATCAGTCAAAATTATTATCTTCTTGTCTATAAAGAGATGGTTTTTTTTACAAAGCTAAATTCTTAGCTTATCTCTTCCTGAGAAGAATTTATTCAGTGTATTAAATGTGATCTTGGAGAGCTACAGCAGTTGTAGATGTACTACAGCTTCCCCTCCCTGGTTTAACTAAGAAACTGGTTAGGTAAAGGTAAAGGTTTCCCTTGACGTAAAGTCCAGTCGAATCCGACTCTAGGGGGCGGTGCTCATCTCCGTTTCTAAGCCTTGGAGCCGGCGTTGTCATAGACACTTCCGGGTCATGTGGCCAGCATGACGACTCGGAACGCCGTTACCTTCCCGCCGAAGCGGTACCTATTGATCTACTCACATTTGTATGTTTTCGAACTGCTTGGTGTGCAGGAGCTGGGACGAGCAACGGGAGCTCACCCCGCCACGCGGTTTCGAACCGCCGACCTTCCGATCGGCAGCTCAGCGGTTTAACCCGCAGCGCCACCGCGTCCCTAAGAAACTGGTTACATATGGAATATTTCTCATAGAAGAATTACAGGTTTCAAAGTTAAGGTTACAGTTCTTTCACCAAGTCAAATTAAACAAACAAACAAGTCAAGTCTGATTCTCACCATTTTCTCTATGCAAAACCCCAAAGCTCACCCTGAATGATCAACTAGAAATGAAGGGTTCAGCAAGAATGATGATGTGCTGACTGGACAGATGCAATGTTACTGAAGAGCATGAGTAATAGGGAGGGGGAATATGTCCTCTCACCAGTCCCAAAAGATTGAGGAAGAGATGAGTATGCTTGCGGATCAGGTTGTAAGCTTGGCAGCAGAGATCCACAAAATCATGGAAGCGACTGGAAGGTTTATCACCACCGTTGATAACATAAGCCATGTCTGATGTGAAGACAAATGGAGCCCGGTCCCTACAGAGAAGATACATCAATATATCTCAAGGCGGCTAATTGTAGTTATTTCAAGGATTACTACTCTTTCATTCCTAATTGCACCCATTCTTCATCAATTACATTAATAAAATAACTCATCGCTCTTTCTATACCTAAACAAGATTTTTATCACCATTGGAAATATTTAGAAAACAGAATACTGGAGTTTAATTTTTCTTTTTTTCTATTATGTAAAACCAACTTAAATGTTAATAATGAAATTGCATAACATAACATGAATAGTATTTACTTGTTTTGTTTCTCTACTCCATAAAATACATGCCCAATTTGGCTGTTAGATTCCAGCTAATCCATGAATAAAATGACATTTAAAAGGGCCAAGAATAATTTTTCCAAGCAGATGTGTTTTAAGGTTGTTCAAACATCCTGTTGGCCTCTCCATCTGAACGACAGATTGTTGGATTTTAGCAAGGTAACAGCAGATTTAGCCAGTTACGGATATTTTTTTTTAGGTATGTCTGGCAAATCCTTTTTACAGTTAAAGATTAGCATTTTCTGGAAGTATCCTTTGTTCATGCTTAGAGAAAAAGGCATTAATGAAATGGACACTGAACTCTATTATGCATGTATTTGCAGCCCCTGTACTATGATCTTTTATTGTATGCTTTTCTTTGTTAATAATTGTTTTCACATACAAGGATATGATAGTATTCTCCCTCTCTTTCAGTACCATATAATATCTGTTCTTAATTTTTTTTCTTTCTCATCTAATAGCAAAAAAAAGGGGGGCGATTAAGGCAGTATTTTTGCCCAAATTGAAACAAATTTCTTTTTGGTGGAAAATTGAATGCAGATTTTTCCTGTTGTATTTCACTCAGTTGTGATAATATTTGGTTATGCAAGTCTAAAATGAGGTGGAAATGCTTTGGCCTTGTCCTGACTCCCAGGAAACACTCTGAGACAGGGAACTGGTCTCTAATGTTTTATTGATAATACACAACAGTAATCCTAACAAACTGAACAAACGTGGGAAAACCCAGCCATATAAACCCCGCAGGTTAAGGCGGTCCCAATCTGTGCCTCTTGGAATGGCTCACCAATTCCTCAGTGCTACGCATGCGCTTAACAGTCTGGAAAGGAGCCCCCTGCTCACCATCCTTACTCATGACAGACCTGGTGGATATTATCACATGATGCTTACATCTCAAAAACAAAGTGAAATATCAGGAAATGTTCACACTTGATAGGGAAAGACAGCCTGCAGTTGAAAGGAGTGGGCCCATTCCATTTTGCTGAAGGCACCAGAGAAGGCTTTGCATTATTAAAACTCAGGTAAAACACTCCAAAGTCATTAACATTGTTAATATGTTTTCTACTACAGATTAAGGTTACTATGGTTGAATTTAATTGTCCTCAGTTTAAGTGTTAATGGTTGCATTGCCTAAGGGAGGAACTTGCCTGAACTTGTTTTAGTTTCAGTTTCCCTTCTGTGTAGGCTTGCAGAGAATATGCAGCTGAGAGAAATCTCTCTTCTCAGCAAACAGCCTTTAAATATGTTTGTTTTCTGTAAATAAAGTTATTTTTATAGAATGCCTGGTGTGTGACTTTTCTGATGTCTTCTGGGCCAAAGCCTTCCTAGTAATCTGCCAACAAACATGAGCTTTCTAACATGAGCTTTCACAAGCATTCTCATTCCCTGGTGAATTCTCTTAATGTTTCTTATCCTCTGGTTAATGCTAGTAAAATTGCAGGTCTTGCCTAAGGGCAACAGCCATGGAAATAGGAAGTAGCTACAAAAGAAGACCCATGTAGATTTCAATCTTCCTTTTTAAGTCCAAAGGGGTCTTAAATATGCTTAATAAGTTCTAGTGTTCATGATTTCAACAGAACTGGCACTACAGGAGGCTCCTGTCCTAACAGCCAGGAACCACGCTGAGACAAGGAATAGGTCTCTAGTGTTTTATTACTGCTACATAACAGAGAATCCTAACAAACTGAAGAAGCGTGGGAAAAACCCAGACATATAAACCCCAAAGACTAAGGCGGGCCCGATCTGTGTCTCTTTGAATGGCCACCTAATTCCTCAGTACTACGCATGCGCTTTACAGCCTGGATGGGAGCCCCCTGCTCGCCATCCTCACCCATGACAGCTCCTGTTTGCAATCAGTCACTCACACAAGTTCTGTTCAGCATAAAGATAGAATGCACACATGTTCACATGCACACACAGAGCCTAAATGGGAAAAGCAGGGCTTTGGAAGGGCAGAGGAACCACTAATTCACTCTTCTCCGCAGCACTATTTTGTTAGTCTCCATGTGAAACAGACCATATTTTCCATTAAATGCAGGTAGTCCTCACTTACTGACCACAATCGGGACCAGCGACTCCATCACTAAGCAGCCCAGTCATTAAGTGAAACATCATGTGACCGTGTCGACTTATGACATCAGTTCCACCTGCAGCTGTTAAGTGAATCACTGTGGCTGTTAAGCATGATGTCATGTGACTGTGACTTGCAACTTCCTTCCAGCTTCCCCTTTGATTTTGCTTGTTGGAAGCCAGCTGTGAAGGTCACAAATGGCAATCATGTGACCGCAGGATGCTGCAACCGTCGTAAATGTGCACCAGTTGCCAAGCGCCCAAATTGCAATCACACGACTGCAGGGACGCTGCGACGGCTGCAATGTCGAGGACTGGTCATAAGTCTCCTTTTTCAGCACTGACATAACTTCAAACAGTTGCTGAACCAGTGGTTGGTAAGCGAGGACTACCTGTACTATTGCTGGAAGACATATTGTGGTCTAAATTCAGTAAGGGCTTCATGCAAACAATTTCTCCTCATAAAATCATCAGCTACATATCAGCTCCACAAAACTATTTCATAATTAGGCAATGAAACAGTCTGGGAATTCTTAATTCGAACTTAATAAGCTGAAATCTTGATGATGTGACAGTATTTTTCTCCAGAATTTCCACTGAGTTTATACTTCAATAATTCCTGCTTCACCTAGTTTTATGATAGTTCAATAGAATATTGTTTTTCCCCCAACGGTTTTGCTTCTGTTGAGAATTTTCCATTTGCTGGATATTTAGGTTGCATTGTAAAATATATTAAAATGCAGAAAGGAAAAGCAACCAATTATTTAATTATGCACTTAATTAAAACATAAAATACTAAATTATTTCCTGTGTACCACTACTTCTGCTAAGCCGATTCTAGAATATCAGCTTAGGGTGCACACTGAAAATACTTAGTTTTGTTATTTAGTTTTAATTTCTACGGAAACATTAGCATAATCTTATAATGGGTTTATATTGGTTTTATGTTATGTAGATTATTTTCACATTAATTTTAGCTTCACTTCTGTTGCCATTTAATGGAGAGACAGCCAAGTGCCAACTACTGTTGTCTTCCCTCCAAGTGACATGGTATTTCAGGTATTGCACTACAAATGAATCCCACTTTTCTGGAAATGTTTAAAAACATGCATGGTAGGAGCTCTTCGCTGATTTAAATGAGAGCTGCATTTCTATATCAAACAGCACTTTTCCCAAATGTAACTATGGTGATTTCCATGTTAATGTCATGGTGATCTTATGTTGTCTGCTGCCATCCCAAGGAATCAGATTTGCCAAATTGATTATTTGCTTGTGAGAACCTCCTTACAGTTTTTGAACTTTTCCTTAATTTTTGGTTCCAGATCAGAGAGATTGCATAACTCATGAATTCCAAAGTACTCTCAGTATATCCTTACTTTATTGTATAGAATGTATAAAATAAATATATGCTTAGACAATAAAGAATAGAATGTTCTAGGAATGTATTCATGTGCAGTGCTCTTGCCAGTTCCAGGAACCTCTCCAGTTGCAAAGCATTTCTTATGTGCCCATTTTTGTTCCTCATCTTTTGTCAGTTTCACAACAAAGCTGAAATGGACATTCAGTTTCACATGCAGTTGTCTCTGCACTTGCCATCCTTTTATCTATTATCTTTTATTGATTTTATTGTAATTTCTTTGTCTGATTGTTGTGAACCCCCCAGAGTTGTTGAGAGTTGGGTGGCATACAAGTTTAAATCATAATCATAATAGGACTCGATAGGTGAATAAAAATGCCAAAACCAATCTAAACATCTGGTTGATTGTATGACCAACAATAATAATTTTTAGAACTGTCTGTTGTCAGCCACTCAGAGTCACTACGTGAGATGGGCAGCTGCATATAGTAAGTAAGTAGGTGGGTAGGTAGGTAGGTAGGTAGATAGATAGATAGATAGCCAGTCATACAATCCCTTTGACAGCTGATCCAGCCAAGATGTCTTTTGGGTATGTATACGCATTCTCAGAAAATCTTATGAGGATTTCAAATCAGCCAGTCTTTGAGCAGCTGTTTCAGGAGAAGTTCCCTCACCTTTTGATGTTGCCAAACATCTGGGCATGACCCAGAAACCTTCCAAAGTCAATATGGAACATGTGCCCAGTTGTTTTGAGCATGATGTTGTCATTATGCCGGTCACAGATTCCCAGAACATAAGTGGCTACACAGCAGCCAGCACAGGAGTAAATGAAGTTCTCCACTGCCTGAAAGATGAAGATGTATGTTAGAATAGCTATGAAAGGAATCAGTGGGAAAGCTAGGTAAGGCATTGTGCGGAGAAAGTTTTAAAGATTTCTAAAAAGTGTGAGGAACAATGTGGGGAGGGGGGTTATCAGGTGTGTGTGGGTGAAGCGGACAAAAATACATGATGTGCCGCTTTCTGGAGTAAATTGAGCCCGCTTAGCTGCACCTGACATTTTCATTTACAAATCTTTCTGCAAGTAAACTTAACATACGAATACATATGCAAAGATCACATGTGTGGCTAAGTGTTACAGCCAGACATTTTAAAAATGTAATTTGTAAAGGAAAACAGTTATTCTTAATATTGTTCCTCATTTTCAGAGACTTAAAATACCATTATAATAAATAATGGTATTTTAAGTCTCTGAAAATGAGGAGCAATATTATCTTCAGCAAAGGATCGTTACCTTGTTGTGGTGCTGGAGCTTGAGCACCTCAATGATGCCATGAGCTAAACCGTGAAGGGCCACCCAAGACGGGAAGGTCATGACAGAGAGGTCAGACTAAATGCAATCCCTGGGGAAGGTAATGGCAACCCACCCCAGTATTCTTGCCGTGAAAACTAAATGGATCAGTACAACCAGAGATATGTCGGTATACCATCGGAAGATGAGACCCCCAGGTCGGAAGATGGTCAAAATGCTACTGGGGAGGAACAGAGGATGAGTTCAACTAGCCCCAGACGTGATGACGCAGCTAGCTCAAAGCCGAAAGGACGGCTAGCGGCTGATGGTGCCGGTAGTGAACGGTGAATCCAATGTTCTAAGGATCAACACACCATTGGAACCTGGAATGTAAGATCTATGAGCCAGGGCATATTGGATGTGGTTATTGGTGAG
The DNA here is from genome assembly GCF_035149785.1 of Candoia aspera. Taxonomy (NCBI): domain Eukaryota; kingdom Metazoa; phylum Chordata; class Lepidosauria; order Squamata; family Candoiidae; genus Candoia; species Candoia aspera. The sequence continues at coordinate 46,356,435 of NC_086155.1, read as the reverse complement.
ATGTCAAGATTAAAGATAGACATTTTGGGCGTCAGTGAACTGAAATGGACTAGAATGGGCCACTTCACATCAAATGACCACCAGATCTACTACTGTGGACAAGAGGACCACAGAAGAAATGGAGTAGCCTTCATAATTAATAGTAAAGTGGCTAAAGCAGTGCTTGATCTCAATTCGAATTCAGGGCAAGCCATCTAACATTACAGTGATCCAAATATACGCCCCAACCACAGATGCTGAAGAAGCTGAAGTAGAGCAGTTCTATGAGGATCTGCAGCACCTACTGGACAACACACCTAAAAGAGACGTTATTTTCATCACAGGAGACTGGAATGCTAAGGTGGGCGGTCAAATGACACCTGGAATTACAGGTAAGCATGGCCTGGGAGAACAAAACGAAGCAGGACATAGGCTGATAGAAATCTGCCAAGACAACTCACTCTGCATAACAAACACTCTCTTCCAACAACCTAAGAGATGGCTTTATACATGGACTTCACCAGATGGACAACACCGAAATCAGATTGACTACATCCTTTGCAGCCAAAGGTGGCGGACATCTATACAGTCGGTAAAAACAAGACCTGGAGCTGACTGTAGTTCCGATCACGAACTTCTTCTTGCACAATTTAGGATCAGACTAAAGAGATTAGGGAAAACCCACAGATCAGCTAGATATGAGCTCACTAATATTCCTAAGGAATATGCAGTGGAGGTGAAGAATAGATTTAAGGGACTGGACTTAGTAGATAGGGTCCCAGAAGAACTATGGACAGAAGTTTGCAACATTGTTCAGGAGGCGGTAACAAAATACATCCCAAAGAAAGAGAAAATCAAGAAGGCAAAATGGCTGTCTGCTGAGACACTAGAAGTAGCCCAAGAAAGAAGGAAAGCAAAAGGCAACAGTGATAGGGGGAGATATGCCCAATTAAATGCAAAATTCCAGAGGTTAGCCAGAAGAGATAAGGAATTATTTTTAAACAAGCAATGCGCGGAAGTGGAAGAAGACAATAGAACAGGAAAGACAAGAGACCTCTTCCAGAAAATTAGAAACATCGGAGGTAAATTCCAGGCAAAAATGGGTATGATCAAAAACAAAGATGGCAAGGACCTAACAGAAGAAGAGATCAAGGAAAGGTGGCAAGAATATACAGAAGACCTGTATAGGAAGGATAACAATATTGGGGATAGCTTTGATGGTGTGGTCAGTGAGCTAGAGCCAGACATCCTGAAGAGTGAGGTTGAATGGGCCTTAAGCATTGCTAATAACAAGGCAGCAGGAGACGACGGCATCCCAGCTGAACTGTTCAAAATCTTGCAAGATGATGCTGTCAAGGTAATGCATGCTATATGCCAGCAAATTTGGAAAACACAAGAATGGCCATCAGACTGGAAAAAATCAACTTATATCCCCATACCAAAAAAGGGAAACACTAAAGAATGTTCAAACTACCGAACAATGGCACTTATTTCACATGCCAGTAAGGTAATGCTCAAGATCCTGCAAGGTAGACTTCAGCAATTCATGGAGCAAGAATTGCCAGGTGTACAAGCTGCGTTTAGAAAAGGCAGAGGAACTAGGGACCAAATTGCCAATATCCGCTGGATAATGGAAAAAGCCAGGGAGTTTCAGAAAAACATCTATTTCTGTTTTATTGACTATTCTAAAGCCTTTGACTGTGTGGACCATAACAAATTGTGGCAAGTTCTTAGTGGTATGGGGATACCAAGTCATCTTGTCTGCCTCCTGAAGAATCTGTATAACGACCAAGTAGCAACAGTAAGAACAGACAACGGAACAACGGACTGGTTTCAGATTGGGAAAGGCGTACGGCAGGGCTGTATACTCTCACCCTACCCATTCAACTTGTACGCAGAACACATCATGCGACATGCTGGGCTTGAGGAATCCAAGGCTGGAGTTAAAATCGCTGGAAGAAACATTAACAATCTCAGATATGCAGATGATACCACTTCGATGGCTGAAAGTGAAGAGGAACTGAGGAGCCTTATGATGAAGGTGAAAGAAGAAAGCACAAAAGCTGGCTTGCAGCTAAACCTCAAAAAACCCAAGATTATGGCAACCAGCTTGATTGATAACTGGCAAATAGAGGGAGAAAATGTAGAAGCAGTGAAAGACTTTGTATTTCTAGGTGCAAAGATTACTGCAGCTGCTGACTGCAGTCAGGAAATCAGAAGACGTTTAATCCTTGGGAGAAGAGCAATGATAAATCTTGATAAAATAGTTAAGAGCAGAGACCTCACACTGACGACAAAGGTCTGCATAGTTAAAGCAATGGTGTTCCCTGTAGTAACATATGGTTGCGAGAGCTGGACCACAAGGAAGGCTGAGGGAAGGAAGATCAATGCTTTTGAACTGTGGTGTTGGAGGAAAATTCTGAGAGTGCCTTGGACTGCAAGAAGATCAAACCAGTCCATCCTCCAGGAAATAAAGCCTGACTGCTCACTTGAGGGAATGATATTAAAGGCAAAACTGGAATACTTTGGCCACATAATGAGAAGACAGGACACCCTGGAGAAGATGCTGATGCTAGGGAGAGTGGAAGGCAAAAGGAAGAGGGGCCAACCAAGGGCAAGATGGATGGATGATATCCTAGAGGTGACGGTCTCGTCCCTGGGGGAGCTGGGGTTGTTGACGACCGACAGGAAGCTCTGGAGCAGGCTGGTCCATGAAGTCACGAAGAGTTGGAAGCGACTAAACGAATAAACAACAAACATAATAAATAAAATAAAACCAGCTTCTCCTTGATCCAATACTGTACTAAGGAAAAAAAATGGATCTGCAAGTAAAGCCAAATGCACATAAACAAATCCAAATTACAGTGCCTCTGCTTTGTAATTACTACAATTATGAAGTGCAGACAGAACATATTGATACAATTCCTGCACACAATTCGGTGGTTTTGACTCTCAGGCAAAGGATTTTACTGTTTCTCTTGTCGCTTTTCTTTACCTTTTCGTATTGATCCTCCTTGGGGTTGTGCTTCTGTAGCCAGTCTGCAAGGGGACGATCCTTGAAGGAGCCTGTCACACCATGCTCCACTTGAATTTTTCGCAGAGTTTCTGCATTAGGGATCATTTCCACCATCCCTGTAATGCACAATTGATAGTAATAAGGTTGGTTATTAGGAGAGGAAAGATATTCTTACTGCCATTCAGTCACCTGGGCTGCTCAGCCCAACAGTATCTAGGCTGATATTCTTATGAAATGGAAGGAATGCACAACCATCTTAGCCCTCAGGGCCATATGTAGTACTTGACTGGGGGACAGACTCACATATAAACACATCTTCCAGACAGTTTTTAGTAGATCATTCAGAGGAAGGGAACCCCTGCTACCCAACTAGGTAGCAGGAAATTGTAATTGAAGCAGTCACTGGAAGGAGGGCAACAGTTCTCCTCTCTCTCAGCTCTGCTGTCCAAGACTATTAGTTTCCCACTGCCATTAGCATCAGGAAACTAGCATCTTGAAACAGACTGCTGGAAGGAAAGGGGAAGCCACAAAAGTTCCCTTCATAGCTGTGCTATAATGGGAAGAGATAACTGCTTTCAGATAACTGCCCATCTACCAAAGAGCAGGTAGGCAAGCAGTTGTATTTGATTTCTATTCCACCTTTCCTTCAAGAGTTCAAGGCAACATACACAGAGCTCTCTTCTCCTATCTGTCCCCACAACAATAACCCTCTGAAGTCGGTTGGGCTGAAGAACAGCGAATGGCCCAGAGTCACCTAGTGAGCTTCTACTGGGCTGCACAGGAGGCCATCAAAGGTAGCACATGGCCTGGAGGTTATCAAGCGTTGAAGTGTGACCATCTTCTCATGCAGGAAGCAGAACCTCAGTTTAGAAGCTCAGAAAAATGACAACCCCTTTTGGCTAAGAAAGCAGCTGTTGATTCAGATTCAAGGTCCAGGCTGAATTACTTAATCTGTCATGAGTAAGGATGGCGAGCAGGGGGCTCCCATCCAGACTGTAAAGCGCATGCGTAGCACTGAGGAATTAGGTAGCCATTCCAAGAGACACAGATCGGGCCCGCCTTAACCTTTGGGGTTTATATGTCTGGGTTTTTCCCACGCTTCTTCAGTTTGTTAGGATTTTCCTGTTATGTAGCAGCAATAAAACACTAGAGACCTGTTCCTTGACTCAGCGTGGTTCCTGGCTGTTAGGACATCATCATCATAATCCCTCATGCTGCTAAACAGTATAATTGCTGATACTTCTAATCTGCCTAATAACTGTAGTTCTCTAGGCAGATGATAAATACATTCAAAATATTAAACATTTCTAAAAACATTTTAAAACTTGAAACAAATAAAACAGTGAAAATAGTAATAGGAAATAGATAAGGAAATAAGACTGGAAAGATGAACCTTTTTTTATATACTGTATATAGCAGGCACAGATTGATTTTGAGTACAAAACTATAGAAATGCCTTAGGGAGGAAGGATGGATATACTGGGGAATTAATAATCCACCCACAGACTAATTCAGCAAGGCAGTTTCTGTATTCTCAATCTTTGCCCAAAGTGATACCATAATAAAACTCTGTTGTGATCTTGAAGTCACTATTCCATATGGTCCCCGCAAAATCCTATCAGCCTGAAAATAAAAGAGCTGAGAAAGTTACCTAACACTGAAAAATGTTTCATATTTGGATCCAGGCTTACCCCGACCACGGCCCGTGGAAAAACAACGGAATATGACCATGCGCATGTTCAAACCTTCTTGCACCCAGATCTTGTTCATTATGCGAATCATCTGCAGGGTTAGCATGTCTTGGCGAAGATCATCTCCACACTGGGGAAAAAAGCACAATGTGAGGCAGACTATTTCCAGGCTTTTTAATAACTGATCTTCAGGAGAACACTACTAGACATCTTTCCTCATTTAAAAACATGCAATGCAACCTAAATCACCTACTCACTTTTAAAAAAGGTATCAGCCCCAACTTACCCCAGAATCACTATCACTTCTCTAAGAGCTGCTCTACAACTAGGGGAGGAAGAAGGCTGAAAAGAGCATCACATGGACAAGATTTGGAAATAAGTTTTCCAGAATGATAAAAATCAAGAGGAGAGAGAATTTACTGCTGGAGCCCATTGCATGAGAACTGTCTGTCTGATCACTCAGACAGTTGTATTATATTCTGAGTTTATGGAAATAGCTTGCAGATAATAGGAGACATTCACTATATATTTATATATAGTTATATATATTTCAGACTTTGCTCTTGCTTTTTTGGTGACCAATAGAAAGTCCCAAACAAATTCTAGCAGAATTTCTTTATTAATATGCCCATGTGACATGCATGCGGAATCTCGTATTAGATTTGTCCTGCAAGACTTGCCAATTTGTAGTCAATTCTCCCCAGCCACCTTACCCTTTCCAAGCAAGCTGCCCATGGTACACTCTGCTTTTCCTTAAGTAGTCCAATGTCCCTTCCTTGATGTACAACCCACAAGAAAAATGATTTCAATTTCCATGATGATTAACCATCCCTACACAGGTAACCCGTCCTCCTGCAATTAGGCTTCCAAACAGTGCGCTTTTGACTTCAGTTAGAAGCTTTTTTCCCAAATTTACTGTAATTGATGCAAGATAGTGGCAGAGATATGAGAAAGTCTGGATATATGCATGATTATAAACATGTGCACAGATACATGATCCTTGTGAATATACCAATGTGTATGGGTAGCCTTGCTCACTTTCCATCACAGGAATGCAGCCCGGCAAAGTAAGCAGTAGGGAATGTGGTCCCTGGGCTAAGAAACATTGCTGATCCATGCCGTATGGATTCTAGCTTATAGCAAAGTCTAGATCTAGTTTTTACTATAACAGTTGGAATTAGAAAACAACTTAATTCCGCATTGTATCTGCTATTCAGTCTCCAGGACCAGCCATAATCAAATTCTCAAGCACCCTGTAGTAGAGACAAAATTTTCCCTACCTTTCGATCAGAGTGAGGATTATACCCTAACAATTATCTTCCTTAAAAAACCAAACTTCTCCAGTCTAGTGCTTACCTTAAAAATAACACGGATATTTTCCCCAAGAGGGTCAACATTCTGGAAGGAGAGTTTCAGAGGGACAGCATTGGAATTGAAATAGGAACAATCCTGCAAGCAAGGAGAAATGGGGACCAAAGGTGGGAGGCGATCAGAATAACTAGTGTCACAATGAAGCCCCCTAGCAATATCAGAGATCCATGATCCCTAGCACTGGCAGAAGAATTATTATGCAATGCAGATTGAGGATCAGGTCAAAGGTATTGTGTTATTTCCCATGGATATTACTATGGCCAAAATAAAACAAAGCCACCAGAGATAATAAGGTAGGTTAAGTGATAGAAGCCAATTATTTTCATACTAAAAAGATAAGATGTTGCATAGCAAATTATTATGTACAGGTAGTCCTCAACTTACAATGATTTGTTCAGCGACTGTTTGAAGTTACGACAGCCCTGAACAAAGGAACTTGAAACCAGTCCTCGCACTTATGACAGTTACAGTGTCCCTACAGTCACGTGATCAAATTTCAGGCACCTGGCAACTGGCATGTATTTACAAGTGTTGCGGCGTCCCCGGGTCACATGATTGCCATTTGCGAACTTCACAGCTGGCTTCCGACAAGCAAAGTCAATGGAGAAAGCCAGATTCGCTTAACAACCACATCACTCACTTAACAACCATGCTTAAAGACCATGGCAAAAAAGGTCATAAAATCAGGCATGACTCATTTAACAACTGCCTCGCTTAGTGATGGAAGTTCTGGACCCAACCGTGGCCATAATTTGAGGACTATCTGTAGTCTGTTATGTGACAGAAAGGAAGTAGCTATATCTAAAGACTGGTTATAGAAATGGTACTCCTGAGCTTTGGTAGTTTTAGTACTTAAAACACAGGGAATCCCAGTGAGTGACTCCTAAACTACTGAAAGAAAAACTAATCCCATTTTCTACAGCATACAAATAAAATCATTTCAACCAGTCAACAACATACTCTGGGCACAATTCCCTTCACCAGCAGGCTGGGGCTAAGTGGTAGCCGACAAGAGCCATTGACATTGAAAAACTGCTTGACATCCTCTAGTCCCTCACGAAGGATGGCCTAAAGGAAAAACAAAACAAAACAAAACAAAACAAAACAAAACATAGTAAGCTCTTACCTGCAGCTTATTCCAAGTCCCTTTCCAGAATCTTTGCAATACAGGTCATTTTTAACCACTAAACAGTATTTTTCCATAAAGTGTCTGCTCTTGTCATTAGGTTTAGGGGGCATTGTTAGTAAGATGATGTGAAACTTGGCTGAAAAGCCATAACATCATGAACAGTTCTGAATTATTTAATAGACAGCAGTAGCTAACAAGAGCCATTGACACTGAAAAACTGCTTGACATCCTCCAGTCCCTCACGAAGGATAGACAACTTTGAAAAAAAGATCTTAAAACAGTTTATTTGTTGTCTTATTAGTTGTAATTTTATGTACCTACAAAAGGAAAATACAGACCAGATCATGTTATTCTTGGCAAGTGGTTTCATGTATTCACAGCTTTGAACTGGGGTTTTTTTGTATATTTTACACATGTCCCAAATGGTGAACTGGCTCTTGTACATGAGGAAAGTAAGGTTTTTTCACAGCCTTGTTATCCACAGTTGTTCAACTGGAATGGAACCATTGTGAATAACGAGGCCCTTTTGTATATTTGTTTCAAATATACATTTTTAAATTTAAGTTTGTATTTAAATAATATGATATAACAACTAAGATAATAGCAGAAGTTAAAACTTTAATGTATCCCAATGTATTTAGTTTAAAAGTGTCCCAAAATAGCAGCAAATTAAAATTTGTATTTAAGTATTCAACTAAGTTTGGTAGATCTGCCCAGCACTTTCTGCCTCCAGAAGGTAAGTTTCTAAAGTACTTGCATTTCTTTGGAATGTAGTTAAGACAGTGGAAAGAAATTAGGATTGATGTTTCCATGTGGCAGTTAACTAAGCCAAAGGCACACTGCACTAGATACCTACAGACATACAGTAGGTAAGGACATTAAGATGTATCTTTGAACACAGAAGGAACATTATACTATATAAATCTAGATCAGCCACCTCTCTTACGTCATTTATTGTATACTGCCTTATGGAAGAAGTTGAAATATTTAACCTATCATAACTTCTTATGAGGAAAGATATATTCTTTAGATAATGATTTCCTTTTCCTTCCATCATCATTTATACTACCTGATAAAGAAGTAGTCTTTCACCATTGCATATTAAGCCTATACTTCTTATTCTACTCTGCTCTTTTCTCCAGTCACCATAAACTCATATACCTGTCGTGATGATGGAGCAGCCTCACGGACCTGCTGAGCCAGCTTAGCCAAGGTGTTAACAAGCCAGCATTGACGGTCAAACTCCTCTCGCAGGCCCTTTCCACAACAACATAACAGAGCTGCCAGCAGGTACTGATAACGAATGCTGAACTGAGAATCCTTCAAACCATCTTTCAGAAGCCTAGGAATACAGAGACTTTGTCAGTGGAAATAGCAAGGTTTGTGTGGAAGGGACCCATACCTCAAATTATCTACATTAGTAGAAGTGACTAGGCAAAAACTCTCCCTCTCTTCTCCTATGCAGACTAAGTAAACATCTTCCCTTTCAATGGATTATTCTAAAGTCAAATTTTATTTGCTACAAGAAAAAAAAAGTGAAAAGGGGAAATCAAAGGGCTTTCCAAATGTTTGCATAATAAAATATAAAAATGGATAATGAGGAAGATCCAAAGAATCATTCAAAGCATTAAGTATTTTGTATTCAGGAACTGCTTAGGTATTTTTTCAAATGCTTCTCACGATGCCAAGGAAGGAAGAAGGAAGATTTTTAGTGACCTGTCAGATTCCATAAAGGCAAAATTCAAAGTGAACAACAATTCCAGTAGAAGAGAATATTTGTAGCTCAGGGTTGAATTGTGGAGTTCTTCATGCTCTCTGGGGTTGTTATTTTTTTAGTATATAATTTTTTAAGGATTTTGATTACAACAGTAAAAACTAATACAAACTAAATTTAAAGAAAAAAGAATAGTAAGAAATAAAAAGTGCAAGAAAAAAGAGAAAGAACGAAAAGAAAGAATATGATAAAGAATAGAAATATATAAAGAAGTGACTTCCAACCTTCATTACAACAAGTATAGACAAATTTAGTAACTGTTCAATCACTATAAGGTTACAAACAGATATCTCTTCATCCCATATCCCATTCCTTATCTATAAGCAAATCCATAAAACATTAACTTTTCAATCCTGGTGTCAGCAAAAAGTCTATAAAAGGTTGCCAGAACTTTCACAAATAAATGTCTTATTTTAACCTTGATCAAATAACCAACTTTATATTTCTTCCTTTTATTTCTAACAGTCTTAATATTTAGTTTATTCAAATATTGTTGTAGGATTTTATTGCTCTTCAATTCTTCTTTATCCCATCGCACAGACTTCTTCAAGGGTTTAACAAGCCTCTTTTGTAGATTCAATAAGAAAACATTTTCCAGGCCATTCTCTTCATTTGTCATTTGTATTTCCACTTTAATTTTTAAACGTCACCCATTTTCTTTTGTATATCCAGTGAAGTTTCCTTTTGCAAATTATTCTCTTGGTCTGTTACTTGTAGTTCCACTTTTGGTACTTCCCTGCCTTGTCAGATAAAATTTGCTCCACATCTGTCATTCCTTCATTAACATCTTTTGGACATAATCTATCCATAGAATCAGACATAATTACTGACACTGTTGATATTGTAGCTACTTATTTCTGGCTCCATTCTTCAAAGACCTCCTTTAATATTTCCAATGTTATGATGTTTTGTGTCATTTTGTAAGTTCCAGTTAATCAACACCAAAAGGTGGCTTGTATTTTTTTCCTTCTACTTAGAATCTTTAGTCCCCTCTAGTGTCCAGTTTCTAAAATCATAAAGTTGCTTATCTTTGTAATGAATCAAGATAGCCAAAATAACTGTTTCCCACAAAAAAGCTATTCATTTTTTATAATTAATTCCAGAATCTTATTGTAAAAGTCAATATTCCAAATTTAACTAGACCCTTAATTTGTTTGTAAGTTTCTTAGATCAAAGTCCTATTTAGCTTTTTGCTGTTTACTTCAAATTCTTTAAGTTCTTAAGCTTGTAATTAAGTTTTCTTTTGTTGTTCAGAGTTGAAGATAAACGACTTTTCAAACTTGTCATTCTGAAGGTCTCTAATAGCTTTAGAATGGTTAATAGGCAATTTCCAAAAGTGATTAGAAAGTGAGATTTGCGAATTTAGTGTCCTTTAAAAGGCTCCACCATGGTTGCAAGCAAGATGGCTAATCCCATCATCTCCTAATGCTCAAACCTGCGAAGGACTGCTGTGCTGCAGTCTCCTCACTAGCAGCAGCCATCCTCTCCTTATCCGGAAAGGTTCTTTGGTCTTTGCCGTGGTTGTCGGCTCCGCTTCTGCGAAGACATCTTCAGTTTGCCATGCCTCCCCCGGAAGTCCTGGTGCGCTCTGAGCTTGGATGTTTGGTTGCAGATGTTTCATTATCCAACTAGATAACATCATCAGTTGGAGTGAGTGTGGGATTTGCTGCCTGTTTACATGCAGTAGCTTGCTCTGCTAGTTTTGATAGTTTAGGGGTGTAGAAACTATACCCCTACCAAAATTAGCAGGGCAAGCTACTGCATACCCCACACTCACTGACACTGATGATGTTGCATAGTTGGGTAATGAAACGTCTGCAAGCAAACAACCAAGCTAAGAGACCATCAAGAACTCCACAAAACAGGAATTATATGAAATAGCCCCATGTATTATCTATATGGGGAAAAAATCTTACCAGAGAACTATTTTATCCTAAGCTTGATTATTAGTGGGCATTATGGGATTAAAAATGTAATCTGGAACATCTTCTGGCCTCTGCCAGCAAAGTTGAAACCAGAGTCTCCTACATTCCTACCAGAAGTTATACTCTTACATCTTATTCTTTGCATATACCCGCATTGTGCCCATCAGTGTTACCAGAAAAAATAGTGGGTGATCCTCAGATCACAGATGGCTCGCTTCATAAGAAACCGCACCAAGGGACTGTCCAAGTAGCATTCATATTTGAGGGCCTAGAAGAAGAAAACAAAGTTATTTCCCAGAAGAAAGAACAAGATATGGAGAAGCTGTTGTTTTCTTTAAAAAAAAGTGATCAGAAGATACAAGCTATAAAACCTGCAGTGAGCTACAGAAGCAGGGAAAGAGAAAGATGTGAGATACACTCACAACATAAATGCACAACAGTAGAAAATACAAGTACCTTTCCCAAAGAAACTCTTGGAAAGTCCCCAAGGAGACATTCATAAACATCCATTAATGGAACGCTATTACTACTTTACTCTTTACACTTTAAAAAAAAAGAGGACACTTAAAACATGATGGCAACCTTTATGACTGTACAACCAGAGGTATTATAGCATAGTAAAAAAGTAAAAATAATAATACAAAGAATAGCCTTTGCCATTTTAACAAGTGTAGCAGGAATAAATCCAATCTGCATTACACTTGTGAGAATACGATATATCCATTTGTGCAGAAGACATAATTTAATGTTAACAAAGAACAACTCCTGCTAAGAGTTCACTGAAAACAAAGGAAAAATATAGTGTATGATCCAATCACTCACTGAAAGAATGAATGAATGAGTGTGTGTGTGTGTGTGTGTATGAGTTATTTACAAACAACGCATTTGTGTAAACTGTAAACACAGTTGCCCTAGAGGGGTGAGGGACAACTTATTTGTGGAAAGAAGCTTCATTTTATTTTATTTTTTAAAATTCTGTTTTGGCCTCGGGGGCTGAGAGGGAATGGTCTCATGATCTTACCAGCTTGGTAAGACTGGACATTTTTTAATTTATCTCTGGGGAGCCTTGGAGGAGTTCAGAGTAGAAATCAATATATTTTATCTTGCAGAGGAATAATAACTCCCCAACCATCTTATTTTGGCCCAGAGAAGAAAAAAACTGTGGGGCTAAATTTGCTATTTGACTGCTGAACTTTGCCAGAAAGTCTAGGGATGGTCTGGGGCTGCAAAATGAGGGCTACTTGTAACCTACAGGTTCCTCACCCTGTCCTAGAGCATGGAAGAAGGAAACTGAAAACTATTAACTGTGAAAGCAAAAACCAAAACCAAAAAGTATTCTGAATTCAATGCAGAATATAAAAATATGATCTGAAGGATATGACCTACTGATAATAATCTCTGAATGAAGTTGTTTGGTCACAATAATCTTGTTGTAACTGTTTTCTCAGCACAGCAACCATCCTGAAAATTTTGGAAGCTAAGACACTTCTAATCATTTGGAGAAATGCTACTCTACGAGAACAATTTATTGGTTGCCCCAGTCATGAAGTCTTTAACATAGCAATTTCCTTACTAGACGTAACCCTGTATGGGGTTACAAGCCATTCATAGGTGGGTTCCCAAATTGACAGCAATAATTTCCCAGCTAAGACCATGGTACTTCTTTCAGTCAGCACATTGACTCACCTGAACCAGCTGGGGCAGATAATCTAATAGCTCAGCATCAGATATAGAATCAATCCACTGTACAGCTGTCCTTCTTACTTCCTGATCTGGGAACCTGCAGCCATGTCAGTAAGAGAATTTATAACAAATGTCCACTAGACACAATGTCCAAGGCCCAAACGGAGAATCATTTTTTAACTATTTCTGTAGCCCAATAAGCCCCTAATGTGATACCATGGATATCTCTCACAACACTCTGTGCCACCAAGGCAACTATTTCATGAAGACCTTCCCCTCATAGCAGTCATTACAACCACAACATGCTTTCACAATCTCACCCACCAAGAAGATGGGATTCTTCTGCTGTAGCCTATAGTACAGGATTTAAAAATAGTAACATATAAACAATACAAAAAGCAGCTGTCCAGAAAAATAATACAGAATTCTTACAAACCAACCATCTACACAAGGAGCTGCCACCTACTCTAGTCCAAAGGCTGGGTGATAAGCCAGCTTTTAAGGGCTTTTGAATAAGGTCAAGGTGCAAGCCATATCAATATCTGGGGGGGTAGGGGTCATTCAAGAGGGCAAACACTACAAGAGAGTGTAGTGCAGCTTCCTGGGTCCTGTTAGATGACACTGTTTAATTGATGGGATCTGGAGGATGCCAACTCCGTCAGATCACACGATGGGCAGAAATGACAGGAGACAGACAGTCCCACAGATAACCAGGCATTATACATTTATTCAGCATCCATTCCATTGAATTCAGCAAATTTTACTGTAAATGAATTAACACAGGATTGAGCGTAATGAGCTGGTATAGAAGGACAAATTAATCCAGCTACTAGCATTGAGGAGGGGAGGGGAATCAAGAGTGGAGGATCGCACTAGCCAAAATGCAATGTAGAACAAGGATCACCCTATTTGTTCACTGTGTACTTTGAACATTTCCAATACTTGCTCTCCTGCACATATCCAGAGGTTTCCAGAAACATTACGTACGCTGCATGTAAGAGCCCAAGGGCATCTTGATGATTCATGTATGTCCATTGTTTCAGCAGGGCATAGATGTCAGGCAAGCAGGCCCACTCCCAGCTTGGGGCACTAGCAAGCAGCAGAGGCAGCGATCCTGGCTCAGAGTGGCAGTAATAACGCTTCTCCCATAGTCTCTTTTTGTCTGCATCAGTTAGCCTGGGACAAGAGAAAGACCCAAGGGATAAAAAGAATCTCCATGTAATAACACTTCTTATGAAAATTTCCACAATTATGCAGTTAGAAGCAGAATGATAGACAAAGTGAATATTTGGTCTGCTTTTAGATTTTGTGTGCCTCTGTTTACTTAAAAGCACACAGACTCACCTGTCAAGATCAGACTGCTGGCTCCTCTTAACTTCAGGAATTGTTTTTGTATTGCTTTGCTATCCTCATTCCATTCCCTTTTCCATCATGTCTACTAGATTATGAATCTGTGAATAGGGATTGGCTTCTTTTTTAATCTCTGTATCATACTGAATGTGACATGCATTTTAAGTGATCTTACTACTATATGCTATTAATATATGCAAGACTGTTATAAAACCAACCTATGCTATTTGATCATACACTCTTTATTTGCAGAAAAATACCCTGAAACTGAAACTAGGGGGCTGGTGGCTCAGTGGTTAAGATGCCAGGCTTGTTGATTGGAAGGTTGCAAGTTTGGTGGTTCAAAACCCGAGTGCCGTGTGATGGAGTGAGTTCCTGCACTCACCCCAGCTCTTGCCAACCTAGCAATTCAAAAGCATGCAAATGCTAGTAGATATTAAGAGTAATGATATATTTATATATTGTATTTATTATGTTTGTTGTTTTGATTGATTATTTTATTGTAAACCACCCAGAATCCCCTGATGGGAGGAGATGGGCGGGGACTAAATAAATAAATAGGTACCGCTTCGGCGGGAAGGTAACAGCGTTCTGTGACCACATGACCGTGGAAGTGTCTTTGGACAATGCTGGTTCTTCAGCCATGAAATGGAGATGAGCAGTGCCCCCTAGTGTCGGACACAACTAAATGGGAACCTTTACCTTTTCCTTTACCCTGAAACTGGGTTGCATAGGATCACAAAGATGTTGCTTTGTGTAACCACCAGAGAGCAGCAAATTCATGGGAAAATATCCTAATCTGTTACAATCAGCAGCCAAACCATTTTCTCTTCAGGAAAAAAGATGGGATCAGATGGCTCATGAGGGACCCTGAAGCAATTCCACCCCCTATCTAATGGGATCAAAAGGACAGTCTTCCCAAAGGGCTACAGAAGAAAAACAAGCTGCAGCCAATCATGACATGTAGAAACATTCAGGAAGAAGCTGTTTCCTAATAGAAGTAATGGGGTCATTCCATACAGTGAGCAATCTCTGGTCTTGCATATAACTGTTTTCCTTTCCACAATTCATACTGATGGTTCAGCATGCATCTGAATGGACTAAAATAGGTTAAACTTCCTGTATGAGGCTCAGGATTGCCCAGAAATTGCAGCAGCTTGTGTTTTAGAAGATCTGATCATCCTCATTTTAGGTGATTGGCAATGGCTTGTACTTAGCGATGAAGAAAACATGCTTTGCAGATGCTCATAGATATTGTTTATATGGTCCAAAACAAAACCTACTGAAAGCAGGATTTGTGGGCTGGTGGATTTTATGTATTTTGTAATTAAAATAATGGTTTCTATTTCTTCATTTACACATTATCAACCAGTATATGCACATTTTACTGAAATCGGTGTCCTCCTTTGGGGGAAGGGATTTAAGCTTAAATGGCCACTCTGCAGACAGCCTGACCAGTGGCTATTCAGCCTCGAGGAAAAGGCCACCTCTCTCAACACATTCCAGACTGAAACTCATGGAAGCAGTTTCCTGGGGTGGAGAGTGGGGATCAAGCTTTCTGTGCTGTAAGGCAGGGAGACTCTTGAGGGAGCTCGAGGTTACAATAGGCTGTGGTTAGGATCCAGGGCCATTTATTTCGACCCAGTTGCATTGTTACTTGAAAAAGAGGGGAAGCAGCTTGTAGAGGCCTTGGCAAAGCTGAATAGGAGGGGCAGTCACATATAATAATGATAGCTCTGTTCCCAGGGTTCTTTAGCTGTGTCCAGGAAATTAATTCACTGGGGCCAGAACAAAGATGGAGAGCGAAATTGGTGCCCACCCATGAGAACCTCCCACCCTAGCAATGACCCAGAGCAGACAGGAAAGCATGTGTTACTGACTCCTGTGCAATATCAGGAAGGGCCTGCCTGCCCACATTACACCACTGAGCAATTGGTCCCCCAAACAATCTTCACTTCAGCCAAATAGATGCCAAGGGCGTGGGAAAAATAGGCAATACAGAGACATTGTTAAATATATCGGCAGAAATTTATGGGGATAGCCAAAAAAAAAAATGGAGATAATCATACCCACCTAGCATTAATACTATCTTTCCAAAAGACATTGCTGTTAACAATTAAGAGTTAACTGGGGAATTCTGGGAGTTGAAGTCCATACATCTTAAAGTTGTCAAGGTTGAGAAACACCAGTTTAGAGAAATAGGGACTGTAGTTGCTTCCAATCTACACTTTATGTCTGTAATTGTCTCTGTTCACTCAGTTTTTATAGTGCAGACAGACAATACCCCCGTCTCCTGAATTTCCACTGTTCTAAGTCTTGTTCCCCCTTGCTCCCCTGGCCTGATTGATGGGAATGGTGGTGGTAGGGGAAGTAATAAAAATGTAACTGCAGCACCAGCCTAACACAAAGGGGTACTATTAACACTCTGAAGGGTTTGTTGCCTTTAATTACAAAACTCCCTTGTTGCAGATTCACCCCATTTTAGGAGACAAGTTCCACAGAAGGATAGTGTGTGTGGTAACAAAAATAACAACATTTAAAGGAATAATGGAATTTTAAGAAGACAGGTCCTCTAAATATAGTATTAGAACACCACTATGTAATAATCCAAACTAATAGAGTACACCACAAGCACCAAACAAAAATTAGAAATGTGTGCCAGCCAGCACGGTCAATAGCTGAAAATGCTGGTTGAAAATTCTGAGTTGCAATCCCAAAATATTTGGAGGGCACCAGATTGAGGAAGGCAAAATTAGAAAACTGGACCTATTTTACAGATAGAGAACCCCAGTGACATTTGGTTTTCTAAATGTTTATATTGCGTTTTTCTACCATAGCACCAGTAAACAGCTATGAACATCACAAAATTACAAGCACTATGTAGAATAGAATCTACCTTTTAAAATAATTAGCAGGTCAATCTTCCCTTCAAATTCCATTCCTGATTTGATGGAAAGTGAAACCAGAGCACAGGCTCACATGTAGGTTTTTAATCTCTTTAACCCTGTTGCATTTTTATCCTTTTGAACTCCTACTATTGACTTCTGGCATAGATGCTTCTCAGGATAGGAAACTTCTCTTTTTATCTTATATTACTCTGTAAATCATTGCCTCAGTATGTGTGTGTGTGTGTGTGTATCATAATCTTCCTCCTTCCATGAGTGAAAGGGGGACAACTGATGACCCAACTCTGGATTTCCTGTTAATGGGTGTTTCTTTTCCAAAGTATGCAGCCTGAAAAAAAATGGATGGGATTAACTCCCTTGCTGCCTGACCCAATTTAATGCACAACACGCTCCTGGGCAAAGTAAAAATGGTGGTCCCATGTGCAGTTCATGTCACCTGATCCTTCCTATCTATAGGAAAAAAATGATGCTGTAAAACCAAGAAGTGGTGATCAGTTCCAGTAAGAACAAAGTAGGCAGGTGGAAGAAATAATTCCTTGAACAGACAGTTTGTGGAAAGGAAGCATCCCTAGTCAGTAAGAGAATGGAACCTATTCAACTCATTTTCTGCATGCTTCTGAATGCTGGTGTTGCAGATAAACTTCCTTGTTGGCCATGCTTGCTGAGGATAATACTTGTAGATCAAAATGTATTGAAGTCAGCAGATTGGGAAGGCTGTAACATACAACCTCATGCCCCACTGTTCCTATAATGTCTGGAGCTAACTGGCATGAGAAACACAGACCACCTGAATGTAGTCTAACTAACCATGTTTAGCAATTCTATGCAGAAAAAGGAAGTCTCAGCAGCAAGATGGACATATTGCCTTAAGGAGTAGTGTACAATTTCAGTTGCCTGATGGCACCTTCTGAGCTATGTTCCAGGATCTGTTTTTGGGGGGAAGGTATATTGGGGTTTAAGGGGTAAAATGGGTAGCTTAAGACTTTGGCCACAAAAGGAGGAAAGCCATGTTAGTCTATGGTAGCAAAAATTCTGAAGGAGTCTGGTAGCACTTTTTCTGATTACTGTAACATATTTTATTAAAAGGCATCAGGTGCTGCTTTATGCATCTGATGGAGTGAGCTGCAGCTCACAAAAGCTTATGCCTTTTAATAAAATTTAGTCAGAAAAGGTGCTACCAGACTTTTTTGAAAAGGAATCTCAGTGAGCCACATCCAGCCTACCAGACACATGTTTTGCAAACCTGGCTCCAGGAAAAAACGTATTCAACCAAAAGCAATGTCAAGGAATTTCTTTTGGCTAACATATAGGATGTTCATGAAAAAATACTAACCTAGTATGAAAGTATCATCTACATGGAATTATTCATGAAACAATCTGTGGATATTCCTAAGATTTGTTTTAATAAATGAAATAGTTCTTTCATAATGATACAACAGCAAAATGACACCAATCAGAATTCTCGGGCAGAATGTTCTTTCCCAGCCCTTCTACCTATGTGAGGAAGGATACAAGGAACAGAATCTGGGAATTTATGCATACAAAGCAGGTGATTAATCACTGAGCTTCGAGAAGACTGCCAACTGCCAAGCAAAAAGATTCTCTGAGTACTACTCTTTTTTTTAAATAGCTTTTTGGTAAAAAACGCCAGGCATTTCCCATCCTTAAACTTTTTTTGTTCCAGATTGGAGATGAGGAACCTCCATTCCATTAACCTAATCCAACCCATCTAGTTGGTCCACGACACCTAGAACAATGCTTCTCCCCCAAAGGCACCATCTATAACAAGTACAACATTTGCAAGTGTTCCAGCTGAAGATATAAGGTTCTTCCCTGAAGGAGGAAAAGAGAGGGCCGCCTCTATCACTAGAACTGTTCTCATGGAAATGTCCCAGGTGGAGTGCCTACCAAATTGATTCATTCTTGTTTGTCCTACAACTTTCCTAATAGCCAAGATTAATGTTCCACTTGATACCGCTTCCAGGTTTTTCACTCAGCACCTTGTGTTTTCCTATTGGCAAAAACAAAGGGCAGCTGAAGCCACTCCTTGCAGAGCAAGATGGATAGCACTTGCTTCCCATTTCCTTCTAAACAGAGAATAGGTGCTATTAAGAAGGGAGGACTTCTGCTGGAGTGGCAGTTTTCCACCCCAAGCTTCCCCCATGACATCATCTGGCTAGCTCAGAAATGTGGACATTTCAGACTTTCCTTCACCAAGTGCCTGGGTGGTCATGGATCAGTATGAACACTCCATCCTCTCACCAATAAAGTGATTCCTTCTGCATAACCTCCTTTAGTTTCCGTTGGTCTCCTTCAAAGAGACTGCTGAAGTTGTACTTGGGACTGAATTCTGCTGCTGGTGGGCTGGTAAACTTAATTTCAAATGATGAGCTGGGAAAGTCAATCTGCAAGAGAAAGGGAGAGAAGAATAGTCTAAATACAGACTTGACCAGCATCCTAAAATTGTACTTTGATATTGGAAATGTATGCATTTGATTTATAAGGCCACCTAATTGCAAGCAATCTTTTCCCATATCACTCCATGAAGCTAGCTTGAAAGCATCTTAGCTTTTCCCAGTTGTATTAGAATATTATATTATTCATCTGAGTGGCAATTCAGACAGCACATAGATTGTGATACGTCTCACAGAAATGGGAAAAATCAAAAGTTTAAATTATTCATCTTGCTTAATTTACCCCTACATCTGTGTAGTGGGAAGATCTACTGAATTTCAAAGAACTTTTTAGAACAAGACTTCTTATAACTGAAGCAATATGTTACTGTCTTTCCATTCCCCCTGGCCTCTTCCTTACCATAATAATGTGCAAGTCTGTTCATTAATTCTCCACATCAGAAAGCATAATGTGCAGATCAGTATACTGACCTGAGTTACACGATGCACTGTACTTCTGGACCTAACCTGCCTTTTAGCTTGTCTCTGGCAAAAATAGTAAACAAGTACATGGCCCCTTCTAGTAATAGGAGTCAAGATGTAGCAGTATGTATTGCCACTTAATCCAGTTTAGATCAGAGCCTTAGAGTTTTTATGCTTTTCCTTCACTCACATTTTGTTGCTTTTAAAGCACACTTTCTTCATAGCAAGAAAGACAGAGGCAAAAGTGATTTGAGTTGGGTCAACTTCATAGGAGTGATATAAAGTCAAGCTACCCCAGTTCCCAGTTTTGGGGAGCTGCTTGATGACTAGGGACACTAAAGGGTAAACCAGGAAGAGGAATCAAAGAAGGATTTAAGGCCAAACCTCATACCCTTTTAGCCTGGCCACACCAGTGTTACTTAGGAAACTGCATGCATTGAATCATCTGACTGTGCAACCACAAACCATGCATTCAAACTGTGATTCACCATATTAGCAAAGAAGTAGATGAGTACTGATTTGCCAAGTTTAATCTGGACTCTGGATTTGGCACAACCACTGATCTAGCAACACACATCACACCATATGCAAAAGGAATGTACTATTCAGCACTGAGTACGCCAGCAGACCTGCCTCCACACTAAATGCTAATCTAGCTGACCACAAATGTATGGTTGTTCCTTGTGCCCCATCTTCCTGCAGATATGAGGCATAAAAAACTTCTAGAGAGGCATATATCATCCCAGGATTTCTTCTAGACAAATAGTGGAGATATCAGACAGTCTGCTAGACTGGCAAGCAGACTAAATAAATAATTTAGGATTTAAATATATAGCCTTATTAAATGGGCCCCAGTGTGGGCAAATTGATATAGAGAATTAATGTAGCACTGTGGCTAAGAGAATGACTAACCTTTGAATCAGAATCCCTATTTTGAGTTTCTATGACTTCACTAGAAGGTTGAAAGCAAACTTTAACCTTAGTCCTCCCATTTTCTCCTGCAACTTAACAGGAGAAATTAGTTAATGCTAATTTATAATGTTGAAGAAAGAATTACAACAAGATAATAAATATGAAATTATTTGAATATTTATGCATCAACACACACACTTCAGTCTAACTGGGTTCTAACAATACATAACAATGCATTTAACAATTCCAGTGAGTAACTAGATTCTCACATTCTGACATTGGCTCAAACTATTCAGTCTCCAGAGACCTTCCAGAAAAACTATCTTGACAAGTCTCCAGAAGGCCAGGAGAATAGGAGCCACACTCACCTTGTGAGATAGGCTCTTCCAGAGGATGAGAATGCCCCCACTGAGAATGCTTGCTTCTGTGTCCCAACCTATCATGCTTCCTTTTGGGTTGGCACCTTCAGCAGGCACCCACTGTTTATCTGGATTGGATAAGATGAATTTACCTGGGATTGGTGACCTCCAAAATGCCCAGGTCCTAAGCCATATATGGAAAACACACTTGGAAACAACCTGGTAACTAGAGCAAATTACAGTAATCCAAGCAAGAGGTGACAAGGATATGAGTGAACATTTTCAGTTTGCCCTGTTCAAGGAAGGCGGCAACTGGAATATCAGATAAAGTTAGTCAAAGGCCTTCCTGGCTACTGCCTCCATCTGCTCCTCTAGCAGAAGCTATGAGTCCAAGAGGATCCATAGATTATGAGCTTGCTCTTTTAAGAGCCAAAGTTGGTATTGTCCTAGAGTCAGTAGGTTTCTCAATTAACAGCTCCTCTGTCTTACTTGCATTGAGATTTAGGGTTTTTTCCCTCTTCCAGTACTGGAGCCTCCAAGTATTGGCTCAAGTCTATACATTTCTCATGCAGCCCAAAGTAGAGCTATATAACTAGATAACATTTTATTTTTTTCTCTCTCTCTCTCAATCTCTCTCTCATACATACATGAAACACACTTCTAACCTGCCACAATCAACTGACTCTTTGTGGCTTACATAGAACACAAAAAGTTAAAACATATTGATGATACCTCACCCCAAATTGACAGATTACCTTCCAGTGGCTTCATGTAGCTGTTAAAACAGTATGAGGAAGACTGAGCCCTGGGGCACCCCATCCTGGAGCATCTAAGGGTTCAACATCTCCCACCCTTATTGGACCTGCCCACTCTGGAAAAAGAATCACTACATTATGGTGCCCTCCACTTCCAACCCTCACAAATGTCCCAGAAATATACTGTGATCAACAGTATTGAAAGAAGGGCTGAAGATAATCTTGCCCTAATCATCAATGAGGTTGCTGCCCCAAGTTCCATGACCAGGCCTGAATTCTAACTGCCATAGGTCCAGATAATCTGCTTCTTCCAAAATCCTTTGTAGTAGTTGCTCTACCACTTTCTTGACAATCTTCTCCCCAAAGGGTGGTGGTGGTGCATACAGGACTATGATTATCCATTGACATTGGATCCAGGACAAGCCCTTTGAGAAGGGGGAAGCCCAGTGCCTCTTTCAAGACCACTGGGACTTCCCCCTCCTGCAAGGAGGCATTAGTTATAGCTAGAATCTAACTTCTTATCCCCTCCTTGGCTATTCTAATCAGACAGGAGGGGCAAGTGGTAAGTCCACATCTGGTGGAGTTCACATGACAAAGAGTCCAATCGACTCTTCAAGATGTACAGGATCATAAACCTCCCAAATATCATTGCAAAACATTACCCTTGCTACCTCATTTGATCCTGTACATCTAGCTTCCAGCTCAGAGTAAATACGAGTGATTTTATCTATGAAACAGCTGGCCAGATGGTCATGATTTACATTCAATAGATCTTCTGGCCCAGGGTTTCTCAGCTAAGGTTCCATGGAACCCTAGGGTTCTGCAAGAGGTCACTAGGGGTTCCCTGGGAGATCACAATTTATTTTAAAAAATATTTCAAATTCGGGCAACTTCACATTAAAGAGGTAGGTTTCATTATTTTTAATTTAAGAACACTGTTCATGCATATATACAGGCCTACACATGAAACAAATATAATAATTTTGTAACTTCTGGCCTATATTTGAGCCTAGATGTGCAGGGGTTCCCTGAGGCCTGAAAAATATTTCAAGGGATCCTCCAGGGTCAAAAAGTTGAAAAAGGCTGTTCTGGCTTGTTCTTCCCTAATAGGGTTCAGGTTACTCTAAAACATGTAGTTGACTGGCATTTTGCAGTTGCAATCAGGGTGGAGAAATAATTGTCACAGAGTAGGCTCAATCTGAATTTGCATCCTTGTTCTGTCATATTTGCTCCTTGTCTTCTGTCAGGGTCACTCTAGGTAGCTCTTTGCTCACTTCATCTCTGGAGCTGCTTAGAAAATCAAATTGAAGTTAAGTGCTAGTGTTTTAGGATTGCCTCTGTCTGCCAATGACGTCAAAATTCTTGTGCAATCTGAGCCTTTTTGCTGTTATATAGATTAACAAGGTATTTCCTTTGAGTTTGTCAAGAGAAAAGATGGAAGATGAGGTCAGGCTTCTTGCGGGTTAGAAATTCTCAACCAGATCAAATCTAGATAAAGATATGAAGTCCACACAAATGCAGGCCCTTTGTTACTGCAGTGCTCAACGTGTCACTAGTAGCAGCTTTGATTAAAAAATACATTAATTCATGAAGAACCCAATGGATTTGTAAGTAACTGTGGAAAAGTCAAATTAACTGCTTGGTTGCAGGCCAAATAAATCAATACTGAATAAGCAGGTCAGAGAGCTGCAGCAGCAGGGAAGGGAAGTAAATGGAGCAAGGCAGGGCTAGGTCAGATGCTCAGTAATGATTCTCATTTTTACTCCAAGTCGGTGGTGTATACATAATATGACCTAAGGGAGAAGATTTCTGAAACCAGCCCAGCTGAATTCCCTCTCTGTCTGCCAAGTCTTCTTCACTTTAACAGCAACCACCTTGCTTTCCATTCCTTTTGTCCACACCCTAAGCAGGAGACTTTGCCATCTCATTTCATAGCCAAAATGCTATTCACAAATACCAGGAAAGAATACAGGGGAGAAGAGAGTAGAGAAGTTATCCACTGGAGCTGAAAAGGAGGAATAGACAAGAAAACAATCCAAGAGGAAAAACAGTTGCTGTTTGGTGTATATGTATGTTGGGACCACATAAGGGATTGCAAGTCACAAGGTTTTGTACTTTATTATATGTATTAACAAAAGAATCCGAATGATTTAGGAATCAAGATCCAGAGAAACAGCATTGCCTCTTCCCTCATAAAGGAAAAAAAAAGTCAATGAAAAGCAGATAATTATATCAAAATTACCTTTTCTTCCATGTATTCACAAGAAAGAGTCCTGCATAGCCTTAAAGGGTAACTAAATAATAATGAACTTAGCTTTCCTGAACAGAAGCCTACCAGGAGACAATAGGGTTACTGTGCACATAACTGGCAAAGGCCAGCAATTTATCTGAAGCTTATCAGAGGGAAGTCTGCTATTTGAAGGGTCATCTGTTGAAGCTTTAAAATGGCCTACCAAGTTTTAGCTTTAGGACAGAGCTGGCATCAAGGACTTTAATCATAGTCTTTCCAACTATTGTAAGATGCATTTTTTTGTACTGAAAATATAGTAACAATTTCTAAATAGCTATCTATGAACACAAATTAATCAAAGAATCATAGAGTTGGAGTGACTGTAAAGGTCATCTGGTCTAACCCCCTGCTCAGTGCAGGATCTCCCAGAGCAGGTTTTTTCAAACTGTTCTGTGAGGGCTTGATGAGAAAGGAGGGGGAAAAAGTTCATTCAAACACATCCAATCTTTTAGACCGTTGCCTCTTGATCAAGAGTTGTAAGATCTTTTAGAAAAACTAATAGATTCAGCAGGCTGATCAAATTTGAAAACCCCTGCCCTAAAGCAACTCTGATAGATGACCATCCTGCTCCGCCTGATGGAGAGAACTCATCACGTCATTTGGCAATCTGTTCTACTGTTCTGGTCCTGCCCTCTGGGGCAATATAGAGTAAGTCCACTCTCTCTTCTATGTGACAGCCCTTCAGATACTTAAATTTAAGTTATGCAGATCTTTGAAATTAACACATGCCAATCTGCCTGTCCTTTTGGGAAGTAATGCATTCTTTCTTTGTTGGGGTGGGGAGAATTTGGGTAAAATACTGTTAAGGCTATTGCATCCTCAGAACAAATTCTTGCAACATTTTATTTTTCTTTAAATACAGCCTCCTTCCCCTCATTCCTTGCCGCATAATGGAATGCTTCCCTCACTCAAAAAGGAAATCCTGAAACCCAGAGAACTAATGAGCTTTCCTTCAGTACTGCTATCCCTACATCCTACATAATGGATACGGAATGTATGGCCCTCCAGAAGCTGCCACAGAACTCCCACCAGTCCCATCCAGCAAAGACAATGTTGAAGGGCACTAGTGGTTGTGGTACTGGTGATTATTTGTTAGGTTTACATCCTGACTTTTCTCAAGAGCTTAAGGCAGCTTCTATGGGAATCTCCCTTCATTTCTTCCTGCTGCTACTCCCTGTGATGTGGGCTGGCCAAAGACACCCAGTGAACTTCCATGGCTGAGGGCTGACTAGAGCTTAGGAATTCCTAGTCCTAGTCTGACATCTTAATAGCTACATTGCAGTACTGTGTAAACAACATATGGAGGACAATAGGTTCTTCATCCCTGCCTTTGTACAGTTGGAATACTATGCTGCTACTTGTGGGCTGCAAGTAATATTAATCATAGATATTCTGTTTGGAAAGGCCCACAACATAATCCACACTTGACATCAAACTCAGTATAAAATTTCCACAAGTCAGCTATTGTCAGCCTTCCCAGGTAGACCAAACAGAAAACACGACCAGATGAACTAATTCTACTTTATTGTAAGGCTACTTTGACAGAATCTTGCAAGTCTGAAAGTACGAATCTCCCACTGTCTCCTTTACAGTCTGAGAAACTAGAGATGGTCCCTTCTGAGCCTCTTGCTCCACCCACATTCCTGCTGCGGGCTATGACCTCTCTTATCTGACTGTTCCCTAGGCAGCATCTCTCTCCCCACCACCACCCAAGGTTTTTCCCACGTACCATTTCAGTTATTGTATGCCCCTGGAGAATGGAGCTCTAAATTAAGCCCATTAGGGGCCCCTGATGCTTTCAGCAGCAGACTGTGGACATAGTCTCATTAAAGCTTCCTCTTGTCTGAATTTAGGTCATAGAAAACATTGCTTTAGCAGGAAACTCACCTGTAGAATAACACTATCAGGCTGATTAAAGTTGGGAGCACTTGATCTGGCACTAGAAGGGCCTTGAGTTGCTGGCCACAAACCTAGAAGTTTCCGTCCACAGGTTAGGACCCTGTGAAGAAAAGAAAAAAACAAGCAAAGTCACTGATAGCAGATTCAGATCCTGTATTAAGAACAACATTAATTTAGAATAGTATCCAGGAAGCAATTCCAGCAGAATCTACCAAAACAAACAGTGCATAGAACTCAGACTGTCTTCTGACACTAGCAATATTTATGTCACTGTTTGCAAGGAGTTTCAAAATGCTCATTAAAGGGCTATAGAAACAGACATTTTATCCAAGCTTCTTGAGCATAATTATTCTTTGCAAGTGCAGATAACCAATATTTATTTGTTTGTTTAGAAACATGGAACTGGAACCCAAATTACAGTATCCCTAGAAAATGGTGGTCCAGCCTTTGTTGGAACATATTCAGCAAAGGGAAGCTCTCTATCTCCTTGGTAGTTGGCTCTACTGTTTAACTGCTTTTACCATGAAAGATTTTCCTAACATTTAACAAGATTCTTCAGTCCTATAAATTGATAGGTATTTCTATCCTGATTTTGTATTAATGTGTAACAGGACAAAATCTAAAAGATAATGGCCTCATAACAACTTCGAATTATTTTTGCAACAAAAATCATACAGGGGAAAGTCAGCTACTATATTTATCTCTCTCTGGTAATCACACAATCACTTGAGCTATCCTGGCCCGCTCTTTCTGGGCCACTGTCTCCTCCCTGAAGGGATACTTACAAACAAAATAGATCCAGATCAGGGGTAGGGAACTTGATGCCTGTAGGAACTAACATGGACCCAAACACTTTTCTAGAACCCACTAGGCTTCCTGCCACATCTGGTTTTGTAAAACGTTTTTTTAAAGAAAAATTAACTAGGAAGATGGCATACTTATTTGCAGGAATGCCTCTTGAAGATTATGCTGGGATGATAGAGCATAGGATAGGAGGGGCTAATCCACTAAAATGTTGTTTGTGAGTGGCTATCCCAACCATTATGGCCATTTTGTCAACAGGCAAGTCTCTCTTGGCAGTCGTTTCATGGATTCATGCATCACATGTTCTGCAACTCTTTATGCTTCCCCGTACCTGTAGCCTAGAAGTTAAGCAACAAAAGGCTAACAGCTAACAGGAACCACTGGATCATTTACTATCCGAAAGTTTGATTCCATTCACTAAGGATTCAATTGAAATTAAGGTATTAAACCAGTATAGCAAGCCTGAGGAAATTGTGTTATCAATAATAACTGGCATGATAAATAGTTTCATTAAGATCTGCATGAAGGTATCAAGCTATGCTTTCATTTCATGGTCCTTTCGGGGTTGTAATTTACTTTCCCTTCATACCAGTATATCTAGTGAATATACATGTTTATCTGTATAGGGACTTACCTGCCAATTTAATAAGTATTTTAGGCAACTGATGAGTTGGAATCTAATTGATGCGAGTTTTTCAGAGTGTTGCAACCAGATTCCCTTTCTGTGCTTGCTATGGAGCTAACCCAGCTAACCCTCTGGAATTCATCTCAAACAGATGTTCTGAAAAGCTGCATTCTTTATCCCCAGTAGAGTTCCCTATTCCTCCCACAGAAGTAATAGGAGCAGGCACACGTACTGCCGAAAGTTGAAGAGAGGGGTAGTGACCCAGCCCAATGCTTCTGGGATGCGGCGCTGCTTGCTTGCCTCTGAAGAGCTCCCAGGAGGTGGGACCGGAATGGCGTAGAGCGTGGCTGTCAGAAGAGTCTCTCGTGGCAGATGATTCATTTGAACTGGAAAGCAAATCCTGGAGGAGATTACAATAAATTAGCTAAAATGATAGCTTCACACTATTTTTCTTTAAAAAGCAATGCTCTACTGAATTTCTACTATAGAACTTTCATAACAGAAAATAATTATCTTGCTTGTACTTTTCCTCTTAGTTTCTCACAGTATCCCCCAGTTTACAATTGTCCTGGAACATATTCTCCACTGGGTATGCTGGCTAGAGAAATCTGGGAGTCAGAGTTTCTACATCTTGTGGGCACTCAGGCTGGGGAAGGCTGCTCTGGGGCATAGCAATGTATTCAATGGCAGGCTGGATTGGATAAGCAGGTATCACAAAAGATGGGCACATTGATGCATGTGGATTAACCAGTGGCTCATATGAAGAACACTCTCAAAGCAGCTTTCTCAAAACTTAAGCTGTGCCCTACAGACTTAAATTGTGACAAATTCTTCTGCTTTACCCCTTCCACTCTGCTTTGTTTTCACCAATTATGGTAGTTAACTATGGTTTTTGTCTTAATATATTTAATCTCTTTATCAAAGAATGTGGAAAGAAAAAAGTAGGACAGCAGTCTAGGACATGCTCACATAGCCTCCAAAATCAAACTGATTCTTTGCTAAAACAAGAATATTTCTGGAGAAGCTTCAGCCTATAGCTGCTGCCAAAGAAGAAATAGGTCATGCTGAAAGACTATCACTGCTGCAACATCAATATCTCATCTGAGCTTCTGCTGCACAGCAATGGAAGTGCGGGGTGGAAAGCATGGTAAGACAACATGAATCCTAGGCTGAAGTCACTCTGTTCTGGCAGAAGGAGAAAGTTAGTTCTTCATATGGAAAAAGGCAAACAAGAAAAGGAGATTATTAGTGTTTAGGACTTTTCTTCTTGAGGCTCAGAAACAAAAGGCTAAATTACTAGGAAAGAAAAAGATTTGTGCTCCTCCAGAGGCAACAATATACAATGCAATGTTTATATTTGAAAGGACTAGCATCTGAACTAGCAGTTTTCTCATATGCATACTAGAATTTAAGAGAGCCAGTTTGGTCTAACGGTTAAGGCTCCAGGCCAGAAACCAGGAGAGTGTAAGTTCTAGTCCTGCCTCAGGCATGAAAGCCGGCTGGGTGACCTTGGGCCAGTCACTCTCTCTCAGCCCATGACGTAAGGCTTGGGGACAAGCCAGTCGGTCAATTCCTGTTGCAACCAATGGATCAACTTCAATTGATCTGAAAAAGGTAGACCCTGCACCTGTGGGAAAACACTAGAAAGAGAGAAAAAAAATACTAGAATTTATAATTACACTATCTATAGAGTCTTATATAAAGAACTGAATAGCTGCCTAGCCACTGAAATAAACATGACCGTTATCCTCACACCTCACTAAATACTTCGTTATTCAACATACAGTTTAGCAGGATTAACGTGCAGAAAGCTTTATTTTGTCTTTCCTCAATACTATTATAATTTTACAAGAACTGAATGAACTGAGGGAAATAATTTGATTACAGCCAGCTCCATAGCTGAGCCAGGAGTTAACCCAAGGTTGTGTGAGTTAAGAATTCAACATTAAAGCTAATGAATGACTGTGGTATTTCATTTTAAAACAAAAAAGATAGGGCTGACAGTCTGTAAGACACCAAGTAGAGAATCACCTTCCTAAAACATTTTAAGTGGTAAAAAAAGATGCAGAAAACACCACCTTTTTTCCCTAAATGTCCCCCCTCCGATAACTGACAAGTGGGTATTTAATGCTGAGAAAATGACAAGTAGCATATGCTTAGAAATACTTTTATTAATACTACCCAGATATCAGGGCTGAGCTCTGCCATATAAAGTACTGTAGGCTTTGGAGCTAAACTCCACCAAGGCCAAATTCAGTTGGGAGGGAATCTCCATTGCAAAAAAAAAAATCCCACATAACTCCCCTCCATGCCAAATTTCCATCTGGAGGTTTCTGGGCTGGATTTATGAAGGGGAGGGCACACTAACCTTCTTCAAAAGTTTCCATTCCTCCATTCTATACAGCTACTTTAACAAGAAGTTTTCCAGCTGAACCCTAGGCTGATCCTGTAGCATTAGCAGGGCTGGAGGGTATGCCTGCTCAGGGAAGCCTCATATCGACACAGAGACAGTCCAAAGGTGCTGCACAAAAGCTTTCATGTCTGTAAACCCTTCTGGTGGCTAGCTAAGAGTGTGCAGAAATAGCTACATGGTGAGCGCCTCATTCCAGCTGTTTCACTCTGGAGTTTAATCCATTTTAGCTGCTTGAATAAAGCACTCCTACCAAGTGAAGTTTAGGCCACACTTTCCATGGTGGTCTCCAGTGTGCCTTCTGGTTTTCTTCTGTGGAAGAGACAACTTCTAAAATTATCTCTTTCGCACTGCCTCTTCTGATGGCCTGGTAAAAATACTAAGTGTTATGTGGAGCTCAACAGTGGGCAGCAGACTTCTTGCTGCCCGAGCTATTTTTGGATCAAGTTCTCTTATCCCCCACCCTGACAGCTACAAAATGCACTGTATATCCACAGGCAGGGAGTGTGAGGTTAACAGATGAGACCTTCCCACTCCTCTCCTTTGCAATCCAACACCCCTCGGAAGTTATTTTGTCAGATTCTCAAATGAGACATCTGCCCTTGGGGAGAACCGTCCAAGCATGCAGGGTTTATTTTGTAGAATGACAAAAGCAGTTAGGGACAAATTACACTTTGCATAGCAGACCAGTTTGTCACTTTTGCACCATCTGTTTCTCTGTGAGCCTACCCACCCCCTTTCACCAAAAAAAAAAAGCCAGCAACCCTTGAAGATCAAATTGAAGTCCGCAAACAAACCATGTACATGTGCCAGAAAGCCATGCCTGCCACCTAGCTCTTTCTGTTTACGGTTATGCATTCCTCCTCTTCAAATATTGCAACTAGTTTCCAGCAGATACATGGTGGGAAAGCCACACACAGGTTACCCATGCAAAATGTAAGAGACCAACTATAGTACAAAACGCATGGAATAATAACACCATTTACTAGTAATATATGCTACATGTTTTGAATGCTTTTTCAACTTTTATTGATAGGTGATTTAGGTTATTTTATAATACATCAATTACTTCAGAGCATGGAAGAGCAACCTGCAGCTTGATGGCCCTTTGATTTTGTATCTTTTAGAACAATTTTAGATCATAGCATAGGAATATTAGAAATAAAGTTTTACTGTTGAGTTACTACTTCTCTGGACTTATACAGTATTTGTGCCCACAAAAAACAAATTTGGAGTATTGTGGAGGTCCTGATGTAGACCAGAACAATAACGGATAGAAAATAGATATCCACTACCTCCCTTCCTCCTATATTGCTTCTCTGCTCCTTATTATGCAAAGCAGAATTTCCATTAAAAAGGAGAATAGGCAATAACTATCAGTACATGAATTTGGGTTCAATGGATAGTCAGGCACTCTTGTATCTTATAAAGGCAGGTTGGTTTTGCTACTAAATGACACAATTATCCTACCCCAAATATCAGAAGAAAAGATAAAAATAGTATGCATGAAAGCATGTGATATTTATGTCTGTAGAAGGAAGTCACAGCCAAAAACATTACATATACATGTGGGAAAACAGATATCGGTATGATTGTCACAGGTAGGTGGTACAATACTATTTCTACATGTAAATGATGGAACAGTCATGAAATTTATGAACTACTGTCAGCAGATGGAAATATACTCCTATGAGAGCTTTCCCCAATGTAGGGTCCTCTAGATGTGTTGGGACAATTAGTCCAGAATTCCTAGCCCACCTTTCTGACGTCCATACTATCATACTAAAAATTATCATCCCAATTAGAGTTGTGCAAAATATTTCAAGGCTGGACTGTCTTGACTTCAAAACTGAAGTCTGAAGGTCTGATTAAGGTCTCTTCGCCATGCAGATTTTATTATATTTATATTTTTATTGTATTTTAATTGTAATGGTTTCATATTTTAATCTTGTTTTATTGTAAGCTACCCAGAGTCCCCCTGTTGGGGAGAGATGGGCGGTGAATAAATTTATAAATAAATAAATAAAACAAACAAACAAACAGCTTCATCCAGTGTACCGGACTTTGCACAAATTCAAAATAGACTATTCTAATATATTATTCTGGTGCTGGACCAGCCCATCCTAAAGTCAGATTATTGCCAGGACCCTGAGAACACCATGTGTTCTGATGAAGGAACAAAGAGTTCTGAGGTCAAACTGTGTTTGGATATAGGCAAGACACAGCACTGGCTCTGGTAGATTACCTCTGTCAAGCCTAGAATATACAACTCTTGGCCCTGTTGGACTTCTCAGCAGGATCTGATACCACTAATCATGGTATTCTTCTGGAAGACACAGTTTTGCAGAGGTTTAGTTCCTACCTGAGTGAACAATACCAGTTGTTGTACATGGAGGAAGAATGGTTGAGCTCCTGGGTACTCCAGTGTGAGATGCCACACAGCCTGGTTTTATTCCCCCATAGTATTTAATATAAACCACAGAAGAGGTCATCTGCCAGTTTGGGGTGAGGTATTGCCAGCATGAAGCCAGTTTGGTGTAGTGGTTAAAGCACCAGGCTAGAAAACATGAAACTGAATTCTATACCTGCCTTAGCATGAAGCCAGCTGAGTGACTTTGAGCCAGTCACTCTCTCAGCCCCAGGAAGAAGATAATGGCAAACCACTTCTGAAAATGCTACCAAAAAAACTGCAGAATTTCCATTAAAAGGAATTTTAGTAGAATTAAATGAAATTTTATGGAATTAAACGGTGATTCCTGGCAGTCACCAGGAGTCAAGGATGACTTGAAGGCATGCTTGCACACGCACACACATTACACACACACAATTACCGGTATGCTGATAACACTCAGTTATACCTGACTACCCCAAGCTGGTTCAGGGATGTTGTACGGTTCCTGAT
Organism: Candoia aspera; assembly: GCF_035149785.1. Taxonomy (NCBI): domain Eukaryota; kingdom Metazoa; phylum Chordata; class Lepidosauria; order Squamata; family Candoiidae; genus Candoia; species Candoia aspera. Next base: position 46,323,779 of record NC_086155.1, on the reverse strand, counting down.
ACAATGTCTGGAGATTTTAAACATGGGTTGAGCCTTCTTGGGGAGATGCTGGGGACTGGCACATTTACCATGTGCTTTACCACTGAGCAATAATCATTTCACAGAAAAGAATTTTCTTTAAATCCATCTCTCTCACCACATTAAGATTGTACAAGATTCCTCCCTTTCTTCTAGTCTCAAAGGGAGATTAAAAAGATGATGCCTTACTGTTGGTCCCAGATGATGAGATGAAAGAGGTACTTGTATACATGAGCTTTTCGGGTTTGCAGAGGGGTGCAAAGCTCCTTTCCCCCATGGCTGAGCGAGCAGGAGAGGTAGAAATCTTCATAGCTGCAGAAAGATGGAAAGCAATAAAGGTCAGATGAGGAAATTCTCATTAACTCACAATGCAAAAGAAAAAAAGGAAAATGGAGGCTGCCTTCAGTAATCCGTAACTGCAATGCAAAACAAACAGGAGGACCACATGAAAAGAAATACCTTGATTTGTTTTATTTCTTGTTCAGCAGCTGATTCATAGGCGAGAATCCGTTTTATTCCCAAACCTGGAAAAGCTCTAGCCAGGTTTGCACACCCAAAGGGACAATTAATAAAGGAAAATTCCAGATGGTTCATGTCTGGTCTATAATGTGCCCAAAGATTATCCATGCATCAAGAGGGATCTCCAATTAGTAGATGACTCTCAGCTATAATCTCCCTTCCCAGCCTGAGTTTCATTAAAGGCTAAGAAACTTTCAGAAGCCTTGAAAGACCTTTTATCTGAACTTGGTTTGAGAGATGGGCAGGAGAATGAGACAGTATGTTGCCATCAGTTCTGCTTTCTGTCTTTCAGCAGAATTTCCCTACATTTTGTTTAATTTTCAAAAGCTATTATTAGCCACTTTTGCATGTTTGAGATGAAAAGAGCAGTTAATAGTAACACTACACCTTCATTTATACCACCACAGGATTTTCCCTGTTTCCTCCACACCGAAGTAAGAGCCAGTCTGGTCCAGTGGTTAAGGTGCTGGGCTAGAAACCAGGAGTCCGTGAGTTCTAGTCCGGCCTTAGGCATGAAAGCCAGCTGGGTGACCTTGGGCCAGTCCCTCTCTCTCAGCCCAACCCACCTCACAGGGTTGTTGTTGTGGGGAAAATAGGAAGAGGAAGGAGTATTAGGTAAGTTCGCCACCTTGAGTTATTTATAAAAAAGGCGGGATAAAAATTAAATAACTGACTAAATAAATATTGGCCTTATTTGTACAGTATGGGATATGCCCATGGAAACGCTGGAGGGCAAGGGACAAAAACCTTCACACTTTTTAGCTCATTGTTTAAAAAAAAAAGCTAGCTTCATTTATATATGACTAATATGCTTGAGGAAGTGGATCAGATAATAATAATATCCTCTTCCATATCTATGATTTTTTAAAGGCAAATTTCCATAGATTCTCAAGTTTATAGTCTTTGCTGTTATCCAAAGAATCCTGAGACTTTCTCCCTGACATCAAATAAAGGTGCAACTTTGGGCACAGAGGTTAAACCCAGCACATTAGATCCAGGTCATGGCCAGGATTGGAATGTCTAAGCCAGACCAGTTTTTAACCTAAATTAAGCCACACACTTTGAACAGATCCAGATCTGAGCTCAAAGGTGCTTTATCTGAGATACTCAAACACTTTTCAGCTCAGACAGTTGAACAAAGGAGGAGGAGGAAGGGGGTGCTAGAAAGGGGTAGTTCTCCCACAGACTTTCACCCCCACCAACAGACCAAACACGGGGTGTTTCCTGAGGTTATCATCTTTTCAGAAATGCTTTCCCTGCTTCCTTCTCAGCCAGCTGGAGAGACATACGCCTCTTAGAATACCATCACAGGGTGCTCTGTCAGAAGGGCCAGCCATGTGACAGGTGCCAAGCGATGGTGCTAGGAGGGCTTACTGGGTAACAAAGGTCAGGACAGGCTTGGATTTCCCAGGCTACTGCCTTTGTTCAGAGTCACTCATTCAGTGGAATACATTAAGGATGGAACAAAAGCAAGAGGTCCCCGGAGGGGTGGCAGCTAACTTCTGCAACCACCCCTCATGTGTTCCTGCTGCTGGGGAGGTGGATTACTCCCAGTCACTGCTTCTCTGTCTTTATTGGAATGCAAACACACAAGCAAAGACTGTTCGCAAAAAGTATTCCTTCTCTCCCCCCCCCCCCCTGCTCCCATTTCTTATTGTCTCTATATCCATTAGGTGAGTCCCCTTCACTAGCGGTCATTGGCTGAAGGGACAGAAGCCTAGGCTGAGAAGCAGCCATCTGTCACTGTCTACAGAGCCAAGCCCACGAGGCAGGGTGCCTAGGCCAATGGACTGTGCTGCTGGAGCATCCCCGGGAGCTTCCAGAAACAACCTTGCAAGAGCACAAAGTATCTAGTAGGTAGACCTCAGCTGCTCATCTGACTGGCTGGCTTCATTCCTTCAAGGGGAGATTTTTTTCAAATAGTCCAAAAGAGACCATCCTTAAAAGTACTTTTAGGAGCTTGTCATGGGGGAGGGAGCAGAATATATATAATTAAATGTATGGAATTTCTCCACTATTGGTTCTGTAGGGAAAAACACACACACATCTTATGGATGCAGTCTCTGATTTTTGCCCCCCAGTGGCAAATAAGAGCACGGATGATCTTCATATAAAATGGTATTCTACAATCCTGGTTATTTATTTATTAGATTTACATCTTGTACAACACTCAAGGCAGCTTAGAACAATTAAAAATACAAACTATAAAACATAAAAACAAGACAATATAATTAACTTAAAATCAGTACACTATCATTAAAATAAATTTAGTTAACAATTAAAAGCTTGGTAGAAGAGACCAAGTATTTCTGCCATTCTCTTGAATACTGGGAAAGGGGACCAAAGACATCTCCTTGGAGATGTATTCCATAGCCAGGGAGACACAAGAGAAGCCATCTCCCATGTGCCAGAAGGGACCTCCCTTGTTGATATAAGTTAACTGGCCAGCTTCAAAATAGGACTGAAGCCTCCCCAAATCCTTCCAACAACTGTAGACTTGTACATTATTACACTATTATTATATTCCACCTCTTCCCCATACACAGCAGTCCCTTTTCCAGTTTTATCTTCATAACATCCATGTGAGGTAGATGGAGCTAAAAGCCAAAGTCACCTAGCAAGCTTCCTCATTTGAAGGTGGACTTAAAATGTGATGTCTCCAGTCCTAGTCCCAGGGTCTAGCATAAAATGCTCTTGTCCTTTGTCAAATATTGCCACATTATTACAAAAATACAAAAAGATGTTCTTGCTTACCATGCAGCCCATGTGATAGGTATGCGATGAGTAGCATAGACTGTGAAGGAGAGAGGAGAGGTGAGCAGTCGGGACTCTTGGGAGAATGAATGCTTTCTGTTCCCATGTACCACTGTCTGGAAGTCTGCATTGAATGTACTGCAGTAGAGCTCCACCAGATCCAAGATAGAGGCTGTCAAAGCTTCCACAATTTTCTCTGTTGGAGAGAGGAATCTACTTAGTTATTCTTAGAATTCAGAATGAGTTCTGGAATTCATTTCTAAATGCTCGGCAACAATATGTCCCTATGGAGCTTATATAAATGGCAAATTCTTTGACCACAGAGATTAACCCCATAGTGGTGCTCATCCATTATGGAATTTCCCAGTTCCAAATTCCCAGGTACAAAGCTATGTTGCTCTTCAGGTTGAAGCAAGAAAAACCTTTAAAAACATCAGAATTCAGGACCAATAAAAGACTGAATTACAAATTCTGTCTAGGTTGTGAAAATTAAACTATTTGCAAATTTAAATAATATATTTGATTTTGGAGCAAAATGGTGTAGAAGGCACAGTCTTGCCTCCCGTTCATTGGGAATCCTGCTCTGATCTCCTTTCAGACTTTTTAAATGAAAGTTTAACGCTTTTTAAATGACATATTTTAAATGAAAATGCTGTGTTTTCCATATAAATGGCTAGAAACCCTCTTTAAAAAGTCTTGCTTCGTTACCATAATTTATGTATGTTATAAAAATCAGCTTTTCTTGCAATAGAATTTAATTTAATACAAAACAGTAGTAATGGGCTACATTTTACAAAGTATTTGAAAGGTAAGATGGTATCTAGATTAAAAAATGAATCTCATACAAAGCAAATATGTCCATATACGTATGGAAATAATATAAAAGTCAAGATATTTAGAAAGCAATCACTGCAATGCTTTGGTTCATCACATGTTAAACAGAACATAGTTTGCAGGTTTTGCAAAAAATTTTTAAAAAAATTAAAGATCTGAAACATTCAGAAATCACAAGTAAAATCTAAGCTTGCTTACTTGCATTGCTTCATATAATATGGTTTGTTTGTTTTTGGTTTAGCATGTTGCCTGAACCCAGCAACTATCATTTATGAAAGCAGTTTTTTTATTGCTTAATGTTTATGCAAACTCAGCCAAGTGTGGTTTATTGGGCAAAGCATGATTAAAGAAACCATGTCTTAGCACAGTGTGTGAACTCAATCTAAAAGTAGTACATTCTTCTTCGTTACTTACTTTGACTCCTGGTTGAGCTTTACCCAACTCATGCCTTCCAGATGTGTTGAACTACAACATCCTAATAATTCCCAGCCAGTAGGAGTAGGAGATTGTAATCCAATACCTCTGGAAGGCAAAGAATGGGGAAGGCTGCCCAATTTTCTACCAATATTGTCTGACTAATGCCAATATTATCATTTAACATCTATAAAAAATCAGCTTTGTTGGGCCACAAAAAAACAAAGCAAAGGCAATGCCAAATTCTTCAGAACTGAACTGGACACAACTGTTGTCCTCCCTGGAATGCTCCTTTCCTCCAAAGCTCTGATGTGCTTACCATACAAAACATGCAGGTATCCATATGTCTTGCCCTATGGGTGAAAACTGAGTCTACTTCAATTGCAAAAATGGGTAGGGGAAGTTTTAACCAACATCACAATATCACTGCTTTTGATTTTTTTAAAAAAAACTTATTATAGGAGTACCTTTTGAAAGAACTCCCATATTATAACTAACAAACATAATCTCACAAAGTTGTAATTAGTATTTTTTGAAAATCTTCCACTAATGTCCTTTCTTACCAAAACAAATCAGCTGTCCAAAGAGCCTGCTCAAAGGAACTTTCCATTCTATGCACTCATTCTAAACAAAGAACTCAAAGGACTCAGAGGATTAATATACACTGTGATTGTTGTTGCTAACATTATTATTGCTGCTGTTGTTATAGGGAACAACAGAAATTAAAGTCTTCAGAATTCACTAATTAGGGAGGAAATGTTTACCTCTGTTTTCCCTCATGGCCAAAACATTTGGATCCTGTTCAGGAAAGAAAAACAAAATTGAAAATAATGTCAGTGAGTCAAGCACCTTATATATGGTACATAGACATGTTTTAGTTCCCACAACCCACCCAAGTGAGAGATAATGAGGAATCCTGACTTAGTTTATTCATCATATCTTCATAATGAATGGGTAGCTTCACCCATCCTAAATTAAAGCTATCCTACTGTTTTGTTCCAATGTTAGATACCCACTGATCCTTTTATTCTCAGTGCCAACATTCTCCAGCCTAAGGTCCTCCAGATGTATGGACCAACTCCCAGAATTCTTAGCAACAGCTAAGTTAACTGGGGAATTTACTTATGGAAGTCTACATATCTGGAGGAAGGTTGCAGAAGGCTGCTCAAATTATTTATCTACAATGTTTGGCTTGATTCTTCACTCTACCAATTTATATGACTAAGGCAGGCTAGCACTTTGACCCTGTGAATGTTAACTCAGAAGTCAGCTCTAAAGTCTTAAGTAAGCACATTTCCAGACACTGATTTTTTTAATGTTTATGTTTTATTTTTTGGTTACCTCCTGGGCAGCAGGCGTTTCCTTTGATCACATTATTGGTCATAAGCTTGGGAAGGCTCAGATTGGAAATGCTACTTTTAAAATAGATCCTCTCTCAGCACAGTCTCAACATGAGGGTCCGCCTCAAGTTCCATTCCATCTGCTAATGCTAATGGCTTAAAGTATAGTCTGTTTACCCACACACTATATGTGTCATGCAGATCAAGATGGTGAAGAATGAGGGAATATTCCATTTTTTGTCTTGTTAAGACCATAGTTACCAATCACTTTATCCTAAACTATTTCATTAGCTGGTCTGGGTTCACACATTGCACTAAGTCCTAATGTGATTTATTTGTTCTGGGCTTAGCACAATGCTTGAACCACTCGTTATGACTCAGCATTATGTAAGACCAGGCCATGTAGATGTAGAATATGAAAGAGACCCAAATGGATTGAAGTTCAGTAACTTAAGCTCCAATCTTTTATACATAGTAGTCAGAGTCTTACTTGTCTGGAGTGGCACAGACGTCTAAGTAAGTAAGTAAACTCGCCTTCTCTGAAAAAGGTAGAAAGAACAATGGCTCTTTTGCAGGGAGCAAAGAATTTCAAGAAAGCAAGGGGACAGAATTCAACATAGCATGACTGTAGTTAAAAGGAAAAATAAGTGGCTATGACAGCACCTCTTATTCTTTCTTCATATAGTTACCAAATTCCAATCTCATCTTTTTCATCTATTTAGTTCTGATGCTCAGATTCAGTCTCACTGTTTCTGAATTTCAGACTTTTATTTCTTACCTTCTGGATTTTGGGCTGCATGCGAGATGGACAAGGCGGTAGCTGATTCAGGGCTGCAGTGATTTCTTGGGATTCCACAGCAGCCAAAGCATTGCAAATGGCCATGACAGACTGGACTACCCGCTCTGCTTTCAGCTGGAAATCTCCCTGGAAAAATAATTGAAGACAGACTCACATCTCAAATGCAAATCAAGAACAAGCTATAATGATGTTTGCATTAACACATGGCTTGGGAGCCTGACAATCTCCAGGATCTAGCAAACATGGATGTGGAATTCAACTATTTCCTCTCCTTTGGTATCACTGGGAGATTTCTTCCCAAGAGCAAGAACACCTTCAGAGCAGGATTTTTTTTTTCCATAGAATTGCAGCATGAAAAGACAGGCTTCCCTATCAAGTACAGTTCTGTTAACTTCCCAAATGAAATATCACCTCTTTCCATGTAGCCAAAATGCTCTTTGCATTTTAAATCAGTATTGTCCATTAGAAAATCACATCTAATCACTGAGTTTATACATTATACTAATCACTAAATTCAGTGCTTTGTTTTAACTGTAGTTTACTAAGCAAGCTCTCATAGCATAGCTGACACATAAACTAGGGTTTATAATCTACAGTGGCTAAATTCACAAGCTGTGATTAGCCAACATCCTGTCCTAACTAACTGCATTATAACTTAGCATAATGAATGAACCAAATCTCAATTTTGTATGTTGTTGAAAGGCACATGACATGCAAGCATTTTTAAATGAACAAATGGATATAAGTACATACATATTAAGGCCATCATACATACAGAGATTAAACTCGAATTCTGCATTTCACAAGGGCATAGAGTTAACATCTCTTACTGCTATCTCAACATTGTTTCAGTCTGAGTAATATAGCATTATGGAATAGATCAGGGTAGCACAACATGGGGAGGGTTGTTTTTTAACACTTTTATCTTACTGCCAGCAGCCATAACAATGCTAGCTTAATGAAGGTGTTCCTTCAAAATATAGTTTACCGTAGCAATGAGTCCTGGGGGGTTGGGTGGGGAGAGAAAAAGAATAAATCTTTTTCACCTCCCTTTCAAAATCTTTCCCCTGGAAAAGGGTTATTAGCATGGAGCCACTCTAAAATGAAACTGCAATCAGTTTTAGGTATTTTTAGATTCTTCTGTTCTCTGCATTCTTTTCTCTCTATTGAATTAACTTAAGGTACAGTGAAATCCCACGTGCCATCTGGGCAACTTCAAAGTTGAGCAGCAGCAATGTCATTACATGCCTATTTCTAAGCCTCTTATTACTCATATTACTCTTACTACAGGGAACAATTACTGTTAAAAAAGATTGCTGAAACTTTATTATAAACTTCTTAAACCTGACTTATAAAATCAAAAGCTGAGTGATTATTCTGTATGTAAAATTCTGTGTCAGGGTTAAGTTGCCCTGATGGCCTCAAGAAAAAGGTTTTTTTCTCTGCACCAAACCAACCAGGCTCAAGGTCACATAGACACCAAGAAGCTTCACACCTGATTAAAACACCTGGATGCAAGCCCTTCTACCTTATTTTGTGTGTTTGTGCCTTCAAGTCACTCTTGACTCCTGGTGACTATCTGGACTAGTCCCTGGAGTTTTATTGGCAAGGTTTTCCAGAAGTGGTTTGCTAGTGCCTAGGGCTTCCTAGGGCTGAGAGAAAGTGACTGGTCCAAAGTCACTCAGCTGGCTTTGTGCCTAAGGCAGGACTACAATTCACTATCTGCTAGTTTCTAGCCTGGTGCCTTTAACCACTACACCAAACTGCCTCTCCTTCTACCTTATAGCTAGACATATATAAAAACTAGAAGTGTTAAGCAGGGGGGGAGGAGGAGGAGGAGATTGTTGGGCATTCCTGGAGTTGTTCTCGTATGGCATGGACTAGAGATACAGTGTGCCTCAAGGAACAGGCAAAGGAGGACTCTGTAGTCAAAGGAGGACCAGCAAGAGCAAGCAGGACCCAAGGGAGAGAACTGCTCAGTAGACTGGCTGGTGGAGCAGGTCCTTTTGGAGGACAGGCCAGACGTCAGCAAGGATAGCTTGACAAAGGTGTCAAAATCAAAGAAGCTCAGGAAAGTGTTATTTTTCTCTCTTCCAGTTCCCAGAAATGAAAGTACTGAGAGAAGTTGCATGAGTCAGGGACAGCAGGAGACTCTAAAAAGCTCTGTTTGGAGTTTTCTCTGTAGTACTGTCTATGTATATTAGTTAAGTCAATTAGTTAAGTGTATCTATTGAAAATGTATATAAACTATCTACCTAAGAGCACCACAATAAAAATTGTAATTTAGAGAAGAACAGCCTGTCCCTTTTCTCACCCTCTGACAAATCCTGTTTAGCACATAAAATATCAAGAGAAGTATATCAATTTCAACAAATCAAAGACAGCAACTCAATTAAACTTGAGATGGTCTTTCTTTCTCTTCACCATCTTTGTGACCAAAAAATAAGCAGCAAGATGTGGAGAAACTATTACTTCCGTTTCCCTCTTAAATTCAAATAGGACTTCACTCGAAACACATTAAATTCCTTCATGCAGAATTTGGAAGCATGTGATACTACCAACTTCTTCCACCAATATAATTCCAGAGTGATTGCTTCAGAAAGCATGGACAGAATTGCCACTAAGGGGCACTATTGTTCATTGCACCCATTGTCTGCAAAATGCAGGTAATGTATTGGCTAAGCGTCCTGAGAAGGTTCTGTAGTATATAGTTTGTAGGGATCAAAGGTGCAGAAGATGTGGAAGAAAGGTCTACAGTTCTCATCCTTCACTGGACAGCACTTGAAGAAACAGGATTCCATAAAGCAGAATGGGAGGAAGGAAGGGAATAGATGTGTATCGAACAGGAAAAAAAAGATGTAGAGTTTAGAAATTCTTCTCTCTGGAAACTAATAATTTCTGCAACTTCAGTGAGGACACTCATCTATAAAAGCATTATTTTTCCTTTTTACAGAGGCTCTTAACAGCTCAATCTTTTACAATATCAAATATGAATTTTTTAGGATTATATACATGTTTTGAAATTATGCCCCAGACAACTAGATACTTCTTTATGAATAATCTCTGAAATGGAATAAGAAATAAAATAAAAACTCTCTCTGTTTCTCTCACTCTCATATGTACAAGTTACATGAAAGCTCCATAATACTTGTTCCAAGTAGCTTACCAATTATTGCTTTCTTTTCCAAATTAGGATAGATTGGGGTATACACATAAATATATTTAAGCTTTACCTCGTTTTGCATTGTATTTCTTTTCCCTTTGATAACATTGTTATTTTTTCCTTCTCCATGCATACATTTCTTTATAAAACGGCCCCATATTTTATGCATCTAATGATGCAGGTTCTGACCCTTAAAAGTTTTGGGCATAGTGATACAGTCACCTTTAAGGTGCCACAAATGCTGTCAGTGCAAGCTTATGAAGTAAGTCCCATCAAATTGAGTGGGCCTTATTCTACAGGATTGTGTTCTTAAACTATGGATTCGAAAATAGGGAAAGTCAAAGGAAATACCAGCTGCACTTACAAAAAAAAAACCTGAAGGTTTCAGTATGCCTCCTCCTTGGAATGACCTGCCACTCTAAACTCATGTTCTTTGTTCTTCCTCAATTCCCTTTTCCCACTTTTTTGTATCATGGCTGTGTCCTTACATACACAGAGTGTTTTATCTTTCAGTAACTATAGCAGTAAGAAAATACAAGGAAAAGAGAAGGAGAATGTTCACCACAGTGAAGGCCATGTAGTTCATCTGCAAGAACTCCAGTTTATGAGACTGTAAAGATCTCTTGCTTACCTATCCCTTACTTCGGTGACTCATATGATCTAGAACAAACATTCTAATCTCTGCATCAAGGGTTGAATAACATAGATTATTCTAAATGGAAAGAAAAAGCTGTGTGAAGGCCAAACCTTCACAAAGATCTGACACTGGCTGCAAAAAAAATGCATTTATGCTTACATATACAACTATCTCTAAAAGGAAGAAAAACTGAAACAAAGAAGAACTTTCTACCTTATGTTGCTCTTCTGACAATGTAAAGAATAAAACCAGAGAACCACTTCTCTACACACAACATTTTTCTTTCCTTTTTCTGCTTTGACTGATAGTTCACGGTGCTATGTAGCTCAGCCTCTTGGCTGCAATCCAAAGCACACGTATGTCTGGCAGCCCTGACTTTATGTTGGGAAATTTGACTCTCATCAAGCAGTCAAGATGGAATGAGGAAGATGTGAAGCGAGCAAGAACTGCATTAACTGCCTATCTTTACAGGCAGACCTAGCCCCATTAAAGAAGCACTAAAAAAACCCTCTCTAATCAGTTTCAGAAAGGAAATAAAACAAGCTGTGAGCAATGAGATGTTGGGGGAATGGGCTGGAGGAAACCACAATGGGGAAATGTTTACCACTTATTTTCTCCATATTATCGCAAAATATATTGTGTATTGTAATAATATTGTTTTCAGTATCTTCAAATGAGCAAGCAAAGCACACAGATGTTATACTGCTTTACAACAGAGATGCACAAGCCACGGCCAGCATGTACCTGCCTCCCTCACCCCAAAAGTCCTGGATGGGGCTCTCCCAATTTGCCACCATTTTAGTAGTAAACCTATAAATCATAGGGGTGAGAAACAGCCCTTTTATGCTGAAGTCTAAGTGTCTTGCACAGTAATACCAAGCACTGTCTTGCATCTCTTGGTCCCTCAGGCAACCATCCAGTATGCTGCCAGTGAAACTGAGGAATGTACCTCCCAACACTTCCCACATCTATCCTGCTCACCATTACTAAAATGCAGCCATGGCAGCCTAGGCCCAGCTGCTGGCTTCTCTTTTTTCATGTCTGATTTTAATTTTTACCGATACCACGCCAAACAGTGATGCACCTCCTCTGCAAGCCCATGCTACATGTTTCTTCAAGTGCCACCCTTTGTGCTGCCCCACATACTACAATTGTTCATGCATTCCAGCCCTATCTACTCTGGGGCAGGCAGCCCCAGCTATGTTCCAGAACACTAAATTCAGCATTCAGTGCCCAAAAGGTTGCTTATCATATAATACAAAGAGGTTTACTGTATATCAAAATGGGTAGAAGCAAAGCAACCCTAACCTGTGATTACCTCGGCTATGAATTTTATGAATTTTTTATGATTTTTATATGCTTTTCTATTGTTTTTGTTTTTAAATTGTTGTATGGTACTTTTTTGTTCTTTTTATATCCATTTTAATTGTTTGTAAGCTGCCCAGAGATAGATAGATAGATAGATAGATAGATAGATAGATAGATAGATAGATAGATAGATAGATAGATAGAGCCCAGAAACCTATTCTGCTGCTGTTCATGCAAGCAGTGGCAGGAAGCAGGATTCGTGGCTCAAGAACATGAAGATAATGGTGTACGGCTTGCAGTGGGGTGGGTGGTAGTTGTGGGAATTAGAGATGAGAGTGGGTTAGAAGAAGGGGTGTAGAGTTGCTAGGCTACCCATTGCAATGTTTTGGATGGGTGATTTCATATCCTAGAGACAACAAAGGTATAATACTTACATTTCTAGTAACATGCACTCACATAAAATAATACAGCAAAGTACTAGGTTCCAAATATATGGAAAAGTATCCTTCAGGCAAGACTAGCACCGAATCCAGCAGAGACCTCAGTACTGCCCACCTAGGATGGGTTCCTTAATGGTGGCAGCAGCAATGAAACTCTACAAAGCTACTCATGTGTGGCAGTCTCTCCACTCCATGCTGTTTTATCTTGAGGACGATAAACACAACAGTTGCAGCAGCACCAAACCCAACCCACCAGTTGTCTTAGGCAGCCGGTGCTGCTGCTGGGGGGATTCATCACTTTGATTTCAGTATAGGACCCCTGGGGTCTTGGTGTGGTACTGCTACTAACATGTCCAGCCCATGAGAGGGTCCAATGCACTTGCCATCTCCTGATATTGTCCCCCTAATCCCTGCCCCCCTAATCCCAAGACTGCCCTCTTACCTCAGTTGCTAGGAATGCATCAACCTCATTGTGGAAAGTATCAAAAAGAAGGGTTAGCGCCTGCCTATAGGAAGAAGCAATAATAAACAGCTCAGTATAGAAAATGTTTGTTTCATATGAAGGAGATTTATCTCAAGTCAAACCTATATGCACATTTGTAGCTCAGAACTGTTTGTCCTGACTGGCAATTCTTCGGATTTTTCAGCCACAAGTTTTTCCCAGCCATATTTGGAACTGCCAAGGGTTGAACCTGGAATATTTTGCATGCCAACCATATGTCCTACCAGTGAGTTACAGATTTTCCCTATATGGCCTGCAAAACACAGCTGGCCTACATCAACAATTCAAATAGTGCTATGTCTCTTTAAGTGTCTTTTTGTCATTTAGCATTAGCCTGTATAGTCCACAGAGGCTCAATATATGTACAGCTTCTCTGCCAATTACACTGCAGTTTCATTCATATTTTTTACCTGGTGATGGTCTGCTTGATTGGCCTCTCCTGGAGATGAACATAGTGGTTGAGTGTAGAAGGACTTTGGTCATCATTCATCTGCATTAAGAAAGGCAGTTACTCAACAATACTTAAAACGTCTCTATTAGACTTGCTAAGGCTGCCTGCTGCAAAGCTGCTTGTGCTACTCTTTGATAACGAACCAAGTTGTAAATCTCTGCCCTGGACCAACCAGGTGATGCCATAAAGGTGTTTACCCAGTGCCTGGAGGCTGTTGGGGTTTGGACTGAGGCCTCCACTGAACCCTGGCAAGACCAAGTGGCTGTGGGTTTTAAAGCCCCCAATCCCCTGCCAAGGATCCAGAGATTTTCCATCGGAATGGAGGGACACTTCCTTAGTGCGCAACTTAGGGGTCCTCCTAGACTCATGACTCCTGCTTGAAGAGCCAATGGCAGCCATATCTAGGAGGATCTTTTCACAGGTTCACCTTGTGTACCAACTGCACCCATTCCTGGACCTTGCTCACAGTGACTCACACCTTAGTCACCTCCCATTTGGATTTCTGTAATGTGCTCTACACAGAGCTGCCCTTGAAGAGCATTCAGAAGCTGCACCTGTTCCAGAATGCAGTGACATGGACTTTTTTGGTGTTTCTTTTAAAGCCTATATAGCACCACTGCTCTGCGAGCTGCACTAGCTCCCAGTGGATTTCTGGGAGGTGCTGGTCATTACCTATAAAGCTTAGATGGCACAGGGCCAGGCTATTTGCAGGCAGCCTGACTCCCATACTCTCTGTTCATCCTACCACATCTAGCAGGGAGGGCATGCTTTGGGTTCCTTCCATTAAATAATGTCATCTTATTAGACCCCAGAGTCAAGCTTTCTCTGTGGCAGCACCTGCCCAATTAAACAACATCCCTCTGGAGATCCAGATGGCCCCAGCCCTGTTAATTTTTTGTAAGCTATTAAAGACCTGGCTGCTCCCCCAGGTATTTGGGCCAGATGGTTAGGCAAGCTCTGTTGGTTATGAGTTGGGTTGTATTAGTGACCTTGGACATTATGGTTGCTGCTAAATTGTTGTTTTTAACCCTTGTATGCTACCCAGAGCCCTTATGACTGGCCATATAAATTGAAAGAATGAATGATGCTTTTAACTACAAAAGATATTAGATGCTTAAATCAGTTTCACAAGAGATAGGGCACTGAATTTCTCTCTGACAAAAGGGTTACTTATTTATTCATTAGCAGGAACAATCTTGTTTCTAGAAAACATAGTTTCTAAATCTGATATAGATTTCTGAGGCAAGCAGAATAGACCTGCAGGACTGCCCACTGGAAAAAGGTATCTTAATATGCTAAGCAGATGATTTTATTTATTATTTATTTTAATTTCTATCCCACCTTTATTATTTTTACAAATAATTCAAGGCAGGAAACATACCTCATACTCCTTCCTCCTATTTTCCCCACAACAACAACCCTGTGAGGTGGGTTGGGCTGAGAAAGAGTGACTGGCTCAAGGTCACCCAGCCAGCTTTCATGCCTAAGGTGGGACTAGAACTCTCAGTCTCCTGGTTTCTAGCCCGTTGCCTTAACTGTTTTCTGGTCTGTTATACAGAAATACTAAAGCAAAGGATTCAGCTCTTGAGTGTTGGTGCATAGACCCACTCTTTTATGAATCACTACCAGCTTGTCATCCTTATTAAGGCTGTTGTCTTGAAGTTACATCACCAATAATTTCTCTAATAGTGGGGAGATGCAATTTGTCCTACATAAAATATCACTGTGGCTGTTGCAGTGCAACAGACACTTTAATTGCGGCAGTGTTAACCAGGTGTAAAATGAAGCTACTAGCTCTAACAAATATTCTCCCTAAATTACTCTACCCTTCCTCTGCATAAAGAGACATTCAGGCTTGATCGTTGTTGTTCTCACTTCCCATGTATCAGCACATCTGATCAAAGTCATATTTGGTATCAGAGATGGACTCTACATTGCAGGTGGCATTGAACAGATGCCATACTTTGGAGTTACTATGATAATTGCAATTTGCCTCTGAGGACTTTGGTGGGCATGCCAGTGATATTACCAGAGGGGGCAGGGCTGAGCTTTTGGGTTTATTTGGGGACGTTTGGGGAGGGGATCTTTTTAAATTTATTTATTTATACTTCAAATATATATTAAGCCTCAAAAACGATTAGCACAGCTCTCTTAGGGTATATTTTATTATGAGAGGGATTATATTTGTGGTACTGAATGTCAGCAGTGTAATCTCAGATGCCTCCAGGGACCACAAAAATGGGTCTAAGACTGTAGAGAGCATTTGCTCCCCTCTTGTATTAGACACATGCTGATTCTTGCTGTTCCTCATTAAGAATGAATAAAGCTACAGTCCTGAACCAAAGGTTTACAGCTAGACAAGCAACAGTGGCAAATGCAGCTCCATTGTTGATTATGAATGAAAAACATTCAAACAAATGTTAATATTAAAAAATAATATGAAGAGTTTAAGTTAAGATCTTGTCCTAGCCCCCAACATATAAGAAGTGATTTTCTACCATCCATACATACTCTTATATGATGACCTTAGAGGAAGTACAGCACGTGTTTCATCTGAATTAGAACTGGCAGAGATAATACATGGCTAAAAAGCAACAATTTTGTCTGAGCCTGTTTTTATGTTTACTAGCCAGGCATTTACCGTCCTAGCCAGGTCATTGCAAACAGCCTTCCTCTTCATCAGCTGCAACTGGATATCTATGTCAAACTTCCTGCAGTGTTGAATATATTCATGATTTCCTAGTGGATGTTTGCTGGAATGATACAAACAAATATAGAAAATGTAATTAAAGTTTTTTTTCCCCCTGTATATTACCGAGACTATTTAGTAGCAAAGACTTCTAAAATCCCTGTTAACCAGATGTATACTGGCCTACACATAGGCATCAGGTGCAAGCCATGATATCATTGTGCAAATGACATAAATTATGTAATTTATGACAGCAAGGGGGCACAACTGACACAAATTACATAATTCATGTTCTTTCTACAATGATGTCATGATGCATCTGATATCCCTTGCTTCCTCTTGCCCCATCTCCTCACCCCCTGGACACCCATGATTCTGTGTATAGTGGAGGACAAGGATATCCACCTCTACAACTGCTTGGCTTGGAGACAATGAGCAAATCATGCAATTCGTTATACGGTCTACCTCAGTTCTCTTCCTCAAGAGAGCTATTTGCAAATTCAATCATCGTTATTATGTATGTTTGTGTGTGTGTGTATATATATGTATGTATGTATACACACACACACATTTATGGTTTTCCATTGTCCAGTGGAAAACAAATGTAGCAGGTAAAGCTTGTGACTCTTAAGAATTAAAGGTAGACTAATTTAATTTTGTAGTATGTGATTTAAACTAAAAAAAACCCTGACTGACAGAAAAAGAAACAGGAAACCAAAGATGACTATTCCACCATTTCCCGGAAGCTTGTATCTACCAAAACAATTTGAGATTCAGATGCTTCTAAACCCAAATTTTATGAAGTCCTGTAAACAAAATTTGGACTGTTGTTCACAATCATAATGAAGCTATACCAATAGAGGGTTCAATACAATGTTCAAGGTCAGACCAAGTCATTTTGCTGTCTAAGGGAAAGGTCAAGAATGGGAAGGAGATACCTTTTATGTATAGAAGACAATAGAATTTGCAAGTAATAAAGCAGTTCCTCTGCTCAGGGATATCAAAGACAGCAGGTTAATTTAGAGTGCCCAGGACAGGCTACGTGGCCTGCGCAGTCTCCCCTCCAGTAAAAGAAATGGTTGGAAGGGCTCAGGAGGAAGGGGCGGTCACCTCATATAGCCGCAGCAGGAAGTCTGGCCCTTTTACCTGCTAGTCTAAAAGGAAAAGTTAGTACTTATCTCTCTCCACCCTACATCCTGGCCTGCCCTAAACAGCACAGCTGTCATTACAAAAAAGTGATTCTCAGGGGCTGGAGAGAGAGAAAGAGAGGGTGTGCTGCTTTTAAAGGGAAGAAAGAAAAGCAGAGTAAAACAAAATCTCAAAGGCTGGGAAAAGAAGTTTTTTAAAAAGTCAGAAGTGCTACCAGAATAGTCTTTTATTTTAAGGAAGTGCTACAAAATCTTAAAGACTTGTAAAAAATATTCATTTGATATGCAGGCAATTTGCAACACTTAATTCAGATACCACACCGATTATTTTAAAAGGTGAATTTTTATTTTAATGGCATTATGTGCTCCTATGTTCTTGGATACAGTGAATTAGGACTCAACCAACTAGTTAAGTATATAATTTTGGGCTGGTCATCTACAATCCAATGGCTGGGCAGGGAGGCACCAACGGCTTCTGGTGCTGTTCTCCTTGGCTTGCTCCGCTGCTACTCTGCCCCACAATCATTTTGCATCCTACAGAAGCAAGGAGACAGTCTGTTGTAAGAGGTGAGCATCCATGGATGTCCTCCCTGGATGTTTCTTGACTATTTTTGGAAGTGAGAAAGAATTGCTACAGCCCACTGATAGCTAAAGGACAATAGTGTTTCAGCATATACTTTTCATGCAGAAGATGTTGGGTTTACTTCCTAGTTTATTTATTTATCCAATTTCAAGGCCACCCAATTCCCTGAAAACTCTGGATATTTTTTTTTAAAACACATAAAAAAAGAACACAACAAACTAGAAGAACAAAACTGCACCTGTAGACCAGCCATAATAAAAAGGGCTCCCAAAGGATAGGGTGGAAGCCTCAAATATAACAGGTGATGTGAAAGACTTCCTGCCAGAGATTCAGGATAACTGTTGCTAATCAGAGCAGGCCAAATGACAAGATGGCCAAGGAACCTTTCTGCTATTAGGCAGATTTCTACATTCCAGATTCTAGCTTCTCTCCCAGTTATCCAAATAAGTAGCAGCAAATCCATTTCAAATCTAGTTTTAGCCTGATGAATTTGCTTTTCAGTAATAATGGGGAAATGATGGGGTCTAGCATATGATAGGAAGCATTAGAATATATTACAATGTCTTTTCCTTATATACACTGAAGACACCCTTGCCTTTATTACTAAAATTGGAACATATAAGACAAAAATTATCACTTATAGGCTAACTGAATTATTAGCATTCCTCTATATGGGCACAATGTTAACAATAAAAAAAGTGGAAGATGCAAGGTGTTGACATTTGAAACACCACACTATAAGTCTTGCAAGTAAGAAGCTTAACTAAGGCAGCACCAAACAAATATTGTGATAAATCTAGGCTTCCAAATGAATCAAGATCAGGAAGAAACATTTGTCTTATTTCCAGGAAGAGCAAGATGTGCAGATTGACTAACGTTTCTGAGAAACCTCACTCCTTCTGCATGTCAGGCTATGCAGAATGCTAATTGGGTGGTCCTTATGGAAAAAAAGCATCACAAGTTATTTAGCAGCATTACAAGGTTGTGAACCATGACAGTTGCACGGATTTATGAAAACAGGCATGATGTCTGAGTTACGTCTTTCATTTCTATCCCCTTCTTTTCATTTGATATCAACAAAATATTTGCTTAGAAGCTGGGGGAAAAGTTGTCAGTTTCCCAGTGTTCTCCTCAGTTTTTTTTAAAAAAAAATTATAAAAACAAAACTCAAACTCAAAAGCATTGTCACTTTAGAAGATGAACAGATTGTCATTTGCTTAGATTATATTTTCAGAACAATATCCTACCTCCTCACCTTATCTTCCAATATTGCCATTATGGATTTTGTAATCCATGCTTAAATACATAAAAATAACGAGTATTCTTCCCTTTTGTCTGAGTTTGTCATCGACATACTCAAAAGTGCTGTACGCTACAGCATTTCTGCTTTGAGAATAAAAGCGATTTATTACTGATTGCTGAGTCAGCAAGAGAAGCTACAAAAATGTTGCGGAACATTAAGCCAAAACTGCAGCAAAGTTACCCTGGGGATAGCTGTCTGAAAGGAGAGATCAGCAGTTCAGAACATTAGTTTATGTACAAAGCTTTGTATCCCTCCATATATCTGGCATGTATTACTGAGATCTGGCTGGGCCCAGGGGGTAAGGGGGTGCTCCTCTCCAGGGCTGGGATGGGGGGTGGGAGTGTTGCTATTGTTTTTTGGGAGACTAAGGTTTGTTGGGGGTGCTGCCTTGCAGATAAGCCATGTGTGAGATGCTACTTGTGAGGCTGGGCCTTTGGGACCAGTTGGTATTGCTGCTATTGTATCAGCCTCACTGCTGCATAGCAGCTCTCCTCCCCATGCTGCTCAATGCAGTCCAGTTGATGGTAGAGCTCCCAGGCTTACTGTTCTGGACTTCAACCTGCCTTCCCTAGAGACAAACTTAGAGGCAGCCCAGGAGTTTATGACCATCACAGCAACCATGGATCTGTCCCAGCTTATTATGGGCCTGACCATGATGGGTGTGTGTGTGCGTGTTCGCACGCACGATATTAGATCTGTCTCAGGGCAGGTGCAATGTGATCTATTGTTGGGGATATTACCATCTGGCCATGACAAGTGTCATGAGTAAGGATGGCGAGCAGGGGGCTCCCATCCAGACTGTTAAGCGCATGCGTAGCACTGAGGAATTGGTCAGCCATTCAAAGAGACACAGATCGGGACCGCCTTAACCTTTGGGGTTTATATGTCTGGGTTTTTCCCACGCTTCTTCAGTTTGTTAGGATTCCTGTTATGTACTAGCAATAAACATTAGAGACCAGTTCCTTGTCTCAGCGTGTTCCCTGGCTGTTAGGACAACAAGGGATGTTATGTAATGGCCTTAAGCAACAGGAGGAACAGCCACTACCAAGGCAAAGGTCAGATAAAAGGAGCCTGAGTCCAGGGCAAGAATGTAACGTAAGTAAACATCTTAGGCAAGTCCCTCCCTAGTTCACACAAAGATAAAAGGGAGGAGGGAAATGCAATCAGACTTGCAAGATTTTATTACTGTAGCTTTACAATAAAAGTAGTACTGACCTACCTGGCATTGGTTTCCTGATCTGATCTACCTTGAAGGGCTGACATATTACCGTCTCTTGTCATGGCCAGATCACTCCCTGTTGACCCTGGTGTTTAATCAGCCTGCCCTAGGAGCCTAATGGACCCAGCTGGGTTTCAGAGAGAGCTTGGGGTTGTTCCTGAGGCTTTAATAATGGTTCAGCAGAGGCCTCGGTCATTGGTTGGAATGAGGCAGCAGCAGCCTTAGCTTGGATCATGCTTAAGAGGCCTCTCCCTGTGCGCAGACCCTTATGTACCCCATGGTTTACAGAGGACCTCCTGAGGACAACCCAGAAAGAGACACCTATAAGAAAACTAGAAGTGAATCCAACTAGGTACAGAGTCTTTATTAGGGCCTACCCAGTGGTAATAAAAGTGGCAAAACATACTTATTTCTCAGCTCTTATTGTGTCCTATGAGTGTTGCCTGGTAGCCCAGTTCAGGGCAACTCAATCCCTACTGGGTGAGGAGGGGCCAGGGGAGCACTTGCAGAGTTGCTGTGAAGACTATTCTCAACACCTGGTGGATAAAATCACTTGGATTCATGCCAAGTTGGATTCCAACTAGGCAAGACCTACGGAGTTGACTGAGGCTCAGTCTTGTGATATTATCTGGGATGAGTTTGATCCTATTAATCCTGAGGAAATGGACAGTAGCTGTGAATCTTGGGTCAATGGATCTGGGAACAGGAGAGCTTGTATTCTTGAGCCTGAGTGGACAGTACCCTGTTTAGACTCTGTGTGCAATTTGGGGGTCCTCTTGGACTCACAGTTCTTGCTGGTAGAGCAGGTAGCAGCTGTGGCCAGGAAGGTCTTTGAACAACTTTGTCTTATGCACCAATTGCACCAATTGCTGGACTGGGGGTCGGGTGGGGACTTCAATTGGTCCAGAATGCAGGAGCAGAGGTAGTCATGTGTGTTCCTCGTTATGCCCATATGGCACCTCTTCTTCACAAACTGAGCTGGCTTGCAGTAGGCTTCTGGGTGCTAGTTATCATCAATAAAGCGTATGCTGCACAGGACCAGGATATTTGCAGAACTGCTGATCTCACTTGCTCCAATAAGATGGCACATTCCAGGTTCCCTCAACTTATGGGACCTCAGAGGCATGCATTCTGGGTGGTAGCCTCTAACTCTTGGAACAATCTGCCCCCTGAAATATGGTTGGCCCCAAACATGCAGGCCTTTAGAAGGGCAGTTAAGACATCTTTCCCCAGGTTTTGGGTCTGGATGAGTGGAATTCCAGTTGGTTGGGTTGTATTGTATTTTAGTCTGGTCGCCACTTCATTGTTTTAGTTGGTCTTCAATGTGTTCCATTTTGTTGCTGACCTTTTGTATGCTGCCCAGAGTCACTTTGTTTGAGTTGGCAGCCACATTAATGTTGTAAATAAAATGAACATTTTATATGCAACCACTGGGCAGGTTGCAGAGCCTCTCTGAATGAAATGCACCGGTGTCTAGATTGTTATGTGTCAGAACAATAAAATAATCAGGCCATCTATTTGTACTGAGACTTGATAGCATGTAGGAAGCCTATGCTGTTCTTTGTGCTATACTTGCCCTTGGTTTCAGTGTTGCCATGAACACCATGGATTAAAAAAAATATCTAACTATTGTACTATACAGGCTAAAATGCAAGCGGGGCAGTAGCACAGGACTATTTAGAGCAGAGATGGGTAGATTTTCACCCCAGGTGCCAGTCTTTTAAAATTATTATTTTATTGCTGTTGTCAGCATCTGAGAGGGACTGTTCAAAGCGGATATAATTTAGGGGCCCTTCTCTCCTTCCCATTTTTGGGGGGAATTTGTACATTCCAAGCCACCTCCCTTTCTTGTCATGTTAAATTTACTTGAAGTTTAGCATAGCATTTTACCATTGTTTTATATTATTTCCTGCCAAAATCAACAGGAAGTTCTGCCTCTGATAGTTTCCAGTGAATTTGCAGCAGAAGGATCTACCAGGATGCAGGAATTATAGTTCAGGGGTCACATGACAGTGAAGACTTCCTTTCCTTCACTCTTTCCTATATATTTCTGTGCCAGTGACAGAGACGCTATGTGGATTTGCCCTGGTTAAAGAAAGTGGTTAAAATGCACTTCTCCAATGAATGCAAATGATCACCAGAATACTTGCTCACCTGGCCCTGCAGCAAGAAAAAAAAGAAAACAAGTGTCCCTCTCCTTGTTCATTTTGATATCTCAAGAGCTTTTGATACCACCAACCATGATATTTTACTGAATCACCTTATGGGGTTGGGAATTGGAGGCGCTATCTTGCAGAGGACAGGTTCAGGCAGAGGTAATGGGCGAGGAGAAGTTGGCTCAGTGGCCCCTGCTTTGCAGAATTCACAGGAATCTATCCTCTCCCCCCTAATTTTTAACACCTATACGAATCTGCTGGGTGAAGTTATCCAGTAATTTGGGATGCACTATCACCAGATATAACAGTCTGGTGATAGTGCATCCCAAATATAAAGATAACTTTATATTGCCCCCTGGACTATAGGGGAGAGGCTGATGAAGTCCTTTCTTGGTCCTTGGAGGCTCTCAGGATCTGGATGGAACAGACTTGGCTGACACTGAACCCCCAAACAAGATAAGAGGTACTGTTTGTCCACTGAGGTCCTCCATCAACACCAGGGTTAACTTGGGGCAGGCAGGAACTACCCTTGATGGAGCAGATTCATGACTTTAGGGTCTTTTTGGATTCATGGCTCTAATGCAGTGGGTGGAAACTGTGGCTTTCAGCTAGTGCATCAGTTGCAGCCTTGCAAGGTGCAAGAGAACCTTCTAACAGTAACTCATGCCCATATTACCATCCAGTTAGACTAATACAATGTATTTTGGGGCCAACTTTAAAATCCATCTGGAAGCTGCAGTTTGTCTGGAATGCAGTGGCCCAAGTGCTAACTGGAACCAGCCTCTGGAAGTCTCTTTACTACGGGCTCTGAACTGGCTACCAAGTAGCTTCTACATGTCATTTAATGTGCTGGTTATGGCTTTGGGCCCTGGGTACCCATGTAACCACCTGGTCCAACCAGAGTCAACCCAACTTATCAGGTCCTCTTGGGAGAAACTGCTCCTAATGTCCCACTTTTAGGAGGTAAAGAGAGTTGGGCCAGGAGCCACTGCTTCTTGGTAGCAGTGTTGGCTCTATGGAATAGCCTCCCTGTGGAGATCAGGCTCCCTGACTGCATTGAGAAAGATGCAAAAACAGAACTGTTCTGGAGAGCATTCTAATTAGACTGGACCATTTCAGTGGTATTTTTTGAGCTGTTTTATTATTGAGTTGCTATTTTATTATGTTCTTTTGATTTTATGCTGTTTTTGTTCCTACTGTGGATGTTTCAAATGTTTTTTTTATACTGTGTTAACCCCCAAGAGTCATTTGACTATAGCAAGATAGAAACATAATACATAAATAAATAATGGGCTGTCCCATGATTATCACTACAGTCACAACCCTCATCTGAGGAGGTCAAAGCAGCATTAGGGTGGAAGGCATGTGGACCATTGCTATTATCTACTGTCAGCCTTGCTAATCCTTCTCCAGTTAATATTAGGGGGTGAGAACAAATTAAAGCTAAGCAAAACATTCCAGAAGGGAGGAACAGCTTAGGAAGAAAACGGTTTTCTAAGGATCATTTGGGCCATTGTTAATAAAGCAGGGCATTTGCACATCAGGTCATTAGAGCTATTTCCACGTGGATGAAGGGGCAGCAAGGAGCACTTCTGCTCTCTTCATCCAGAACTCAGTGTCCTGCCAAGGAGGCGGATGTATGGCAGGGAAGAGAAGGGGCAGGACAACTAATTTCAATCTGCGCACACACACCCACACACAAAAAGCTGTAGGAGCAGTTTTTACAGGATATACCATATTTGAGTTTTGACTGATTGTTTATTCCCCCTAAAAACCACCAAGCATTTGTACATTCGTTAGTATTCAAGGAACACCTACAAAGCACAGATTATTGTGCTTGACCTTCAAAACAGGGACAATAAATGACAGTCTACCGCCTTCATGGCTTAGTTTTCAAAAGCAAAACTGCTGCTTTTCTCTCTTTTGACAAAGGTATAAGGCAACACATATGGGAAGGATTCTGCAAGGCTGTGTTTAAGGAGAAAAGAAAGACGGAATGGTGCCTTCCCGCACGCTAACAAAGCTGTCCTTGTATACAAACACGACAGCAGTTTCCCTTGCATTAAGCACAGCAGAAAATATCAACCTTCTTATAAGAAAACCACAATTTAGCAAGTGAAGAACAGGTTGCACTTTGCCATTTGTAAAATAGAAGGCAGAATTCACTGTTCAAATGACCACTGGTAATTTGTCAACATTACTTGCCTATCTGAGCAAGAAAAGAGCTTCAGCTACCTGGGACTAAAAAGGTGTCCTTTAAACCACTTCTCCCTAATCTGGCACTCTGCTCCATTGAAGTGCATTCTCCATCACTCCAAGCAGCGTGATTATTGGCCATGCTGACTGGGGGATTGGGTTTATAGTCCAGCATAGCACAAAACACCAAATTGAAAAAGGCTAGTCTAGGCAGAATGAATTAGAGGCCCAAATTTGAAGGGAAGGAATAAAATAAATATCTGAGTAAGGACAGTAAGAGAGCATGTTATGGTTAGACAGGCATTATGAGTAGGATCCAAGAATCATCTTAAACAAAGATTGGGCTTAAGCTGACATCTTTAATCCCATCCTAACTCATTAATCATCTAATTGCATCTGCAACAGCAAGAATATGAGCACACATCAGTACACTTTACAGCAGTTTTCCCCAACTACTGCCTTCCAGAAATGTTGGGAGCACAAATCCTAGCATTCTCAGCCAATAAAGCTGATGCTGACTGGGAATTCTGGGAAGTGTAGTTTCAACACATCTGGAAGGCACATGTTGGTGAAAGCAGCTTTGCCTCCTCCCTTCCTTTATGATATAGATTCCAATAATAAAACAGGGCTTTTCCTTCCCATAAATATGGTGCCAGATTTCTCTGGAAAGAAAATCAAAACAAAGCAAGAGGCGCCTGTGGGTTCTAGGTTGGCAGTGTAGTTTTTTAATTCTTCTGATGCAAATGTCTTGCTTCTGTTTTTAATTAAGTCATGTTACATAAAAGGAAGAGGTTTTTTGCTTATAGCAACGTGTCTACCATGTAAAAATAATATTTTAAAACCTCAGTAAGAAATAATTGGAAGAGTTTCTACTAATCCTTTGGCTTAAAGTCCAGTACGCTCTTCTTCCATTCCTCTGCAGTGGCTCACTCAATTCATTCTACAAGCAGCCAATACATCCCTAGTATTCATCGCAGCCACAAGAGATTTCCAATACTCAAAATGCATATTGAAAGGTGCTAATACATTAAGTGATTCCAAAAGCGATAGGTTGAGATCTCTGAGCTGTTTAGGCACACATATGTGCATGTATCCACTTACTGCCTTTCACCGATGAAAAGAAAGCCAGGCTGTAGTTTGAGTCACATTGATGGTTGCAGACTTCCACAAAGATACATAAAAAAAATTCTCAGAGTTACCCATAATCACAGAATCTGGGAGGTTTGTTTCTTTTCAGTGCACCCGCTCTCCAGCTCTCTGTCTCTCACACATATTAAATGGTTCTCTTCTGAGAGTTCTGTGGTTTTAAAGACCATTTCTTAACAAGCAGCTCCCAGTAATAATCAGTTTGCAGTTGCCAGGTTGCATACTCAGTCACTGTAACCGGACCACAAGCTCTTAAGTTTAAAACTACAATACTACATAAATGAGTAATTTGTCTGGTTGGAAATACAGCACACCGTGGTCAAGAAGGACAGGAGGAGCGGTCTGAATGGTCTACTAAATGTTTTGAATACTAGCTTCTGGTTGGTTGACTGACAGCTCACCAATGAGGAAGGTTATTGATTTTCCCTTGAAAGCATATGGTATTTTCATTATTCCTCCAAGGGAGATTTCATCTACTCTAAAAATGACATAATTCCAATGAAAAGAAAAAAGAAGCGATTTTTGTTGTTCAAAAACAAAACATAAAAGGAAATATTTATGTCACTAATTTATCAATCAAAACTTGCTAGAAACAAAATCATGTCTGAAGGATTTGCAGTGGTTCTCAGCTTACACACCAGCATCATTTAATTATCCCTTGACTACCCTTGCCAATGTACATGCAAATAGGACCATGGTAGAAAAGCTGTCAGGATAGCACAAATCGGTTTTCAGCTGTAATTATTCAACTGCAACAAGTAATGTATAGATCTCCCACATTTTCTGCTTGAGGATGTCTCTGCATCCCCTCTTCCATTATAGTTGCTCAGATTTTAAACTGAAGGTGGTTTTTTATTTGGCTCATTTGTTAATTTATTTAAGCATCAGTGTTGTCACAGCAGCTCTTGAAATAGCTCTCCTATTAAGCCTGCATTTCATACACAGAGCATTAACTGTATTTTTCCAAAGCCAACCAACATCTCTTATAGAGCAAATCATTTCAGATATTGTAAACTTAAATATCCCTAACCCAACTCTAGCAGATGCTAAAACAATTCCAGAGTATTTGAGAAGTATTCAACTTGGAGGCTGTGCAATTTGGATTAATATCATGAAAACATGGCAAAAATTCATCGATTTATTTATTTAACAAATTCAAACCCCACCTTTTTTACAACGTGTGGCAATCTTTCAGTCTTCAGAAATCTAACACAAGATTTTGTGGGATTATTCTAACTTAAGGAAATATGTAAGCACATGCAGACTAAAGCGATATAAAACCTGTTGTCATTACTGTTACTTTGGCATAGTTATTGTTGGATGATTTTAAAAGACACTGTAAGTAATTCGTGTGGAAATGAGAGTTACTGAGATAGTTAAACAAGCAAACTTGGTTACGTATTTCTTCACTGTTCACAAGATCACAGGATGAAAATGCACAATGAGGACAAAACAAAAACAAAAAAACAGACAGGGCAATGGCAATCTTTTATATGTCTATTCAAAAACAAATTCCACTGATTGCAATCTAAGCTTTTCATGTACATATACATATATATATATATATATAAAACCCACTCACTCACTTTTGGAGGAATTCCTCTAAACCACATAGTTTGAGAACAAAATCATCCACATCAATGTTGCACAATTCATCATGAGTGTAACACAAGGTCTGGTATATGAGTAAGTCCACTGTAGAGGAACCTGCATGGGTAGGAGGGAGGGAGGGAAGGGGAGAGTAGTCAGCATAATGATTTCCAAGACAAAATCCCATGGAATTCCTCATGCCTATCAGCCCTTTTTAGACCTACTAGTCCAGTAGATTCATTTCTTCTGGCATCAATGGAGGAGTCATGCCATTCCCATCACAGGAATTGATGCCGATAAATCATATAAAAATGGTAAAGCTAAATATGTCCTTGAGTCATCCATGGTTACTTCATCCATGCTTTCTTGGCAATATTATGGAAGCAGCTTCCTATTCTTCTGGGGTTTTCTTAGTCTAACCAACAGCCTGGAATTTCCAGGTGGCTCCCCATCAAAATACTAACCAGGACTTAATGCTAACCAAGACTTAACTGGCTTAATTGTTTAGAACAACCAAGATCAGCTAGGCGCTACTACTTACCAAGGCAACAAAGCATCTATTCCTTCCAACTGATGTTTTAAAGATACTACCTACGTTTATTTCATATTCTTTCCAGTAAAGTCATAAATGTACTCAAAAAACCAGAGCATCCAAGTGATAATAAAAAAGTTATAAATTTTAAAAAGTAAAATAAATAAAAAATAATATGTATGTGGTTTACCACGGAATACTTATTCTATTATCTTTCAGACACTTTGGACTTTAGTTCCCATTATTTGTGGCTGTTGTGCTAGATGGTAATTACAGAAGTTATAATTGTAGATGTCCATGGTGTGGGCAACAGGAGATAAGTGATGAAATGTGTGCCACAATGTTGTGACACTACACACATATGAAAGCATGGAATTTGCATGGTAACATCATGATGGACATTTTGTCATTTTGGTGTCATCCTGGTTAGGAATACATATTTATGGTTATAATTCAGTACATCTAGATTGTGGCAGGTTGGGAGAGCCCAGCACAAATCTTCAAAGTATAAATCAGGAATTACAAAAGGACACAGACTTAAAAAACAGATTTCACCAATTAGATGGCATCTTTTTTTCCCCTAAAGAAAATAAAGGAAAAGGGGAGGACGGGTAGTTTGATGGGGCAAGAGACAATGAATATTCAAATCTGTCCTATTTATAAGCATTGTAAGTGTTCTGTGCTAGTATATGTAAGGATTGCCTATTCTAATGGATATCAGAATCATAAGCAGGGTTTCAAAGGTATCTGATTTATTGAAGAAGAGCATGAAGGATCGGAAAGAAAGCTGAGAATGATGAAAGCGCGCCAAATTCAAACTAAAAACCCTAGGTGCAAATGAAATCCCTCCCCCCATAGAATCTTCTCAAGTCCACAATCCCAGGTGCTCCTAACGGTTTCTGATGGTCTGCGGGAAAAGTCCTTGAACAGATAACATAACCCAAACACATTCCTTTGTACTGATTTCACATACAGAGCTTGGTACAAGGTCTCACAGCAGCTCCCTCCCAACCAGAAACGCGCGTCAGCGCCATGGCATGTGAAACGTTACGATGTATAAACTACATTGAAACAGTGAACATGACAGTATAAGTTTTACACTTCTTATCCTGAATACTCGAAATTTTAATTTGACATGGATCCTAAGAACTGTTTCCCTCTGGCAAAAAAACAAAACAAAACAAAAAAAACAGGGTTCCCAGGAGATAAGGCACAAATCATAACTAACATGTTTGCAGGATAAAAATATCCTGAGAAATTCAGAAAGAGAATAAAAGACATTTTCATTAAAAAATGGATCCCATTTCATCAGACGCAATTCAATTATTTATTCGTCAAATTTTGCCACTGCCCATCTCCCCCCAGAGATTAGTATTAGTATTCTTGCCTCAAAAAGATGAAAATTACTGCCCTAGAAAAGTCTGTAATGTATGGATCACCAAAGAACGACAAAGCATCATCCCTGTCAAAAAGGAAGGGGAAAAAAAAAAAAGGAAAAACCCATCTAGACTGGTTTTGTTGGAAAACATGGCTGTTAATATTCAGAGAATGGCTAATTCAGTTTATTGAATTAAAAGTGGGGAAAATATTTAGTGTAGGACCAAGCTAGAGAACCATCCAAATACATATCCTCCTAATAAAATATACAGTCTACTACCCAGCATGCCAAAATTAGGGTAGGTGTCTGGCTATCAGCCCAATAATGCTATCAGGCCAAAAACTCCAAATGACTGAAGTAAGGAAGCCAAGTAACAACTTATAAAAATGTTAAATAGACTTTGGGAAATTGAAAAGGAAAAAAATGTCTGTAAAAATCCATCATACTTAGCAATTTCAAATTAATCAGTAAGTGAAATATACTTTCATGAGCAGGAATTTTGTAATTAACAAAAAATCTGACTTTGAGGAATCAGATTGATTCACCTGCTTAACCAGATCAAGCTAAAGTACAAGTACAAGTCTTGGCTTCATTAAAGAAATGAATTATATAAATAAATGTCTGTTGAAGCATAGTAAAGGCTACAATTCATGATACATCAAGCTGCACTGGGTACCAGTTTGCTTCTGGGTCCAATTCAAGGTGTTGGTTATCACCTTTAAAGCCCTACATGGCATGGGTCCAGGTGACCTGAGAGACTGTCTCATCTCCATGACATCAACCTGTCCCACCCATTCATGCAGAGAGGGCAAGTTACGGACCCCATCTGTAAGAGAATTCCATCTGGCGAGGTCCAGGAAATGGGCCTTCTCTGCAGTGGCACCTGCCCTCTGGAACATCCTGCCACTGGAAGTCAGGCAGGCTCCATCCCTCCTGACCTTCTGGAAGTCCCTGAAGACCTGGCTTTGCCACCGTGTGTGGGGTGGGGGGTGGGTAGTCAGTCCTGGGGATGGGATGGCTGGCACCTTAGAGTGCTCCCCTCATCTTTACGATCTTTTGTAGCCATCTGGATTTTTATTTTTTATTTTTATATTGTATTGTATTATATTTTATGCTTTATTATGATTACTGTTTTTAATGCTTAATTGATTAACTTATTGTAAACTGCTCAGAGTCCCTCTTTGGGGGGAGATGGGCGGTAGCACAAATTTGAAAAATAAATAAATAAATAAATATTCACTGCTGGCACAGACTGAAGAGAATTCCTAGTATACACCAACAACTTACAATCACAAGTGAATGTGAGAGGCT
Source organism: Candoia aspera (assembly GCF_035149785.1). Classification (NCBI taxonomy): domain Eukaryota; kingdom Metazoa; phylum Chordata; class Lepidosauria; order Squamata; family Candoiidae; genus Candoia; species Candoia aspera. The sequence continues at coordinate 46,293,349 of NC_086155.1, read as the reverse complement.
CTTGTAGGCTATCATAAACTACCGTCACCTTCAAGCTAACCCCATGGCCAAGATGTTCAGGGCTGAGATTGACAGTGCTCCAGACATAACCAGTGAGGGAGTAATCCTTGGTACTATAGCCAGATCTCAATCTGTGGACAAGACAAAATGGGAACAATCAGTACATACACTATTACAATTAGTATAATTATATGCCATGCTGATAGGTTTTTGTGTTTTCTTCTTTGTTTCCTTCTCTTCATTTTAAGATATTTGCATTTAATTTCCTCATTTGTTCCACATCTTTAATTCAAACCATGGTATTAAGACTTTGAGATGTAAATTGGGTTTTCACATTTACTCATTTTATCTTTTCTAAGATACTATACTTGTGTTAATATCCAGTCTGAGATTCCCATCTAAATGTGCCATGCATTTCCAATGCACCATGGAATCACATGAATGAATATATATGTCCTGGAAATGGGTGAATCCTTAAATAGTGAGACAATATTCCTATTTCCACAAATCTTCTGTTGCTTCAGTTGTATCCTAATCTAGACTTTGTTGGTGCTAATCTAGAGTTGGTGTAACTGTAAACATGCTGAAAAAGAATGAGGAACACCATGCAGAGAGAAATGGATTACATTTGCAAAGCAGAGACATTCTCATCGAGATGGAACAAACGACTATCAAAGATATTGGCTTAACATCCTTCTGAAAAGTTTCACTCTTAGACAAAGACACAGAATGAAACTGCACTGGATTGAGCTATTATGATAATTCACAGAATTCTACTTGTGACACTCCTCAGTTCCTTGATTTAAAAAGCATGGAAGAATGCCTTCTCTACTCTGTCACTCCTACTTTACTGAGAACTATGGTAGGAATCATAATCTTCCCTAGGTTTATCTGATCATTTACAGGTTAAGACACTGCTCGCTGAAACTGTTGCTTAAATACAACACAACATAATCTCTGGACCAAGAGCACTTTTCCCCCTAAGCATTAAGGATTAAGCAATAAATTGGTTCAAGCAGTTAGGTCATTGATCTCTCTTTCTCTCTCTCTCTCTCTCACACACACACACACACACACACACACAAATTTGGTGGCAGGAGAAATTTTAGGCAGAGAAAAGCCATGGACTGTGAGGGGTTATTTTCCATCCTAGACTGGTACTCACACATCAAGCATATGGCAGAATGCAGCAACTTCTTCATCCTTCTCCTCAGAAACCTCAAAGAGTTCATAACCATTGGCCGCAGGATAATGCCGAGAAGTGCCCTGATACCAAGGGGGGTGGGCGGGAGAAATAATTCCACAATCAATGAATTAACACTTTGAGTAGATATCCCCCATCCCACGTACATAGTTATTCTAAGGCATTCCCTTTATATAGCAGTTTAAGGTATAGCAAGGGATGTGGCAGAATTATGTAACAGGAGCAACTCTTGGCTTGGTTTGCTTTTCCATATGTAATATAAACACAATTATTTCCCTTTAAGTCAGCAAAGATTTTGTCATTTTTTCCTGGCTTACAGATTTTGAGGACCAGAGAACTACTATGAACTGATACAATGCCTAGTCAGTGTGTGACTTGACCTTAGGGTTCATTATATTAGAGTTATATTTGTTGCAAAACTGAAGATGTAGATACTGTAGTCCAAGGCCTACATCTGTAATGATTTGTAAATGTATTGTTCCATTTTCTTCAAAAATGATTATTGTGGAAATAAGATTTTACTGTTTACCTCACGTGGTATCAGACTTGCATTTCAGCCCATAATTCTCTTTCAAATATGTTGGCTGAGAATTATGATAGATACAATCCACCTCACCTAAAAATCAATCCTTGTTTCTTGACTTCCACTTTGACATACAAGTGATGCACCTTAGAGACCAGAAGGATGCTTACAAAGTTTTTGTTGCATTGCAGTTGTATTTTTCTTCACTTAAGAAAACTAGTTTTCCTTTAATAACAGACTATATTGCAGATTTACTGATGTAAATGTATTTGGTAGCAAATTGTTACTTGGCCTCATTTCTTAATGTTAAGGAAGCAGGAAAAAAAAAAATCTTTCTGTCTGTCTCCTCCATACTGATGATTAAAGAGAGAATACACTCATTTTTATAGCTGTGATGACAAAATACCTTCAGATGAACCTAAAGAAATGTTAACTAACATCAGGAAAACTGGGTTTTACTAGAACTAATGATCCACTGGAATATGCTAATAGAAATGGACACTGGAATATATTAATATAAAGGTGGATAAAAGTATGCATCTGAGATTAATCAGTACAGCTGAAATTAATATGTACCCAAATTAAACCATCAGCCTAAAGAGCAACAGAATAAGATACGTAGGAATAATCAGATTACTGTATTAGGTGAGTACTGAGAGGCTGGAATATTGAAATATTGTTTATAGATTTTTTAAAAAAAATACCTATGGAAGATTTCTATTATTTTATGGGAAACCCATAAATGTAATAAACATTTGGGGGATATAACTTTAAAAATCACAACATAATCACTTCACAGCATGGTAGATACCAAAAGTAAAGAGTGGATAGTTATTTATTGAGCTGACTTTTTTTTTTGTTCTTCCAAATCTTATCAGGAATAATCATTCAGTATAGTCCTGGGACAAAGTGTTCCCTAAAATGATATAATTCTACCAGAATTATTATAGATGTTAACATAGACACTGCTGATGATGGAACTGCCACAAACTGCTTCATTTAATCCCCTTAAGAGCAGAACATCATTAAAATGGAAAATGGAAGGTCTGCTAGGGTACCTAACTGTAGAAGCCCTAAATAATAGTTATTGGCTCTTACTGCCTCATACACTTTCTATGGAAAAGTAGCTGAAGTCCCAGTTCAGAACCTTTTTGAGGCAATATCTGAAAAAAATATTTGGATTGGGGGACAATAATTATTTTATTCTACTCAGTTCCATATGATGTGGATAGGAAGAAGTTTAATTAAGTTGTCAGAAATTCACTTTCAGTTCTAAACACAGGCAGATTGGGGATTACTTCTGAATAAACATATCACGTGATTATTTTTTATAGATTAAATAAAGATTGCACATGATATCCAGCCTATCTATTTATATTCTTGCATTTTCAGGTTCCTGCTGGATATACAGGTTGCGGGGCAGAGTACGTAGTATAATTTTTAAATTAAAAACAGAACAAAACAAAACTCCATAATTCTGTAACTAAAGGCCCAGCCAAGCAGAAAAATGGTTAAAGGAGAATTCTCAAAATGTTTCATTTTGTTCCTCTTTCCCAAATGTCACAGTTGGATGAGGCGGAAGTAGGGACAGAAACACTTTGAATGCCAAGCTCAGCCAAATGGAGTGCGCACATGGACCCAATGCTTCAATTCACTTCTTCAAAGCAAACAAAAGTCCCACTGTCAGGGCAATTAACCCACTAAATAGTTAGAGAAATGTGAGGAGGTGTGGGAGGGGGACACAGAACACAATAGACAGTCACGACAGCTTTAATGTTCTTTTGTAATTACTTTCCGGCACAACAAAATTAGAGAATTACTTACGTGATCTTTGCCAGCAGTTTCTGCCATTTCTAGATGCACAGAAAGTTAATCCCCCAAAATTTAGAGAAGTTGTTTGTATTTATATCCTTTATGTTTCAGAGGTATTTCTCATTTACTCTTATATTCAAAAATATGACACTGTCCACTCACAATCTCAGATAAACTGGTAAAAATACTCCGCATGACTCACGCCTAAAGAATTATTTTTCCTATTCCTCAGAATGCTGCTGCAACATACTTATTAAAAGAACTGAAGTGGAAAGGCTAGTGTACATTGTACACAATATTCCGAATACTTGTGTGCTAATAGCAATTCAAATGCATGCTATTTCTAAAAATATCAGCTTTTTTAACATGTATCTTCTGTAGTTTGTGCAACACTTTAGAAACCTTCTGAAAATAGTAGCTCTAACAGCCAGGAAAGACTCATCTTTTGACAGAGTTTTAACTGGACACTGCCTTTCCTCAAGCTGCCACTGTGTGGATCATATAAATAGCTTCACTGACGTATGTAGTTCTTCCACTCAAAGGCAAACAGTTAAGGCAGCTGACATATATCATCAAGCTTTGGTGCAGCCAACATACAAGTGGGAAGTGAATTCCAGAGCCAACATTTAGACTGGAATAAGGAAGTGGAATTGTTATTCCAGGAGGGTCCTGGTGAACTGTCTTATACAGATCTACATGACAATTTTGTCTGCTTTCAGTTGTACATTATAGATTGCCAAATGTTGAAACTGGAAGAGACACTCTTAAATTTTACATTAAGAACTAGGTGGTAGAATTGCAGTTGGCCTGGATGATTTATTGGAATAGGTATTTTGCTCATACCCTAAGAACTGTGCAGATATACTGTAAATCTAGGAGCCATACATGATACAACTCTACAGACTGATTTATGAGACCTGAAATGCAAAGGGGCCAAGCAATATATTATATTCTGGGCTCATGTTCACCATGGAAATTTGCTGTGAATCAGAGAACAAAAAAAGGACAGTAGCCCAGGAGGAAAAGGTTAACTGTTTCTCCCCAAATACAAATACTCACTATCTTAAATGTGCTAATGGTACATAGAAGGCAGCCCATGAAATGATTAAACTATGTTTTCTGAAGCAAACGACTGGAGTTTTTAAAAATGGTTTTAAAAAGATTACTTTGATTATGGAAGAGAAGAGAAGAGAAGAGAAGAGAAGAGAAGAGAAGAGAAGAGAAGAGAAGAGAAGAGAAGAATTTACGGAGTTCTTAGCTCCTTAATTGTTGGTTGTTGAAGGCTGGAAATCTTCTGACTCCTGGAATATTCATATTGAATTTGAAAGCATGCATATACAGAACATCAAGAAGGTTATGTGACTCTCTCAACCATGTTCTGGCAGTAGGACTTAGGCTCCTCAGACACACATCTTCTTGTTTACATAAATGGTCTTACTGGATCTGCTGAAATCCTCCGGTTCTTGTTGAGGGCAGCATTCTTCCATCCAAATCTGGAGACATAAGTCCTGGGAGGGACTTGCGGAGGCATGGTCTTGCTGCGAGCAACTGGCTTCCCACTGCTTTCTTTCTCAAAAATGCTTCTGCCTTCCTTCCAGCTCCAAGTGGCTTCTCTCAGAAGATCAGTGTCATAAGTGGACTTGAGGTTGAGTCGGGTGATAGCATCATTGATGCCATCGTAGTCTACTGTGCTATATGGGTCTTTCCCTGAGATTCTATGACCTAGCAATTTTCCATCAGCTCTCTCATGGGATGAGAACATGTTGATATTATTGGGTTGGGGTCCTTTAAGGGAAGCTTGATTTGCTTCAGAAGTGTTCCAGATGGTGATGCGAGGGGGCAGTGGGGGAGGAGAAAGATTCTTGGGTGACCTGCTACCACTGCTGTGCTGGCAGGTTGTACTATTGAGGGGCTCATTGAGGAAGTCTCTCTCTGTGCTATCAAAGATGTATAAATAGTCACTAGACAGAGGATTCTTCAACCAAGGTTGACTTTCTGCTTCAGGCACCATTCTGGATGAGGTAGTGTTATTGGTCCCCAAAGCTCTTGAAACTTCTTGGCCAGAAAGCGCATTGTAGTTGAGAGTTGGGTCTGAGCCAGAGAGACCTCGCATGACCTTGATATTATGGCAGTCATTCCTTACAGCAGGTATGTTGTAATCCAGAATGGGATCATCCCAAGAAATGAGAGGTTGGTCAGTCTTTTGCTTTGCCTGGTTCTCCTCCTTGTCTTGCCTCAGGCGTGACAGGGCATCATATTCCATCTGCAGGGCTTCTGCAAGAGCCAGCTCCTTACGGCTAATCCCCACAGACTCCAAAGATTGCCAGTGCTCTCCATTTCCTCTGGTTGCAGACATCTCTTGGAAAACAAATGTTGAAACCAGTGACTACTGGATGCTCAATTCAGGTTTTCGGAACAAAGGCATGCTGTGCCACCAGCCACCTACAAGTGAAGAGACCAGAAGAACATGGTAATAAGAATGAGTCTCATTAATATCTATGTGCTTTATTGAGAGATTTTCAAGTGTTTGATCAGTACTTGAGAAAACAAGCTGCTGCTGCTGCTGCTGCTGCTGCTATCACAAGCACAATCACCACCACTAGTACTACTCAGCTGAAAACTGGAATAGTCAGCAATTATTTATCCCCTAGGAAACCAACCCTGAAGTATTATGTTCATGTTCAATAATTTACCAAGTAATTCAAGTTTATATTTTCCTGCAGAAAGCGGCAAGGTATGTGATCCCAAGATAAAGTAGACATTTAGCTGCTTACTATCAAGACTAAGGAAGCTCAGAAGTATCTCTGTTGATTCATCCATCGATGAATTTAATAATATACAAAGTAGTTTGCTTGTTCAGATTAAATGGCCATCAACCTTCTCTCTCATAGGACACAAGCAAGGGACCCATTAAGAACCTTTGGGCAGGACATGACTGCAGTGGCCCCTTCTCCTCATATTTCCAGAGACATACCATTTCTGATATAATGCATAATAATATTCACCACAACTTATACTTCAATATCTATGAATTTTTTAAATCTTAAAAGCTATTCAAGTTGCTATCATATCTTGAGGAACTGAATTCCATAATTTAATTTTATGTTGTTTGAATAAATACTGTATGCCTTTTGTCTATCTGAAATATTCCACTACTAAGTATCATTTTATCATATCATATCCATGGGGCTTCCCAATAATTGACTTCAAATGGTTGCTAATAGTTCATCCTGCCAGTTAATATACACCAGGTTTTTCCATCTGGAACCTTGTAGTTCCATCGACCATGATGGTTTGGGATAATGGAGTCCTCATCAAAAGAAATCTGAAGAACACCAAATTAGGGATGGCTGACCTATACTTTATTTGTAGCTCAAAATTCTCCAACGTATTATCTAACAAAGAGGCAAGCTAAGAGTTTAGTCCTACGCATAATTCTTAGAAATAATCTCTACTCAGTTCAGTTACATTGCTTCCAAAGAGATATGCACTGGAAGGGGCAGTTTACCAAAGGTCAAAGCAGTTTGCTATTGAAATTCATAAGCAGAATTGTTCTCATCATGACTTATGGGGAAATATATGAGATAGAGATAGAGATATAATTGTTGTTTCTGTTCTCTTCCATTCATATCAAATATGAAAAAAGAAGAAAAATTAAGTGCATACCGCTATCCTGACTGGCTCCAGCCCAAAATATGCAAACCACAGTTACCACAGAATTCTCAGTGGCAGCCAGATCCTATCTAGTAGCCAGTTCACAGATTCTGGAATCCCACTTGAAAAGCCATGTGAAACATAGACCATAAAATCTATGCCAGGTAGTTCTCTATCTCACAGTTAGCAAAATAGATGAAATGGATGTGTGGGAAGAAGGACCTTGGGAAGAGACCTTCTCAACAGTTTTGCAACACATTTGGGCAGTGGATTAGGAAATTCAAGAATGGATCATTACTAGGTCTCTCCAAAGCTACAGTGTGTTCTCTTCAACAATTACCTTTTTATACAATTTTTATTAGAGATTTTAACATAAGTAAAAGATAAACATGCAAATGTATAAAGAGAAAATAAGAAAAAGATAAAATCTCTGGTGGGAGGAGATGGGCGGTGACAAATTTGATAGATAAATAAATAAATAAAAGAAAAAGTGCAGAAAACAGTATAGACAGAAAAGGAAAAAAGGAAAAGATATATAAAGAAGCAACTATCAATCTTCTTTACAGCAGTTACAAACAAACTTATTATCTCTCCTCCCTTTTTAAGATTGTATTACATGGTTTCCTTCTTCCCATATTCAACCCTATTTAATCAACAAATCCATAAATCACCAATTCATTTTTTTCCCATTTTCACCAAAAAGTCCATAAGAGGTTTCCAAACTTTTATGAAAATACCTATTGCTTTATCCCTGATCAAACAGGTCAATTTTGCCATTTCTGCAAATTCTGCCATCTTCACAATCCACTCCTCCATTGTGAGTATTTCACTGTTTTTCCATCTTTGTGCATATAATAGTCTCGCTGCAGTTACCATATACAAAACCAGTCTTCCCTGAGTCTTTTCTAATTGACTATCCATAAGTCCCAATAAAAAAAGTTCTGGTTTCATCTGAATATTAATTTTTAACATTCTTTGCATTATGATGTGTATTTGTATCCAATATTTTTTTTTGCTTTTTCGCAAGTCCATCATGCATGGTAAAATGTCCCTTCATGTCTTACACATTACCAATATTTATTAGAAATACCTTTATACATATTAGATATTTTCTCTGGTGTCATATACCAATGGTACATCATTTTATAATAATTCTCTCTTGTCTTAAATTATAACACAGTGTAAATTTCAGTCCTTTCAGCCACATTCTCTCCCATTGGTCCATCCATTATAACCAAATTCTTAGCCCATTTTAGCATGTACTCTTTATCTCGTTCTTCTTCCATTTCAAATCTCAACAGAAGTTTATACATTTTAGCAGTCACATATTCATCGTGTATACATAATTCAATTTCAAATTCCATCTTATGTTGTTCAATTCTTGTTACCTTATTATCTATATTAAATCTCTCCAATAATTTCAAGGAAGACTAGAAAATTATAAACTATAAAAAAATAAAATTCCCTTGCAGAACTTCAGATCTGCTATGAGGACTAGCAGGAGCATGTAATCTCAATTCCAGACATATCCTAAGCATGTATAAAGCCAAGTACAGAACACCCCCATTTGTAGTTGTTACAGTGGTAGTGTGATGGTTACAACCTAGGAAGCACAGGGTACAGATCATCGGGCAGCTCACAAAATTACCACAGAGCAGTTTCTCTTTTTGTTTTCTGTTTTCTCTCTGTCATGCAAACACATTCACACACAATGTATACTCAGCTCCACATTCACCCATATGTATACTTTACTGGGTTGTTGTGAGATAAGGGAATGGGGAACAGGTGAGCACTTTCAACTTTTTTTTGCAGAGGGTAAGATAAAACTATAATAAATAGCAGATAAATAAGTGCATCTGGAAATGTAGGAAAATGTATTTGTGTTTTGCTCAATTTACGCTAATGGAAAATGAGATGAAGTTTTTAAAGCATGTGTTGAAAACACTTTATGGGAAGCCTGGCAAGGATTTAAAGGATTGGCCTCTTTTGTAGGCGTCAGTGAAAGTACAAACTTCTTAGTCTTCTGAAGGTATTCCATCAATCTACACTCTAGGCACTTAATTAATAATCGTACTTGCTGTGATTAACATAAAAGGAGAAACTCACTTAACATTCTGTTAACACTATTCTTAGGCAGTAACACTGCAACACATTAACAGCTTACGATTCAGAGCAAAAAACCAGCAGGGCAATGACAGAAAAAAATGCTAAAACTTGTACAAAATATGGCAAAGCCAGAGGAGAAGTGCTGTGATGTCCTCTAGAATCCACATGGTTGGGACACTAAGGCAAAGTGAAGTTGGGTGCTGGCTCTGCCAAAGCAGAATGACTAAAGCTCATGCCTTATGTTTAGTCATAGTATGATTTGTGTGGCTTGGACTTAAAGAGTTATATGAACCCAGATTCTGTAGCTTATAAACCATGGCTTTTGGCTTAGCATGCCATATAAATCCAGCTTTTGTGGTTTAATCAATAAACCATGGTTAAAACAAGTCATGGGTTAACACAGTGTGTGAAGCCAACATCTAGAACTCATAGAGTCATAGGAGTTGAAAAGCTTCCCTACAGAATGTCATTTATCAACTTCACTTCTCCTACTGAGTCAGAGGGTATTAAATAGGTAATTCTGATGCAACAGGCTTCAGCTGACGAATCAGGAGTGACTACCCAATTGCAGCTGAGCTAAAGTGGGTTATATCTGTGACACTACTATCATAAAAATATAGGATACAAAATTTTGAATTTGGTCCCCAAATGTGAGCCCTAGATTTAAACAGCCCTAGATTTAAACACTAGATTTATACAGTGGAGAATTTTCTTGGTTATTGGGAGCAGAGGAAAGAATAAATGTTCCACTGTTCAGCACAGATAAAATATTTCAGATTCCATCCTTGGCATTTCCAGTTGAAGCAATCAGGTATCACTCTCTCTAAAATGTTTCAGAATTGCAACATAAAACAGCTAAAGATACTCAAAAATAAACAACTGCTAGATAATAAAAACTAAAAAGTAAGACTATGAATGATTACAAAAGTCCATGGTAGCCTACATACAGAGTTAAAAATCAAAAGGCAGAATAAAAATATATTTGCTGGCACTGAAATGACCAAAAAAATAGACATCTAGCAATTCCCTCCGGGGAGGGAATTCTATCATGAGAAAGTCCATTCCTGAGTTACCACATTAGGCTGGAAGGATAAATGGAGCAGGGCCTCTATTTATGTTTTTAGATCGGAGAAAGAAATATACCATAAAAGGGCATTCTTTCAAAAATGGTGATTCTAAGCCAGTGGTGGGCAATCTGTGGCCCCAGGGCAGTAGAAAGAACCTGAATCCCCTTCCTGTGACTCTTATTCATAGCATGCTATCCAATAATAATAAAGTAGACACACTTTGGTTTTATTAAACAATAGGCCCTATAATTGTATTTATAACACCTTTTCACTTTTGCGGCTTTATACCACAAAAATGTAGTTTTTAAACTTTTTATTTAAATAATTAATATGGCCACCCATCTCACAACAAGGACTCTTGGTGACATACAAGGATTAAAACCAACAGTTACAAACAATAAACCATGACATCCTAGTTAAACAATTATCTCCCAGTCATAAAGCCACATGAACAGCGGAGCTCGCCTAACCTCCAGGCCTGAGTGCCTGGGGAATCAGCCAGGTCTTCAGAGCCTTATGAAAGGCTAACAGGGTCAGGGCCATCTGGATCTCCAGGGGGATGAGGTTCAAAAGGCTGCAATATTCAGAGTATTCTAGCAAAAATGTTGAGCCTGATCCCAAATCAAGAACACCAGTGTGTTTTTAAATATGCTGAACCATTAACCACAAAACAGTAGAGAACAGCAACTAACATGCAAGTGAAAGGTGTGTGATATGATGGTACAGCTCTAACAGAGGCTGATATTTTCCTGACTGTAGTTCCTTCCCAAAGGTGACAACTCCTATTAGATTATTTCCACCCCTAGAGACAGCCTCATTCTTATTTTACAGACTGACGGCCTTGTTTGTCCAGAGAAGCAGGAAAAGATTTCAATAAGAACATATCCTGTCCAATATTCATCTCTGTTTTGGATGTTTGAAAAGGAAGTCTTGCTTATAAAGCCTGTTCACTTGTTTCCCTCTTTTCTCAGTTTAAATTACAACATTCCCCTTCTGCATCAAAGTATCAATATAATAAATCATTAGCAATTATAAATATAAATATACTACTAATAATAAATTAACCTAACTACACAATCATTCATAGGTTTGTTGAAAGAGGAACAATTTGCATACTCTGTACTAAGCTTTCCTGAAACCCGTTTGCTAAGTTTGTTTCAGACATATTAGGGTCCAATTAATCAGTTATTAGATCCAGAACAATCACTGTGTAGAAAACTTTGAAAATTCTCTTTTCCCATTCCTTTTTAAACAGGAGAATCATCCACTTTTTGAACAGGAGAATACATTTGCTTTATTCAAGGATTAGAAAGATTGTAGATTTTTATGAAATTGGAGATTTAGAGTAGAGATGGCAATGTACTTCTGCATACATTTTATAAAATGGACACAACTACCAATTTGGGTTCAAATGAGTCAACTTCAATCCTTCTTTCATAAAATCAGTCATTAATAATATTTAAGTAATGGTATATATCATTTAATAGCAAGATAATCTTAACAGTAGCATTTTTATACTAAATCTGATGGGATCTCTTGAAAGTCCTAAAAAAAAGGGGCATGATGGTTTGGATTCCTAAACTGTTTAATCTCACTGGAATTCTTTATGGCATAGAATTCCTTTTAAACCTCTTTCAGCAAGTCATCATGAAGTGGCCATGAGGGCAATCCATGGGTGATAGAAAAATAAACTTTCTAGATTGATAATTGTTGATGGCAATGCCCAATTAGCCAGTGTTTTTTGTTGAAAGTTTTTGAAGAAATTGAGAAAATCATCCAAAAACTTCACAATGAATTCTGTGGTTGGTTTTCTATGACCCTAAGGCATAAGAACATTGGTTCAGTTATTAGTATGAACTGCTAGTTATGTTACTGCAAATCACTGGAAAACCAAAATACAGATGGACCTTGCCTTGTTATTTGCAGAGGGCTGTACCAGTGTAAAAACAGAGGTAAAACCATGAATCAATACTCCTACAGAAATTGCCTACAAACTGCTTACTCCAATGTCTGCCTCAGCTTCAACCAGATTGACCAAGCAAGATCCACCATGACCAAGCAACAGAAAACAGTAATAACAGTGCACAGATGACCTAATTTAAAAAAATATATTAATCACGTAAGCAAAACCTGTCCACCACTGTGCACCTATGTAAAGTAACAAAAAACAAGGTGAAAATCACTGTTCAACTGTTCTTACTCCTAAGAAGTTTCTCCTAACATTCAATTGGAACCTGCCTTCCTGCCACATAAGACTATTATTCTGTGGCCTGCACTCTGGGATGATAGAGTAGAGCTGGCCTTGCTTCCTGCTATTCTACTTTAGATATCCATAATATCCCTGCTCAGTCTTCTCTTTTTAAACATTCCCAGTTCCCTCAATTTCTCTTTAGAATTAATCGCTTGATTATTGTCATAACTGTTCTCTGTACTGGGCCTGTTTGGCTGAATCCTTCATCCAAGGATGAAGGACACAGTACTCAAGATGGGGAGTTACCAATGCAGAATAAAATGGAGCTATTGCTTTCTGTGATTTAGAAGCTATTTTCTGCAGATGCATCTAAAATTACTTTTGTCTTTTCTTTTGCAGCCACATCACATTACTCACGTATATTCAGTTCATAATTAACTACTATTTCAACACTTTTTCCACTTCTACTACTGCCAAATATTCCCCACTCTAAACCTGTGTTTGATTTTTGTTTCCTAAGTGTTACTTAGAACTTATCTATTCTATTCAGCCAGTTTCTTTAACCTATCAATATATTCAATTTTATCTCTGTCTTCCAGACTATTTATTGTTCCACTCATTTTCTGCAAATTTGATAAGCATTCCCTCCCTCTCCTCATACAAATAATAAAAACGTTGAAGAGCGGAGGGCCTAATATTGAATCTTGTGGCATCCCACCTGATGCCTCCCTGCAGTCTGATGAAGAACCACTGATGAACACCCCATTAATTTTCAATCCAGCGAAGTATTCACTTAATAATCTTAATTAATGTATTCACAATTATAATTCAGCACACTTTTAATTGGATAGCTAATCAGAATGTTATACGGTACTTTGTTAAGTGCTTTGCTGAAATCAGAATATACTATGCCCACAGTATTCCCAACAGTATACTAAGGAAGTTACCCTATCAAAAATTAAACAGGGTTTCTTTGGCAAGATTTGTTTCTGACAAATCCATACTGACTTCTGGCAATTATTTTGAAGATGCTTTATAGATCAATCCTTTAATAATCTGCCCTAGAATCCTTCCATGAAATAATGATCTAAAGATTTTTTTTACCCCCTTTTTAAATCTAAGGACATTTGCCTTATCCCAGTCTCAGGATTTCTTAAATACCAGCAAATTCCTTCAGTAAACCAGGATACAATTCATTTGGAATGAAGATTAAAATCCACTGAAAGTAAACAAGCATGCCCAGACTATTGTTGTATCAACTACAAGCTTCAATCCTATCCCTTTATCATGTTTTTCACAATTGTTAGACTGAATATGTACTGACCCTCTTTTTGGAGGACTGAGCAAAATTAGGAACTTTCTTTGTTACATTTACTGTCTTCACTTAGCAGCTGCTCTAGTGATTCTGTTCTCCTTTTGTTTCAGCAGAGCTGAAGAAACCCTTTTGTTGCTTTTAGCATCCTTAACCAACTTCACTTCTTGGCATCATCTCTACAATCTTGGGCTATTCATGTTTGGTGTCCTATCCCTATTATCACCCCCTTTTTGTCCTTTTTTGTGTCCTTCTCCCCCCTCCCCCATATATTCTTTAAAGTTTTGTGCAGCCACATTGTCTTCTACTATCTTCTATTTTTTCCCCCTTGGAATTATTTGTAATTATCATCTTAGTGTCTCCTCCTTTTTTTTCTTTTTAGGAACTCCCACCATGTTGAGCTTCTTTTCTCCTAATTTCTCAAAATGCTTGGGAAGTCCACTTAAGAACACGAGTTTCCTGAATTCTTAAATTCCACTTTCTTAAGTCCAAGATACACTTTTGATTACATTCAGCTTTAGTGTCATGTCCTCCAAAATGAAAAGTCTATTTTCTCAATATTCCTGCCATAGTGACTTCATATAAATCTACCCTGTTGGTTAGTATCAAGTCCAGAATAGTGAATTTTCTTGTGCCTTACTCTAATTTGTGAAGGAGAAAGCTACCAACTCAGGATGGACTACAATTGGCATTACTGTATTCACTGTCCACTTATTTTAACCCAAATATAAATATTCCTTATTATATCACCAAGTTCACTCAGCTGGGTTTCTCAGCAGGGTGTGGATATTTTAATATAATTCCGCCTTACTTTCTATTGCTTTTGTTTCTTTTGAACAAATCACTTCCTTAGATTGCTAAAGATTGTTATTGTTTGTTTCCTTAGACTGTTATATTCCAGTTGACTCCTCCCACTAGGTTTCAGCTATACCCGCTAAATTACATTTGCTTTCTTGTACTAAGAGTTCAAGTTCATCTTGTTTATTTTGCATACTTGGAGCATCAATATATCAGCCACAAAGGCATGAACTTCAGCAGTGACTGAATGGTTTAATCATCACTGATTCTTAATTGTAAATAACTTATTTAATAAACACTTAATACCTTTGAATGTGTCTGGGGGATTGGATTTTGTGGGAGAGAACTGAAAATTTTACTTTTGTGTTTGGTCCTACATGTTTTGGAAGACTGACCTTCAGCAGACTGTCCACAATCCAGGTTTGCCTTTGGACCAAAACAGGTTATTAACCCTTGATTTCTCCAAATAAAAGCTCTGCCTCTGAAACATGCATTACAACTGTTTTGTTCTTAAACAGCTTATATCAAACCAATGTATCTCTGTTAGCAGAACTGCTGGGTATCCTACTTGAAATGAGAAGGCTGAAAGCTCTTTAAAGGTGAGAACTGGGTGATGCTTCAATTATTGGTGCCATCCCAGTAGTCAGTCTGTCTGTATTTAGTTATTATATTTATATCCTGCCACATACCCAGTTTCACAAAAATGCAGATATCAAAATATCTCAATCAATAAAATCAAAGAACTGAAACATACCAATAATCAATCAGATGATGTCCTGATTACCAGGAAACACACTGAGACAATGACTTGGTCTCTAATATTTATTAGTAGTACTTAACAAGAATCCTAACAAACTGAGGAAGCGTGGGAAAACCCAGCCATATAAACCCCAAAGGTTAAGGCGGTCCCGATCTGTGTCTCTTTGAATGGCTGAACAATTCCTCAGTGCTACGCATGCGCTTGACAGTCTGGGTGGGAGCCCCCTGCTCGCCATCCTTACTCATGACAGATAATGATCAATCAGATAATTCAAAAGAGGTGCCAAGCTCAAAAGCACCTTCCAGAAAAGCTTCCAATGTTTTTGGAAGGCAGCAAAGATCGGAGCTAATCGAATATCCAATGGGAGGCCATTCCACAGAACTGGCAACATGCCTTGGCCCTCTGCATCCCCCAAAAGTGAGGAACCATCAGCTGCTTATCTTGGCAAGAACAAATAGCTCAGACTGATTCTAGCAGGCAAGATTACAGCCAGCATCAGGAGAAACATTTTTGTGGGATTTGTTGCCTTCGCTATCAAAGTAAGTTGAGTGGGCTTGGATAATGTGTACTTTGATTTAGCAGAGCAAGGGAGAGCAGCATTTGTTGCTTGGTCTCAGGCAGCAAAATGTATTAGAGTGATAAAAATTTTAATTACCCTGGTCTGGTACAACACAGCAATGCCTCCTGAAGCATCTGATAAACTGACCCTATTTAATAGACAATTATATTAATTGATGACAGTTCTATTAACCAGGGGTGGGGTGGGTAGGGGAATACTCAGAGAGGAGGCAAGAGACAAGGAGAACAAAGAACAAGAAGGACCTGCCTACTAACACCTTAGCAATAGGCTCCAAAAATCTCTCACCAACCATTTTCTCTGCAATGAACATGTGATGAAACCTAATACTTTATTCAAGTAGGTAAAAAGTAATTAATTTATCGAGGATGAATCTGTTGCTTTCATTTGGGATCATCTCTGTATGATTGCTTTCCTTTGTTTTCCCTATATTTCCTTTTGATAGCTAGATATTGGGCCTTATTGAGTTTTTAGTTTTTAAAAAGGAATTTCTCATTAAAATCTTCACCATGAATACATAGCTACAGTAACATACTGATAGGGACAAATGTGGACTTATGACAACACTCTTCATAGCTGAGTGTTAGAGAATAGGTTTTGCATGCAGCCAAGCCAAGGTTCAATCTTGCCATATTCATTTAAAGTGATTAGATAACAGGTGATGGAAGGACTTCTACCAGATACCCTAGTGTACCGAATCCTGATCAAGATAAATAAATGCAAGGCAGATTTTGTTAACTCCAGTGCCACGATTTATTGACTGGTAAGGCCATCCAGTGTGACTTAGTAGAAATTTGAACAATCCTAATCATTTATCATTAATCATTTGGACTGCAATTTAAACACAGAAAACCTGTAAGTTAAAAAAAAGAGAGGGGGGGCAGATAAGATGTTAAACTAGCCTTTTCCTGCTTCTACCTCAATCAGTGAGTCTACAACCCTTTCTCCTAGAAACAGCTAGATGTCAGTACAGTGGCAAAAAGAACTTAATCAAAGTCATAGCAGTAATGGCTGGAAAGGAAGTTACCAGCTGAAATACTATGAATATATATGGGAGTGTATCCTGCAAAAGGCAATACAAAAGTAACAAGAGATAGCACATTTCATAGACTTCATTCCTGATCTTATGGTGTTTCACCTTCCTACTTTTAATTAAAATATTCTTTTGGGGAGGTCTGCCTGCTCCACACTTAACAAATCCATCACACATTATCACCTCAGTCTTGGTTCCATCTCCAAAACAGCATGTGAAAAGACACTGTGGTGAGTGTGGTTTCTGAATAGGTGTGAATGTTAATCTTATTAACAAAACAGTTATTTCATTGGATAGGGGATATAATTCAATGGTAGAGCATGTGCTTTACTTGGAAAAGGTCCATATTCAAGGCCTACAATATCCAATAGGGCTGAAAAAGATTGTTCTCTGAAAGCCACAGCTATTCAGTGTAGGACACACAGAACTAAATGGACCATCTCTCTGAAAGTCAGCTGCTTTAGTTCCTAGAAGATTCATATATTCTATTCCTTGTCTGCTCTAAGTCAGTCTTCTTGTATATTGTAACCCCAGTCTTTCTTATGGAAAAGCTACTGAAATAGGGAAATGCAAAGTTGAAAATAAGTAGGTAGGTAATCCTTTCCACTTTCCAATATATTGTCCCAATACAATAGTTGGGACAAATCAAAGATGGGAAGGCAAGAACTTGCCTCCTTTCACTCTATACCATTCAGAATTCGTCTATCAGTCATACGAGTAAGAACTTTCTGTATGGGTGTGCAGATATATATTCTATTTTTAGAAATACATGGGTCAGTGATAATTACCTCTTATTTTTGCAAGTATGATATTAGCAGCACGTTTCGGATTTCACCTGTAGCAATGCTAAGTGCTCTTTTAGGATTGGTAATGATCCTCCACTTCTTGCTGAAAGCCAGTGTAAAGAATCTGATGAGTCTGGGAGACAAATACTTAAAATAATAAGTTACGATAATGTATATAAGCTGGGAATCTTGCATGTAATAATATTCTTCAGGTTGAAGTGCAAATTCATAACAAAGTTCCCTTCAGGTTGAACTCAGCTCTCAATACATTAGTGGACAGATTAATGTGGTTTTCTGGGCAACCATATGAAATGATTCATCTCAGGATGGTTTTCTGACTTTTGATCTAGCCTACAGCCCTGGGATTTCCTGATGAGCTCCCATTCAAGGACCACCAAGTCTGATCCTGCTTGTCTTTTCCAAATCAGATGCTGCTACTTAGTTGGAAGGCCTCATAATGCCATTCCCTTCTTATGGATTCTGAATTGTATGTATTAGTCTTAGCAAGTGGCAACCCCTGGCTGAGCTTGCACGGTTCAGAATCTAGGCAAGGCAAATCTTACCTGATTATTAAAGAAGCATCAGTCATTAAAATGGAAAAATCATAGTGACCAAATGAATGAGAATGCTTATACAACACTTGGAAGATAATGAAAAGTCATATTTGGCCTTTAACAGGGTTTAAACTAGGGCAAGAGCTTCATATTCTTAAGGAATATATTGGAAAACATGCAGGCTTACTACTGTAATTAATAAAGGTCTGTCCCTTCATCACTAGTTATATCTATACACATTGAAGAGATAGCAGCAATTTCAAAGAAGCAAACCGTGACCTGACATTTTGATATCCTTATCACCTTAAGCCATGGATTGCTCAACCATGGTTTATTGAATAAGCCACAATAAACTATGGTTTACAGACAACAGTAGCTATGTTTGCACAACTGTTAAGCCAAAATTAAGCTAAGTCATATTAGAACTTAATGCAGTATGTGAACATACTGTGGGTTATAAGGGTTTTCTGGTACAGCCCCTAAATAGTTCCTATAGTGGAGGGAATTTTCAGGAAGACACAGGGAGAATTAACTAGTGATTTTGTATGAGTCATTTAGGATTAAGAGTTCACTTAAAAGTAAATCTAAATCCCATCTTTGGGATGGGGAAATGTCTGATTCCAGCATAAATGGAAGCAAACAATTTACATCTCCATCACAAACAATGCATGGCCATCACAAAATCTGCATGTATTAGATGGATAATTATGTCTTGTAAATAGTGAGTTTAAGCAAGAAGCATGGTTTTGGGCCATGTACACTTTGTATGATCAACCTATAAAATGAATGGGACATTGGAACTCATCCAAGGGCTTCACAAAGAATATACCTTGCCCAGGAGCAATTCCCATCACAAAGTAATGCAGAGTCTTCTTTTATTGATTAATGGAATGGGTAAGATAACATCCCACAAAATTACATCTTTTCCTCTCATTTAAACGTGAGGGGGTGGGCAGAATCTTCTTATGCAGCACAAAGCATTGAGAGAGCTACAGTATTCAGGGCAATTATCACCATTTGCCCACTGAGTGCTACGCTGCCCAGAGAGTTTCCTGTCCCTCCTGGAATAAAACGATGGTTGCCTCTATGGTTGCCAATTTATTCATATCTGTCAGTGTACTACAAGCCATGCCAGTGTCTGCGGATCCAACAGATATCCCTGCATATACTCTGAGGAACAAAATGGCCTGACAGGAAAAACTTTGTTCCAAATAAATGTAAATGGGAACAATAATCATGCTCAGCCTGGGTCATTTTTTCAAAAGCATTCAAAAAACACACCCAAGGTATTTGAAGGAACCGGCACTGAGTTTGCTGTACACAATATGGGAAAGATAAAAATTACAGGAAGGGGAGAGAGGGAGACAGAATCATTCAGTACTGCATTATGGCTGGAGGAAAAAAGATTTGCTCTGCTGCTGCACCGTGCTTATGCAGTGGTTGTGATCTTGTTATTTTTAAAATATTTTGAGCTCTTGCAGACATCAACAGAAGAGTCACAGCGTGCCCCACTATGGGAGATGTTTTATATTTGTTACAGAAATTATTTCCTTAATACAAATACATATATAAAGGATAGAACACCCAGTCTATTTCAGAAGCATGAAAGGCACCTCAGCCGTCCAAACGTACTGAATTCTCTCCTTTGATAAGCTTTTCTGATCTGCTGTGGGTTTAGGCCTATTGTCTGGAGAGCAGGGAGTTCAGCAGCATTAATTATTGTTTTTTTGAAAGACAGCTTACCATCTACGCCTGTTGCAGGCATGCATTGTCTTATCTGAGGATGCTAAGAAGATGCAGAAAAACTGATCCTCCACAGCAGGGTTTCTCAACCTCAGCAACTTTAAGATGTATGGAGTTCAACTTCCAGAATTCCCTACCCAGCAGAATTCTGGGAGTTGAAGTCCACACATCTTAAAGTTGCTAAGGTTGAGAAACCCTACTCTACAGAAATAACAGCAAAGTCAGAAGGCTGTCTTCTGCAGCTCTCTGCCCCGCCCCCTCCAATTTTGGCTTACAACTGCAGGAAACCACATGAAAAGAAGCCCTTTAAAAGCAAGTTGCAGGGGGGAGGGTAACCCATCTGGTAGGAGGGACATGTGTCTGCACACTTGTGGGCTACAGCAGCCCAAATGTGAACAGCCTGAGGCCTGAGCACTTGTATTTGTAGCAGCTGAGCACCACCTGCTCACTCAGGAGACAGACATGGGAAGTCAAGCAGAAAGATTGCGCGGAAGTCTGTGGGAATTCACAGCCAGACTGGCCCTCATCCTCCACTCACCCTCTCCCTGCCAGCAGCACGAACTGCCATAGATAAAGATCATTGGCAGCCGCTGAGCTGGGGAAGGAGGGCACAGCATAGGTCTGCCCTCCTGGAGAGGGTAGATGCAAGGGGTGCAAGACCACCTGACCCCCAAGACCATGAAATCAGAGCAGCACTAAGGAGGTCTTCTTGGATTATCCAGTCAAGCCTGTATCCCAAAAAGGAAATACTTGAGTGTTTTGAGTTTGTTAAGGTTTTTTGTTTAATCATTTTAATTGCAATTTTTGAAAGAGAAATTTAAAAAAAAACAGGTTACAAAAACAAATTAAAAGAAAAACAGTAATGTCCAACAAATCAATTATGAAATTGTAACACCAAAACAAAAAGAAAAAAAATAGAAAATTAAAGAAACAGAAAAAAATAAAAACCTGAACATACTAAATTAATATAGATTACTTAAATTTATTCCATATTTATTTAATCATGTAATACCAATGTCTCAAACTGTGCATAAAATTTGTCTATTCTTGTAAAATAGTATTAAATTTTTGCCAAAAGGAAAGGTATTGCGACATTTTTTGATTAGCAGGAAAAAAAACCCTTTTCAGTAATGGATAACTTACACATTTTTTGAATCCAATCTTTCTTATTTGGGGTAACAGTACATCTCCAATCTCTCAACACAATTCTCTTGGTTATTCCCACACCTTATATAACCAACACTCCTCAAAAATGGTCAGATTCCATAATTTTGGAATATAATTCAAAATAATATTATTATCTTTAAATTCAAAACATGTACTCAGATATCTACTTATATATGTTACAATATTCTTCCAACAAGAAACCAAAATCCAAACTGACAATGTCCTGTCCCAGTGCCTGGAAACTCTGCAGGCCAAGACGCGGAAGAATCATCTCCAACTCAAACCTACTAAGACCACCTGGTTCCAGAGATATCCCATTGCATATATTGGATGGGGTTGCATGGATGGGTTGCACTTTTCCATTAAAGGGTGGTGCACAATCTGGGGGGTGTTCTTGGACTCACAGTTCCTGTTCAATGATCATATGGCAGCTATGGCCAGGAAGACCTTTGCACGGATCCATCTGGTGTGGCAGTTATGCCCCTTACAGGATCTGAAGGATCTTCAAACAGCCACACATGCCCTAGTCACTTCACAGCTTGACTACTGGAATGCACTCTACATAGGGTCACCCTTGAAAACCACTCAGAAGCTTCAACTGGTCCAGAATGCAGTGGCTCAGGCAGGGATGGGCATAAGTTATTATGCCCATGTGAACACCTCTATTTCACAGGATGTACTGGTTACCAGTATGCTTCTAGGTATTATTCAAGGTGCTGATTATCACCTATAAAGCCCTACATGGTGTAGGGCCTGGTTACTTGAGAGACTGCCTATCTCCCATAGTATTTGCCCAGCCAATGGGGCTGGCACATTCCTTCAATTAAACAATGCCATCAAACAAACCAACAAACAAACCAACTGGACATGACCAAATCATATGAGTTAAATGTACCTTCAAATTTCTTACAAGGCCAATAAAGAAAATCTACTGATTGTCCTTTCTGGTGCATTCTTTGAGGAGTCCAATAGACTTGGAATAAAATCTTTTGATGGATTAATTTCAGCTTCAAGTTCAAAGACAAAACTTGGATCCACTGATATTCCATTACTGGGTATTCCAATTCTTTACCTATTCCATAAGTCATAAATATCAGTAATTTCATTTTAAAAGATATTTTTCAATGTCTGATATAATTTCAAAGTTGGTTTATTTTCAGCAACTCCAACTTCCTTGAGGCACCTAAACAATCTGGTCCATACTGGGAAATCCAAACATGCTTAAGTTGATTATATTGCCACTGAAGAAGACATTACAAAGTAATTGGTTTAAAGTAACTATTCTAGACTCTGTCCATCCTTTCCAACCAAACATCTTCTGGGCTATTTTTAAAATATAGTTTTTCCACAAAGCTAAATATTCATGAGACTCAGCAAAACCTGGTCTACTTTCCAATAAAGCCCAAATATGTCCAACTGCATGTATGCTGGGAAATGAAAAACCTTTTTTGCTATATATTGACCCAAGTAACTGCTAGAATATTAAGACACAGAGTAACTTCCCTATAAATTCCATAAAAGTTAATATTCAGTTTATTTCTAACCCAATTATATTTTTGCAAGTCTGGAAAATTAAAATCTCCTTAGAGATAGTTGAGAGATAGTCCCAACTTAGTCAATGAAATCCTTGGTTGCCTGTCTTGCCATATACATTTCCTTAGAACTCTATCAATCTGAATAATATACCTGTTTGGAATTAACATTGGGGTACCTCTTAAAATGAGAGCCTTGTGTGGCGCAGAGTGGTAGGTGGCAGTATTGCAACCGAAACTCTCCCCATGACCTGAGTTTGATCCCAGCGGAAACTGGATTCTCAGGTAGCCGGCTCAAGTCAGCCTTCCATCCTTCTGAGGTTGATAAAATGAGTACCCAGCCTGCTGGAGAAGGTGACGACTGGGGAAGGCAATGGCAAACCACCCCACTATAGTCTGCCAAGAAAATGTCACGAAAGTGGTCTCCTTCCAAAGGGTCAGACATGACTCGGTGCTTGCACAGGGGACCCTTCACTTCACCTCTTAAAATACCTATCAGTCAGGGAGTAATATTTATTTTAATAATATTAATCTCATCCCACCAACTTAATGAATTTTAATTCATCTTGTAATATCCATAGAAATCTGACATTAATTTCCATATATTTGGAAATATTTTGGTATATACTGTATATTAGGTTACCTAAGGGACCGTCTCCTCCCCATCACATTAACCCATCCCACGCGGTCGTAGAGAGAGGGCATGCTACGGACCCTGTCTGCAAGAGAATTCCATCTGGCGGGGTCCAGGAGGCGGGCCTTCTCTGCAATAGCCCCTACCCTTTGGAATATCCTTCTCCTGGAAGTGAGATTGGCTCCCTCCCTCCTGGACTTTAGGAAACAGCTAAAGACCTGGTTTTTTTATTTATGCCTGGGGCGGGAGAGAGAGTAGCCATTCCTGGGGATGGTTAGTTTCTTAGAAGGACCCTGCTCTGCTTGCAAATCATAAAGAACTTCTAGCCATCGAGGTTTTTATTATATTTATTTTATTGTGTATTATAGTGTTTTACAGTTTTATATTTTTATTTATGTTTTATTGTAAACCACCCAGAGTCCCTTTTGGGAGATGGGCGGTGATAAATTTGATTAATAAATAAATAAATATTCCTAAATTATTAATATATTTTGTGCATATGACAAAACCCAACATCTTACATGGATCTATTGATACATCAGATCCCAAAGGAATATTTGAGTACTTTTCCAGCTGTACAACTTCTCTTAAAATATCATTGTATCTGCTTCACGGTTGCCTTGCAGACAACCGTGCAGTGATCAAACTCTTTCCCATCCTTTTGGTGCCTGGAAAACTTCAGTATGCTACATTTCTCCAAGGAAGACAACTAAAGGCATAGACTGATAATCTTATTTCCCCAGAGATGGAGATAAAACTCCCAGAAAGTGAGCTGAAAGAATTTAGCAGTCCTAATGAACTTCACTCGTTCGTTATCAGCTTGGCCATTGTTTCCTGCAGAGAATCCATCTGTTGGAGAGATTTGGGGTATATCTGTACTGTACCCTTAAGCTGCTTCTGACCTGTACTTATGCCAGCTTAACTGTAAACTGGTTCTTTAAAAAATCCTGAGACTTAATCGCTTGCAAGTATTCAGTCTGGACTGAATCTCCCATTGGATAATTCCACCACTACTGGGCCCTCCCTACTTTTCTGATTTAGGAAAGCAATTTTCAAATGCTTTTCTTCCTGTAG
This sequence comes from Candoia aspera, assembly GCF_035149785.1. Lineage (NCBI taxonomy): Eukaryota > Metazoa > Chordata > Lepidosauria > Squamata > Candoiidae > Candoia > Candoia aspera. Next base: position 46,268,823 of record NC_086155.1, on the reverse strand, counting down.
GCAGATTTTACTGGACATATATACTTTTATATGTTTATACTGTATGTATACTAGACAACCCTGTGACCCATTGGGTCATCCTTTGAGAGAAAGGTAGTGCAGTCTGATGTGACCAGAACGAACATTAAATTTTAGGCTGACCATATTGTTTTTACCCCAGTGATGAACAGTCCCATGATCATATAAGAAGAGTATATATTATAAATAGAAAAATACTTGTAGTGGCAAACGAACTTCAATAATAAGTCAGTATTTACTTACCTAAACAGATAAACAGAATCACCACGGGCAGGCAAAAATAGCAGTAGGAGCGGGAGCGACTTCTGACTTCCTGCCGGCTTCCCCATTGACTTTGCTTGTGGGAAACTGGCAGGGAGCTTTGGAAATCACAGTCACATGAGTGTGGGGACACTGCAACGGCCACAACTTTGCAAATAAAACTGGTCTGAACATGGTGGAAATTTCAGTTACATAGGAGTAATGGGTCCCGGAATTTTTACACGTTCTTTAAGTTAGCAGATTTTAAGTACCTTGATTCAAAAATTGTTGCAGCATAATGCACCATTTGGGCTAACTTGAGGGTACAGACAGACAAACAGATAAACACAAAGAGAGTTTTACTAGTATATAGGTGTAATTATACATCTAGAATATTGATTTATAGAAATTTGAATAATAAATAAATATAGATGTAATTACACACAGTCAAATTGAATTTATATATACAAAGTGAAAGCAACAAAATGCACATATAGTAGATGTAGGGACAATAACCAACTTTTAAAAGAAAAATTCTATTGTTACTGTCTTGCTGGTCTCTTAGTATTTTCTAGAGCTATTTTTACCAGGAATTGTTATAACAGTACAATGGTTATAACATTTGCACTGTAAAAAGAAAATTGCTTAAAACCTAACAGAAAGCTTTTAAAAAAATGATTACTACTTTTCTTTCCCTGAGCTGCCTACTTTTCCCTGGGATTTTTCTGTTTTAATGTAAGACCACTGGTGTACCTAGTATTTTGCAACAGATTGAGACTAAGCCATTTCATATTACAGTACATTCCTATTGTTTCCCATAGGTGAAACAGAGATAAGATCAAATGACCTGGTTTGCGTACTGGACTAAGCCACATTTTACTTAATCATGGTACTGAATAAACTAAAATTGGTTAGGTACACAAAACACACTAAAAATAAAGCATATATATAAAGGCTGAGGGTTCACATATCAAACTAAGCCAAAATCAAAGAAACTGCTTGGGTCAGTATAAACTCTGCCATTAAGAAAATAAACCTGCAGCACATGGTTATATGTTTTATAATTTGAACAATTAATTCAACTAATTTGAACAATTCCACTTCTCCAATCCATGGTATATGGTATTGTTTAGTTTTGCTCTTTTTTTACCATATACCCCCACAAAGAATGACTCTCAACCCTGTATAAAATGATACATCTTCATGCACCTGAGGTAGTTGGCTGCCCCCAAAACCTACTCATGCCACAGTATGTATGTATGTATGTATTTTCTATCCCGCCTTTATTATTTTTATAAATAACTCAAGGCGGCGAACATACCTATTACTCCTTCTTCCTGCTCTTTTCCCCATAACAACCACCCTGTGAGGTGAGTTGGGCTGAGAGAGAGGGACTGGCCCAAGGTCACCCAGCCGGCTTTCAGGCCTAAGGCAGGACTAGAACTCTCAGTCTCCTGGTTTCTAGGCCGCTGCCCTAACCACATATCAGTTTGTGTATATCAGTTTGATTCCACTATGTCATGGGACAACATGTTGCTCCTCTAGACAGGTTAAAAATGTGTTTACTGCCTTCACTTGAACCAGAACAGCAGCAACCAGAGGCTGTGTAGGTGTCATGATTATATCTGTGGTGTTTGTGCATGGGGTAATCTACCAAAAAAAAAGCTGTGCACTGGAGAAATACAGCTTCCGAATGAGACCTGCATTGGGGTATGTCTAATAGCTGCCTTCTTCAAAAACAGGTGGTGAAATCCAGCTCATCTGGAAGGTATCAAGTTGGAGATAGATATGTAACAGCATGAATTATTTATTTATTTATCAAATATGTCACCGCCCATCTCCTCCCACTGGAGGGACTCAAATAATAAACTCTTATGGTTTATTATTTGCAATGCTTTACTTTGTGGAGGGTATGTGTATTCAGCATACTTATTTACACATGTACAGACATACAAAAAGATTATCTGGATGTCTAAGTGTCCCAGAATCAACTGGTCAACTGTATGGTTCTTATTTTATTACTTTAAAAGGTTCGTATCATTCTAATCTTTGTCCTATACTTCTTGAAAAGAATGAAGTCAGAATACATCCCTGACTATTCCAGGCAGAGCAACTATAGTTCACTGTTCTTCCTCATCATTGAACAGAATGGCAAATTCTGAAAGAAGCCATCTTCTGTCTCATCCTTCATTAGTCAGGAGTTCATTTACATGAATAAGTAACTGAACTGAAGGAAGCACGAGCCTCAGTGGAAAATCAAGACATCATTAATCTTTGCAAATAATAATAATAATGGATGTGGGTAGATATCTTCAATTAACACCCACATTAACACTGAATGCAATTATGTTTTAGGGAAGGGATTTACACTACAATGCTTGACTCTAGATTCAATTAAAGGTAAAGGATATCACCCAAACTCAAAATCAGCACCAAGAATCTCAAAGCTGTTGTGGAGGTCCCTGTATCCTTCAGGGTTTACCCTGATCCTCTTTCTACCAACATTTTCTTGCAGATTGGATTTTCTGTTTCAACATCTATCATCACAAATAACACTGGCCTATGTTAAGTCTTTAACTTGTGGGAGTGGTACATTAAGAGGTATCAGAAAACTGTACCCACCATTTTCTTTTGTCTCTGGAGTACAAGATGTGGGTGTGTGTGGGTGTGTTAATGTGTATAGAGCAAAATGACAGGCAGAAACCATCAGTACCTCTCTTTGTGCTGCTCTGATCGAGGGGAGAATGAAATTAATAGTCTTGGTAGAAGCAGGATGCATTCACAGAAATACTCAAAAACCAATACAATGCTTATACAACTGAATAAACAGCAGTATCCAAGAATTATTTTTAAAAAGTTATAGGACTGCAAAGGAGACAAAAGAGGCATACTCGGGATTACATTCAACATCTTCTCCAAGAGGTAAAACTGAATGCTGCTCTAGTATTTCAGGCACTCTACTACAGAAACCCCCCAACCCCTCATCCTACAATTTCAATACCTGGGAAGGTAAATCCAGCAAAAGGAAACAGATGGAGAAGATAGGGCAGAGAAGAATGGTTCTGATCTTACATTAATGAGCTGTCCTTATACACCATCAGAATAATGCCATACCAGTAGTCCTCAACTTACGACCACAATTGGGAGTGGAATTTCCATCGCTACACGATGCGGCCATAAAGTGTGACATTACGTGAGCGCATCACTTAGCAATGGCAATCCCGGGCAGTCCTAGTTCCTTTCATTTCTTCTGATTCATTCACCATTTGATTGTTTGACACCAGATTCTGGTATTTTCTATTTTTTAAAAATAAATACAATACTTTTTAAAGCATGCATTTTTAGCATCTCCTGCAGCATTTCCCATCTATTGCAATAATAATTTTAAAAATTCTTGGTTCCATGCATACAACCACCTGAAAGATTTGGGGTATACCAAAGTCAACTCACTTATGTCAGCTGCACTCAAATGTAATTGCAAGCTTCACTGCTGTGTCACTCTATTACTTATCATGGCATATTCTAAAGAACTGTCAGAATTAAATTCTACACAGCTTTCATTTTCTATGCAGAAGTTTTGGTCCAGATCAGCCACGCATGACAATTTGCACTGCAGACAAGGTCAGCTGCATCTCTCAGGCAAAGGCACAAAGGGGGGCAGATTTGCACAGGAATGTAAGATCAGACATCCAACTGTTCTGCAATGACAGTCACAGCCAAATCCTGATTATTCTACAGAGTCTAAGCATCAAAATAATTGGCATTTATTTCCAGTTGAACATAGCATGGTACACCCACTAAGAAATCCTGAAAATCTGGTTGATTACTATCAGGAGCCACAGGAACAAGTGTATTTGCATACATATAAATGTAATATAGCACATTAGTACAATTTACAGGAGCAGTTGAGACTGCAGTGGTGCAGAAATATATCTTAAGCGATAAAAATAGAGAAGCATGTCTTCAAATTTAATTATAAATACAAATACTTTTAATTAACTGAAATTAATTACATATCTATAAAATTAAGTAATTGTATCTGGCCTTATGGCCATAATAAACAATTTGTTTTGAAATTAATTTTTATGCTTCTTGATATGGCTCCCATCCCCAACTGTCTTTTTTATGGGCCAGATTTTTGCACATGACTAGGGGCCATTTTACCTAAGCAAATTATCTCCAGTTCATCTAACACAATTGTCCTCACCAAGGAGTCTTATAATGACTTGCAGCTGTTTTGTCAGTATTTGTAGGGAAGCTGTGGAGAAAGTGATTAACCTCCTTCACAGTACCTATGGAATAGATCTCATGAACAAACAACACTTGCATTCTCCATCATTGCATGCCAGATAAGGAAAGCCTAACAATTTAGGTGAACTCTGTAGCTTGTGAGCAGAAAAAAAAATACAAATACAAAATTATGCCCTGTTGAACCTGCATAAACAGCTGCTTTCCACAAAGCAATTTTAATAGGCTTTCAAATATTTGAGTCTACATCTCCCATAATCCAAGATCATTTGCTATATTGCCTCAAGCTGATGCGTATTTCACATCCAAATATTCTGGAGAGCATCATGTTGGAGAAAGCTGCACTACAGCTTTCCTAGATTTTTTATGCACGAAGTACAAAAGCTCTTCTTTCTTTGAGTTAGTTCCAAGTCTAAGCAACCAGTATCTAACTTGGAACGTTCTGTCTTTCTTGGCTGTATCAGTGCAAAACAAAACTAATATATAAGCACCTTTGCAAGGTGTCTCTTCCCTATATCTCAATATAAATGAAAGCAAAGTATTCTTTATAGGTGCAACATTGTTCAGACAGTGCCTCCAGGAGCAACCTTCTGCCCAACAACAGAATCATTTATGAATATTTTTGGGTCGCTCTAAACCACCACCCCTTGGATAATTAACAGGGCACTCCACCTCTGTTCAGGGATAACTACTGAATAAATATACTACATCAAAGTGATGCAGTACAATTCTGCCCTGTACAGCGTTATCCATTTAAACACTCCAACCAACAGAAACCCTTCTTGAAGGGCAGAATCCAGGCTATTATTCCCATATCCTGTATACAAAAATTCTTCTTTGGATATTTTTAGAATAGGCAGCTATGAGCAACTATTTATTACCACACCTGCTCCTAGTTATGCTTTTAATGTCTAGAAAGCAGATCGACTAGCAAGCTGGTGAAATCAGCTCCACACTGGTGGTAGTGACTCCCCAGGCTTCTGGCTTTCCCAGCTGTTTCCGCAGAAGCCCCAAACCTGGAATTTTGGGCATGCAAAGCAGCCGCTACATTACACGCAAAGAATGGACAAAATATAATGCTCTAAAATAAGTGATGTTGAAATATGGTCTATGGTGTTGATTGCCTACTGCAAATCTTGTATATCCAACAATATACTACCTTTACCCAAAAAGAAGATAATCCTGGAATTAAAACAACCCCCTCTCCCCCTCCCCACAAGGAAGAGTAAGCAGAAATATCAAATTACACATTCCTACAGAAATTCTGCACAATGCCAGAAGTCCCTCCTTGTGAACCTGGGTGTTGCCAGATGCAGCTGAAATCAATCCTTAAGATTCCCCTTCAACAATAAATCTACGTATGCGGACATGTACGTGGGAATGGGCATACACACACACCAATCTCCCAAAAGGGGAGATCCAGGGTAAAATAAATATTAAATTAATGATGAAATAACATTCATTGCCTGCAAAATAAGATATCCCATTTATTAAATTGATCCCCCACCTGTATACCTGAACCAGTCTCTCTCTCACACACAGAAGCACACATATACCCAGTCCCCTCCCACTGTCCGGCAGAAACAGCAAAAAGGAAGGAAAAAGCTGGACACGTATGGGAGAAGGAGAAGGAAAGGAAAGAACAAATCTGGATGGAAATAAAACAGAGGAAAAGATAAGTAGACAGAGGAGAGAAAAGAGAAAGAGAAGCCTGGTTTAGTTATGACAAAAAGGGCAAACAGTACAGCGATGAGCCCCACCCCACCCCCAAGTCTGGGAAGGCTAATTTTCAAACGCATCCTCAGCATCAATATCTATTATTGTTTGCACTTCCTCCAAGTTAGTAGATCCACCTCTACTTCCCCACATCACAGGTGTTTAATTGGAAAGGGGGAAAAAAATCATCTTCCTATCTGATAGGGCCATCACATCTTGATTGCAAAAATCCAGAGGACTACTAGATGACAGCAAATAGTCCAGCATACTGGCAAATATGGCATTCTGGGTATACCGAACAGTCGTATACTTCATATACCCATGCTGACTGGACCACCTGGAATCTGTCCAAGACACTGGAGAATATCAGACTGGGGAAAGGCTGACATGAAGTTTTAGTGGTAGCTATTGTGGACTTAAAATCCACTGTCACTCGAAGCCAAAAGCCTGCCACTTTTCCTTGAAATAAATGGAACTGTTCAGCCTGACCCAGTCATGTTATGCCTTTTGTCTGCTCAAAATCCATGGCAATGTAGCCAATGAGCCCTGACCTGCACCGCTCTACCATGGTGGGGGGGGGGGGGAACGGGGATGTTCTCTCTTGCCAGTCAGATCACTGCAGATAAAGCTTTTCTGGCTGACCTTAAAAGTGGGGGAAAACGTGGATAATAAAAGGACCGGCCTCTTCTAAAGCCTGCTGGAAATAAATGGCAAAACTTTCTACAGACTCTTCCCTTTCTCCCTCCATCTCATGTCATTGTCACCAATTAGTCTGTCAGAAGGATCCTAGAATTGCCTTGTTGTAGCACTATTTATTATGTTTTTATTTACGTTGCTTGGAGGATTGTATTTTGCCTTCTGGGATAACGAATATATTTATTACATATGACGGGATTATTTGTACGCTTAAAGGGAAGATGGCATAAAGGCTTTGGAAGTAAGAAAGCGTTGTAAGGTATAAACTGAGCTGAACAATTGTTGGCTTTTAAGCCAATAAGAAAAAAAATTAAAAACCCAGAGCAACTGTTTGTGCTATGATGGATCACACACCCTCTCCGAAGCCACTGAAATGAGGAATGGAAAGACATATGTAGGTACTGCTTCAATTTTACACTGTAGTGACATACTGCAGTACCAGAATACAAGGCTGCTAGTGTTACAGTTAAGGAGAGACAGTACAGTTTAGGAGACATAGTTCTGAAGGACATAATGTCTGCAGGCTTAAATCAAGGTTACAGCCTTTTCTGTCTACATGTTAAAGGAGAGCTTTGCACTTATGGAGCTCCAAATCCAGTTTCACATTTCCTTTTTATTTATTTTAATTTTTACAAAGCTGGGCTGGATAGCACAAAGAAAATGAGTTACAAACAACCTGTATCTGGACCAAAGAAGCATTATTTTTCTTAATAGGTCAAGAGCTCCTGTTTCCCTTCTGCAAAGAAAATCAGAGCTCTCCCTGTAACTGAGGATTTTATCCCACTGTTCGTCCTTTTAAACAAGGACAATTGTAAAATCCCAACAAATTGCACTAGCCTTTTATCTCCATTAATGCAAGAACAAGGCTTTAAAAATGGATACTCATAATGCAGATAGCAAATGTATAGAACTCCTGGAACAGTTATGAAAGAATCTCTTCGCTCAGGAGTTTGGTGAGAAATAAAAGATAAGGGCCCTGCTCCATTCCAAAAATATAATTACAGCTCTGGGAACTGAATCCCAACCTTGCATTCTCCCTCAAATATAAGGAATTCTTGTTCATTCCTTTTTAGCCTCGTTCCCTCTGACGCCCAATTGTGGATGATGGGGGCTGTAGTACAGCCTATCACGAGAACGGCAGAACATTGACTGGAGAAAGCATCTTCAGATATTTGTTTAAGGAAAGGAGGAGGATGAATTGTATTAGGACTTTCAGCCAGCTTGGAAAAGTTCAGCAGAAGAGGAATACTGCTGTCCACGTCCAAAGTATTAGGTTTTTCACTCCTCTAATTCCACCACACCCCCTTTGTGATCTTATCTCCCCACTTCACTCCCAGCCACTAGCTTTGGGATAGGATGGGAGGCAAGCATACTCAAGAGGATCTTACTTCTAAGCACATACTGTTAAAACCATTTTAAAAACCCCATCTACCTCTGCAGCTAGGGCGAGATTATTCCAGGAACTGAGTAGGATCCGCCTCTCTACCATTCACTGGCAAACTGGGATCAGCCTCCATGCCTACAACCTGCTCGTCAAGGTTTAAACGACTCTCCAAGGCTGGGCTGCAACAGTTCCCTCTACGCCCTTATTTCCACGTTTGTTCTAGTGCGAATTTCATTCTCATACATCAGCTGCGAGGTCTGTCTTCCTGCCCAGTCCCTTTCACAAAGACATGAATGGCGGGTCCATTCCCTGCCCTCAGCAGCTAGTCAGTTTCTTACCTGATTTCCTGATCTCTTGCAGCAGTTTCCAAACGAGATTATTCCGCTTGCCTTTCGCTGCCACAACGCCTCCCTCGGTCCTTGCTTCGGTCTCCCCCGCCTCCTCGGGTGATAATTCCGGGATAGCCCTCAGGATGATCCGCTAATCCTCCAGCATCTGGCATTAAAATCCAAGCAGGAAATGAGTCCTTTCGGAAGGTAGCTGCTGCTGAATGAACCCACCGGGCTGCAAATGCGTAGCTGAACCCAGCGAACCAGGCGGAGAGAAAGGCGATGCAAACGAACGAGACAATAGAGGGGAGAAGGGACGGAGCGGGGACGCGCCCCCTTCTGGGGACCTCTTGCATAGACTGGGTGAACTCTTGCCTTCTCGAGCCAACTTCGGGCGCTCCGCTGCGTTCCTGGAACGCCAAAACCAACCCAGTTTTCTGTCCCGAAGCCTCGTGGACCCAATTCCCACCCCCATTCCAGCCCCGCGGCGGTGGAGGTTGATTCTACAATCTGGGGCACTCACGACAGTTACTCGACAAAACCTTTTGCCTTATGCCCCTGGAAGATGATTTCGAACGCCACAGGAAGATTTGTTTTCCTGTTCGTTTTCAAACGCACGGAAAATTAAGTGAGAAAGATGGCTTGCCACTTTTTTTTCTTTCCCGTCGTCTGTTTTCTGTTCTTCTGAGGCATCTCATTTAAGCTTCTCATATAACCAAGAAACGACTGCAGATTTGGGTCATAATCCACATCATTCTGTGCAAAACACCTTGGAAATAAAGGGATGCTCAGTTGTGCAAGAACACTGTAAGCTTTTAATTTTTTTAAAAAAAAATGGGGAATAAAACAAATTAATGATGCCATATCGTTACCAGGCCCAAGTCAATCCGTTTGTATTAACTGTCAGCTCCAACTATCTTCCTGTTAGCTGGCAGCTTCTCTTGTATCATATGAAATTGGTTAGGCATCATACTGTATTCTTGGTTTCCAAAACAGTAAGACGTTCTTAGTTTCCAGAAAACAATCTTCTAATGGACAGTATATTAGATCCAGATGTGGACACATTTAGAATAGATCCAATCTAATAAATGAGAGTAAAATTATGGCAAGGCAGCTGAGCTAGCTACAAAGCAAGGACGAGTGCAGTGGTACCTTAAACATAGGAAGTCATTTCATCAGATAATATCAGGATGATGTTGCATCAGCAGCCAGATCAAAGCCTACCAATTCTTACAGAGCACTATGTCTGGGAAATAAGAGAAAGACAGCATTCTGATTGTTTGGTCTAGTGGTTAAGAAAACGGGCTAGAAACCAGGAGACTAGGAGTTCTAGTCCTGCCTTAGGCCTGAAAGCCGGCTGGGTGACCTTGGGCCAGTCACTCTCTCAGCCCACCTCACCTCACAGGGTTGATGTTGTTGTGGGGAAAAGAGGAGGAGGAAGGAGTGAGTTATTTATAAAAATAATAAAAGAAAGTTATAAATGGATAAAAGGGAGAGCTTAAATTTGAAAGACTAATATTTTGGCGAAAGTGCTTTTGATACTACTTGGAAATAATTAAACAAATAGACCATGTCATCATGGGAATGCTGATTGTTTAATATTAAAGACTTATGGATAATTGTTTTTGTACATGGTAACTCCAGTGAGATTATTATATGCACAAAAATGGAAAGGCTCTGAAATACCTACAATGAAGGAATGGTTGTTGAAGATCACAGAGTTTGCAGAGATGGCAAAATTGACTTGTTTAATTAGGTTAAAGACAATAACTACATTTCTCAGTGACTGGAATCCCTTTATGGACTTTTTGCTAAAAAAATGAACTTGTGATTTATGGATTTGGTAATTAGAAAGGGTAGAATATGGAAAGAAGGGAGCCATGTTGTAACCTTAGAGAGAGAGGGTAAAATGTAAATGCATTTATAACTGCTGTAAAGAAGATTGGAAGCTACTTTGTTATATTTCTTTCTTCTCTTTTTTTGTCGTTTTTTCTTTCATTAATTTTCTATTTACTTATCACTTTTTTTACTTTCTTTTTTCTTTAAATCGTATTGTTTTTACTTTGCAAAAAACTTTTTAAATAGAAATTTAAAAAAACTCATTCAACAGTAGTGGCTCCCAAATTAGTATGCGGAATACTTCAGCCTTAAATGCACAATAATCCAGTTCAGTATATAATGAGGGCAACACTGGTTTTAAATTGCACAAAAGAGGTGAATAAACTCTGCCTTAGTGTAATGGTTAATGTGCCAGGCTAGAACTGGAGGACAGCCAGGATCAAATGCCTTCACCATGAAGCTCACTGGGTAACCTTGGGCCAGGTATATTGGAAACCCATCTCAAAGCTAGGGACCTTGAAAGCAGTACAACACATTACTTTTCTCTTCTGAAAAATCAGTGTAGGTCCAGTCTTATTCCCATAGCATCTTCCTTCCTTTCTTAAATGATTTCTGGAATCAGAAATATGGGGCTGCAACTTTAGCATCCTACCTAACTTTTAAAAAGTTTAAAAGAAAGAAAGGAAAACTACAAATATAATTGCATTACTTGGAATGCAGGGTGAGAAATAACAGAGAGGGGGAGGGAAAGGGTACCAAGAGTGGGAAATGGAAAGGGGAGAGGAATGAATTTTTAAAGAAAATCTGAGATGGTACCCCAAGGAATTGGGGGTGAGAAGAGAATGTTACCTAGAGCACCCTCAAACAAGGGAGCACTCCTGGCCATGATAAGAATAAAATAAGGGGAAGGAATGTAACTCTCTTGCCCTAAAGGAGGAATGGTGAGATATGAGTGTCAGGAACAAAGGAAGCCTATCTTGACTCAGTCCATGCTGAGAAGCAATTTCAAAAGCATCCATAATGCTTCTGTTCCATTGAACTAGGTTGGATTTCAACCTTCATCAATGCCCCTCCCCTGCCCCAGCATAATGCCAGCTGAGTGATGGTGCAGACTGAAGGAAACATAATAATGAAAATCAGTTCATTGTAGGGGATAACTGGAACTGCATTTGTGTCCTGAAGGCACTGGAACACATGTTAAAAAGAAATGTTTTTAGAGCTAGAATTAGGATTAATATTAACAGTATTAACTTTATCCCCACACTGTCATTGTAGGAGCTTGTTCCAGGAATGCATTAATTAAAATTAAATTGTAATGTTACATTGAGAAAAAGGACCCTTATGTGTTTGTAACCAAGTATTCAATTATTTGGCTATTTTCCTCTATGGCCAGCTGAGGTTGCTGTCACACCCACAAGTGATAGATGACCTGACTGTGATGGCTATGGCTGAGTAATAATTAACTTTTGAGACCCTTCCCTTCCCTGATGTTGAATTGAAAGGAATACAGGCCTTTTTTGTTCATAGGTGTGCATTCTATTAATGGGAAAAAGCAGTTTATCTGAATTATTATTGTTTCCAAGTACTTAACTAGGTAGTACATACACAAACATACCCAGAGCCATCCTGAGAGCAAGAATAATTCAAACTTCTTTTCAAATTAACATAACATTCTAAAATGGTATTTTTATAATTTCCTGTCATGCAGTGATTGATTGCAGCTTGTATTTTTTCCCCAGACGTAAAAGGACAGAGAAATTCCATATAACTATGTAGACATTTCAGGTAGGTTTCTATGATAAAAGTATGGGACGCCTGCCAGAGAAGAACTTGCAAAGCCCACTAAATACCATCCTTGCCTTGCATACAGAGCTTATTTAGAAGTAAATCCCATTGATGAAACAACTATAGGATTATATCTTTCCATACATATACATAGAACAAAATTCATGTTAGGTCAATGCATGAATAGGCTCACAAAAAGGGTGGGGAGCTTTTTCTGTAGCTGCATTCCGACAAGTAGTGGGCAGGGCCTGGAGAAAAACTAAGTGTTATCTAATGTCTTTATTTATCTTCCACTCAAATTAAATATAGTTAATATTATTACTCTTGAGTCAGTACTTAGGCCTTTTTGCCTTCTGCCTCCTTAAAAATATTGATTTGGTGACATTGTTTGGAACTATGTCTAAGATTTTTGGGACAGACGTGTGGCCTCGTGATGTATGTTTCAGATAAACAACATGGTGTGTGAGAAAAGTTCTAAGAATTTTTCATCAGGCAAAATGGTTAAAAAGTATAAATTTAACTATCTTGACTGATAAGATAGTTAAAAACTGTCCTTGGTCACTTGGTCTCATAAAGGTGTTGCCTTAATATGGTATAGATTTTGCTGGTCATCTGGACTTATGCAACCTAGATCTGGAAGCAGTATTGTATAATTGTAATAACATGTCACATACTTTATTTATTTATTTAAATTTATTTAAATTGTTTATATTTATTTATATTTATAATATTGCATTTTATTTCAATATACTTAAAGCTTAATTGTTTCCAGGTAAAATATGCTCCCTAGTGGAAAAAAATAAAATTGCACTGATAAGCAAATAAAATACAGTATAACTAACAGTGAATCTATATGTAACTGGAAATCTGTATCATTGAATATGTACTACTTAATACTGAGTAGACACCTACATTGAAGGAGTAATTTGCTAACTCCAAATTCTATGTAAGTTGAATCATACAGAGTTCACATTAGATTTGTACTGAAACTGTAATTTTCACTTCATGCTTCAACAACCCCTTGACCTCCTTACCATTATTTCACTACAGTATCCACCATTGTTGGAGAAATCCAGCAATTCTAAAAAAAAAATTCAGTTTAAAAATGAAACAAAAGTAAGAAAGCAATCATGGAGTATTAAAACTCTTTTCTTTTCAATTCACAAAGTAGAAATCATTAGAAACATACAGAAAAACTAATGAAACACAGTGTAAATGCAGTATTCTTACAGTAGGCATGAAATCTGGAAGGACATTGTAGAGATTCTGCTTAAGAAGTCGGCAGTGATTGCATAAGTTTGTTTTCAACTTATCTCTACTTCACAGTTTTTTTCTGCATGCATCTGCGCATGGTATTATAACTTGCATCTCTCTTATATACCAGAAACTACATTCTTAACCTGAAACCAAGAGAGTGGACTACTGATGAAGTCATAACACCTACAGTTTCCATCTTGAGATTGACTTTGAACTCATGGCTAACACGGTCTATTTTTGGAGCTATCTTTTGGAGCTATTTTTGGAGCTACCCATCCCATAGTGGTGATGAAAAATTCTGAAGATCTCAAAAGGTTACACATTAGTGTAAATTCACTTATGCCAGGTATTTCTCCACTAACTTCTCAGATGATACATCTGGGGTTTTATACCCAAGACAGAACAGCATACTTGAAAAAGGTTTTATAGAGAATACTATGTTTATTAAAAAGTGGTAACTTACAGTAAGGAAGCGGTAAAGCAAGAATTGGACTATAAAGTACTGTGGCTACTGTGGTCTCAGGAAATTTCATTTTTATGAATTAAGAGGGTGATGCAATTTGTTAAACACTGCCTGCTATCTAATTCTGAGAAATCAGTCATCAATTATTCCATGCAACCTGAAGGAGCAATATCAAAAATATACTTGGGTTTGTTGGAAACTGATATAAATAACCTATATTAGGCTGAAAAGAAGTTTGGGAGCCAAATTTAGGTAGGCAATTAGGTGATATAGTATGGCAATCCTTATGGAGATCCAAGGAATTCTTACTTGCTTCAATGCAGGAATGATAGATTAAGGTTTTACATTATGGGCATTAAACCACTGTTCTTTCATCTTTGGTGGGGGTGTGATAAAGTTTCAAAAGTTTGGAAGGAGGTCTTTAATAAAATAATAGCAATAGCCAAGCAAAGAACTGAATTCTTACCAAGATTAGGCTTGCTACATATATTTGATGGAAGGAATAAAAAGTTACAATGCAAGAAACTTACTCTTTACTTGCTTTTAGCAGCAAATTTAATCATTGTCCACCAATAGAAATATTTAGATAGCCTCTAACTTGAAAAATGCTTTGATGAGGCCTGGTCAGTAGCCCTCTGACAAAATTCACTTGCCACCAAAACAAAGAGGGAAATCATTATTTTATTAAAACTGGCAGAATTATATGTTTTATAAAAGATAAAGTGAGGACACTTTAGGATGTATGGAAAATTTAAAGGGCTTGTTATAGGATTATTTGAAATTGAAACTATTTGGGTAATGCTTTTTTAAAAAATTAATAAATAATGGTTACACAACTCTTTTGTGACATTTATTAGGTTACCTTTATTAAAAGTATTGCCCTACTATAGATGTTAAATCTTTGTGGTTAGGATCTGATATAACTACCATTATTTTCTATGCCTTAGCAGTGTGCCATACCAGAAGATAAGGATGATTTAGGCATCAAGTCTTGACTTGACAACTGAAGCTTACTAACAAGTCTCTATTTTTACTGGTAAAATGTCAGCAATTAAGTTGCTTCTGCTCTTTCCCCATGACTTTCCAAGCAACCTGCAGTATGCCTATTAAAGAAACAAATGCTCAGGGGCAAGGACTTGGGGGTGGGGTGGGGTGGGGAAAGGGGTAGAGAGGGTTGGCTCACAATTGTGAGCCAACAGAAATATCAAGCCTTGCTCACTTTAACAGTAAGAACAGACAGAGGATTCAAATATAAATGGGAATGCAGGTTGGATACTTCTGAATGTGTCTTTCCCTTGGCAAGAAATCTGTTGAAAAACAATCTAAGGTGCCATATCTCAGAATTAATCCTGATGTCATACATTATAATGGTGTCATATGAATAAAAGACAGTTAATAAAATGTCTCTTCTCAATGGAAGGAATTCTTCCCTTGTCTCTGCTGACAGTTATGAGAGACTCTGATCTCTAGTTATCTTTACTCAAATTTAATCAACC
Organism: Candoia aspera; assembly: GCF_035149785.1. Lineage (NCBI taxonomy): Eukaryota > Metazoa > Chordata > Lepidosauria > Squamata > Candoiidae > Candoia > Candoia aspera. The sequence goes on along the minus strand of NC_086155.1, from coordinate 46,253,352 downwards.
AGTATACAATAGTGAATTGCTGAATTGCCTTGGAAGTGACAGGGAGTGAGATCGATTGATCTATCTATCTATCTATCTATCTATCTATCTATCTATCTATCTATCTAATTTGTCCCCGCCCATCTCCTCCCATCAGGGGACTCTGGGCGGTTTACAACAATCAATTAAAAACAACCATAAAATACACAGTATAAAATACAATAATAAATAATATAAATAAAGGTAAAAATAAAGAATCCAGGAGATAATGTATTGGTGGCCTCACGAAATTCATTCTGAAAAATTTTGATCAGCCACTTCTATGATCCTCTTCCAGAAAGGTGGAACACCACCCATCCCACAAGGCACAGCCTCCGTGATAGCATTACACTTTAAAAGCAAGCTCCTTCCCTCATCTGGTGCAATGGATAAATATGAATATGTGCAAACATTCCTTGGCTGGCTTCACACAGGATATTTGTGCATAGTTTGCAAAATCAGCCCAGTTGCTTGGGCTCACACAGCACACTGAAACATAAACTAACCTCAAGAGCTGCAAGTTAGCCAACCATAGTTCATGTTAGTGTGTTGTGTGAGTTCAGCCACCCAGAACTTGTATGCAGCTGAGCAACAAGGACTCTCTTGGAATTTTATTTAGCATCACACCTTTCCGTTCTAGACTCTGGCCAACAGAGTAGACTTCTGATTAAACAGAATATGTTCAAGTAGTAATCTTCTCTAGAAATGTACAGCAGAAGTTCTAAAATATAATTCACAATTTTGCATGGTTGTCAAGCAAGTGAACCTGGCAAGTGGACACTGGAGAATCAGAAGACATGAACATGCTAGTAGCCAGCCTCTGAACTGAATTATCTGCTGTAGTGATGCCTCCCTAGTAACTTCTGTTTCTTCTTGCCCCCCACCCCGCTTGTTTTGTTTTGGCTTGGGGGGGAGATTTGTGTGTATGGGTTGCACACTTTCCTCTCTTTTCTGGATTGGGAAAGTTTGCTTGTCCATGACACACATCGCTAAGGACTTTGTTAAGACTGTCAAAAAATAATCAAACACATGGGTCTTGTTTCAAGTTGTTAGTTTTCCCCAGTACTAGATCCAGTTCGCAAAACTACCCTCTTCCATTTAGTAATAAAAAATCCAGGCATAGTCAGTTGTTCCTGCTCGTCTGCTTCTGTCCTTGTCCTACTGCAAAATCTTGGTTTGTGATCCACCCGCTTTTTCTGTGCGTGTGGTCAACATTGTGTGAGCAAATCTAGATGTCCATACAGAATTTGATCTGCATTTGAGAGCCCCCCTCCCCTATGAACAGGGGTTCAGGTCTGGTCGACATTCACAAGGAAAAGCTCAGAGCTGAGGCAGCCTGAGTCGAGATCTGAGGTAGTTGTTTGATTACCAGTTTGATCCTTCAATTCTTTTTCAAAGCCTTGCCCATCTTGTTTGTACCTTTTCAGACTACCTCGGAGGAGTGAGAAATTGGAAAAGACACAGAAATGAAAGATTAGCTTAGCAAGAAATTGGTGAAAGGGGGAAACCATACCGACTGATCACTTGTCGGCGTAGAAATCGGCGTAAACACTTAGCAGAAAAAAGAACTTGCACTGAATTTCTCTGAACTGATAAAGGCCATTTGTGCGCGGAAAGAAGTTTCCGCAGAGTGCCCGGATAGCTCAGTCGGTAGAGCATCAGACTTTTAATCTGAGGGTCCAGGGTTCAAGTCCCTGTTCGGGCGAAAATGATTTTTAATAGAAAACCGCACCCAACATTTCTGTAGGCAGCGTAAACCGACGGCCTTTTAAAACACAAAGTTAAGCAAAGTGCAATTCGTGTGTCTTTAAAATGCATAGGAAATGAGGACCTTTAATTTTAAAACCGTCTGCATTCCGAGCAAACTCGGCGGCGTAAAATTCGAATTGCACCAAGAAGAAACGAAGAGGAAATTTGAAAACAACGTTCGGAACCAAAAAGCAGAGAAAGGAAAAAAAACCTATCTCGCCCGAACAGGGACTTGAACCCTGGACCCTCAGATTAAAAGTCTGATGCTCTACCGACTGAGCTATCCGGGCTCCATGCTGAGTAGGTTTGCAGCGACACCACATAAAAGAAAGAACAGATTGGCATGCGGCGCATTCATTTACTTGCGAGAGCCAATCAGACATTTGCAATTCAGACGTTTTCCCAAAGCTATTATTACAGCCACAGTTTTGGAACACGGGATTAATTTTGCATTGCTGAGGTTTCACTCACATTCGGCATAGGCTATGAATGTTATATTAAATATAAATTTATAAATAAATACATTTATTTAATTTATATTAAATATAAATGGTATACAACCCCTGGGTTACTCATGCACACATTGCTGGTGAGAAACGAAGGGATTTGCGTGAGGAGGTTGCAAAAACAGCAGAAAGAATCAGCTTACGAAAAAAATTCCCTTTGGTTAGATGCCAATGTTTGCATATTCACTGCTTTCCAAAACTTGAAAAAGTTACGAGAATCTGCACGCTTAGGAAAGAGTACGGTACTGTAGCTATTTACCCTTCGGCGAAATACGGGGTTGTCTACTACAATAAGATCTCAGCCTGTAAGGTCAGTAGTGCTGACTAGCCCTACACACACACAAACATACACAACAACCCTTTGCTGTGGGTCTCAGTCTTCCATCCAGCCACCGTGACATTAAGAAAACATTTCAGCTAATTAAGAAATTTGGTTCTCCAAAGCACCCCAGCTCCAAGGGCAGTCATGGTAATCAAGCAGATCAATACAGGGACAAGGTTAGAGATTTTATTTCACACACACACAACTGCGCAGGCTGTTTATTATGGTGGAGGAAAACAAAACTTCAGAGTGCTGTGTTCAAGGCTGTACTTTTCCATTCTCAGCCCAACAGAGAAAGATATTTTTTAAAAAACTGGGAAACCTAGTGTCCTCGACTCTTCTTCTTTCTGTCGTTTTTGTGTCCTTTCGAAGGCTCTTTTCTCAACCTTGGCCACTTGAAGATGCGTGGACTTCAACTCCCAGAATTCCCTAGCCAGCCATGCTGGCTGAGGAATTCTGGGAGTTGGTCCACGCATCTTCAAGTGGCCAAGGTTGAGAAACACTGCTTCAGAGAAAGGTTTTCCGCTCCAGAGCTTGGCTTCCCAGGGGCTTTCTCTTACTCGTTGGCACCTCAAGTGCTCAGAGCGGACGGAGAAGACGGTGAACTCACAGAGCCACCCACTCCCGGAAGTTTTGAAAGGGCGTTCCCTTGGCGGAGCCTCCGCTCTCTATGATCTGGTCGGAAGGACGTGGGTCTCCATGTTGACTCGAAGGCGAGAGAGAGGTCTGCTTTCTTTTCCCTCCCAAGCTAAAATGGAGGCGACGAGATCAGCGTGAGTCTTCAGTCTCCTCAGAAAGAGTTGGGGAGCAGCTTTACCGTGAGTTCATCGTGCATCCTTTCATCCTCTTAGGCTGGCCGACGGCGGGACAGCTGCCGAGACCCGGTGAAAGAAGAGAGCGGGGTTTCTAGGGAAGCTGTTTAAAAGTGGAAGGAGTGAGGAGTTAGGCCGGTGTGCAGGAGATGGATCTGGGGTCGGGGAGAGGGAGTTGTCCGCTTCCCAACTTAAAGACTGCTTAAAAGTCCCTTGACCTGTAGGACAGTGGGTCCATATTGTGAATAGTATCACTGGCAGACTTGGCATATACCAATTGACTGGTGAAGGCTCAAAAATATTGCAGGCTGACTTCTGCTCTTCAAGCCCCTTGAAGGGGCTTTAACTGTACCTACTTCAGTGGCTTGGTCAATTTTTCTGTATGCCAGGTAGTGCATACAGTAAGACTATTTAATGTTTCAGACTGGATTCTAGAAAGGTGCATCGGTGCAGATGGGAATGCAGAGATAGAGCAAATATCCCATCTTCCTTTCTGGATAATGACTGCAAAGAAAAATTCAACATAAGCATAGATCTTTTGCTTCTTTTCCCAAAAACAATTGTTTTATTTTTTACCTTACTATTCTTTAAATGAGAATATTATTGACCAACAAGAAAGTGCTATAGCAGTGCTGTAATACCTGAGATTCATTTCTCCAGCACAGATGAATGTGTAGCATAAGTCTTTAAAAAAATGAACTAAAACCTCTCATGGTACTAATATATTGAGTATATTTTATTCCATTGAATTGGAAGACAACACAAGTTGCTATGTATGAACAAAAATGTAGTTTATGTCCATTAATTCAGTTAGCATAAAGAAATTTCAAAAAGAGGAGGGATTATTTTAAAATCTTATAGTATGGAACTGGAAGGAGACAAATTTAATTCATTGGAGTTAACATCCTTTATTCTCAGCAGGTGGCAGTACTTAGCTGACCTTAGATCAGAAATTAAGCAAGTTTGTGACTGATTAGTACTTTAGTGGAGATGTGAGACTAGGCTGAAGATACCATAACTAAAGATAAGCAGGCATGTAAGCAGAGAAGACAAAAAGTCAGGAGTCTTGTCTAAAATATCCCTTTGGGGAGGTAGATAAGAAGGAAACAAAGTAGTTGAGGGAAGGAAAAATGCCACCTGAACCAGATAAAGGAAGTTGGGCCTGAGAACATGGAAGCCCTCCCCATCCCATCAACAGCTATGAGACTTGTAAATTAACAAGGCAAGAGTAGCTGCCAGTCTTGTGAATCAACAAAGCAAGCACTTTTGGGGATAAAAGGGGTCCTGAAGCCCACCCACTTCTTGAGTCTTCTTTGGATCCAGTCTTGGTGGCTTCTGTACCTCTAGCTAGTGTCTGGCAGCCTAGTGCTATGGGTAAGTGTGGATGAATGTGTGTGAGAGAAAGAGTAAATGTACATTGTAACCAATAAAGTTTTGCTGTTCACTGGGTCTCTGCATATTCCAAAGAACCAGTTGTGCTTCAGTGTTCGGTTGAAAGCGATTTGTGTGTGTCCCTAATTATTTCCGGGCTATTGACCAGGGCTGTGTGTCTTGTCTGCTCTAGCTGCACCTATCTGGAAAACCCAAGTAGAAAGCAAGGAGGGCTTACAAGATCCGTGTGCCTCGACAGGCTGTGAGTGAGTGAGTGACCATGAGCCGAACCTGAGAGTGCGTGTAACAGGCTGGATCTCACAGTCTCCTGGTTTCTAGCCTGGTATCTTAACCTATTCCAGAGGAGTGCTTTCACTAGGTACTCACATTGTACTAAGATGCAATATGCTTTATTTGCTTGTTATTTAGTGTAATATCTGAATTCCACTGTTTTGGTTTGTAAATAAGGTTTATTGTTTAGTGTAATATGCAAGTTCATAAATTATGGTTTATTCAACAAACTAGATTAAGCAAATCATGGCCTGGTGTGATCTGTGAGCCAAGTCACTGTGTGAATGGTTGAGAGAGATTGAAGGGTATTACTGGCAAGGCAAGAGTAAGTTTATTTTACTGTTGTCTGCCATTGCAATATAGGAAATACAGTGGCTTCCTAACTTACCACTTATAGCAAAAATCCTGGCAAGAAACTTTCAGAGAATATTGATACAGGCTGGGAATCACACAAAATGCTAACACATTTAGCATGTGGGTTCACTCATTTTGCTAGAAACAATGGCTGACAAATTACATTGGCTAGATTGGCACATCATTTCAAGTCCAAACTAAACAAAATACATTGTTTAGTGTGTATGATGTGTAAACTACCATTGTGTTCTGTTATTTGTAACCATATCAGCAATTGATCTAGTACCCTTAGTGGACTTGTGTAGAGCTCTAGCAAAAAATAAAGAAAATTTATGTTTGGAACAGGTTAAATTGGGAAAGAAGCTATGAAAAGCTTCTGATGATTCAAAAGTGGCAGCTGATGTTGACAAAAATTAAGTAGAATTGGTTTTGATGGGAGATTAGGAAATTTCAGGGCTGTAAGTTAAACTAGGAAGTTGAGAAAATATCCCAGGAGAAGATAGTGGCAAATTATTTTTGCATTGTTGCCAAGAAAATGGCATTAACATTTCCATGTGGACACTATAAGCCAAGTTTAACTCAAGGGAGTCTTTACATTTGTAAACCAACAGGTATTAACAGGTGTTATTTTACATTTTTCATTGTTTATTGCTCTTAATACCAATTTTTAATGCAAAATTCTTAAGTGAATCTTAAAAATCTTACAATACTTGAAGTTAATGCAATGTTGTATTACTGTTAAAGGTTTGATAGACATTGTTACAACCATTTTTGCATTTTATTATAGAGATTATGGCTGAGTGGCAAGACATTTTGCGGTTTGATTTAGAGTGATAGGTGAACTCAGCCATTATAGGTTGTATACCATAGTGGATGGCTTAGTTGTGTGAACTCAACTAGTATGGTTTATTCAACATCTTTTGGTATAAAGTATGTGTCTTAAGAAATTGCAACATTCAGAGGCCTTTCTGTGGATAAGCTTAAATGAGTAGTGTGCCCATTTTATTGAATGCCTTTCCCAACAGAAAACAATAAGTAAATTAAATTAATTCCATGGATTATGTGTTTTTTAAAAAGTGTCTCACTATGGTTATTTTAATACACATTTTCATTTCTGTTTTTGTTGCTTCTTAGAGTTATGGCTTTGCTTTTATGGTATGAAGGAAATGTGCCATAGTCTGTTACTAGCCATCTGTCCTTTTATGCATTGTTGCTATCTAGTTTAAGGTTAACAATTGATTGTATATTTTCAATCAACAATTCATTGTGTATTTTCAACCATGGTATTAATATATGTACAAACGTTCTCCAAGTTGAGTGCATGATATACCGCTTAATGCTGGTTCTGCTCCTGCTTGGATGGCTGTTTCCAGAAGGAGGTGTTAGGGTTCATACTCCGTAGTAGTTATGCTTTAGGATTATGGAGACTTCTGTCCTTATGCTGGGAGAACTCATATGATTTGGTCCATGATGTACCAATATACAGTATGTACACCAATATACAGTTGTCATACTGGTATGCAGATTTGTTTTTCATTATCATAAGATATGGATCACACTGATAGTACTTAATCAGCACTGGACAATACAGTACGGGTTGATTAATAGAAGGTAAGAAACCCAATGTAGATGTAATGGGGAATTATCCATGATTGTTCATTCAGCCTTTTCTAAATGATTGGTCATACTCTGTCTGGAGAACTTTTTTTTCCTCTTACAGGGTGCTTACTGATTCAGCAATGTTATTAGAGAATCAAATGAGTTTTTTATGTTTGAACATGCCTTTATCAACTTTGACAAGGTTGGGAAACTATGGCTGGTCCAAAATACAATGATTAAATTAGTAATTTTGACTGGGCAGATGGAGCATATTAATATTTTATCAGCTGCACTAGATTGCAGCCCATTTCTAGACATGGTTTAAAATAAATTTTAACTGTTAAAGCACTAAAGTGCTAGGGATCACATTACTAGACATAGTGTCTTTTCTGGTATGTATCTATTCAAACCTAAGATCGTCCAAGGGAATATAATGATTCTTATACTGAATGAAACGATAGTATAGCTGCAAAGGAAACAGTGTTCTTTGTAACAAGCTCCCCAAAATGGCATTGCTGCTATGATCTTTTTGTTCTTAGGGGAATACCCTAGTGCTCACTTAAGCATTTTAAAACTTGAGTTCTGAACTCATGTAGCCTGGGCTTCCCTGTTTTAATTTTTTTTTTTAATTTTGAGGTTGCTTTGAATTTTATTCTTTTGATTTTATGATCTTAAATGTTCTTTGTGGTCAGTTATCCAGAAGACATAATGTTATAGAGTGAGTTGTAAATGTAATACATAAAGTTTTGTCACCATTTAAAATGTCTTTGGTGTCACTGAATTTGATACTATAGTAATCATAAAACAGAAATTGAAAGTTTAGCGATATTAACTTTTTCTTTGCTTGAGCTCAGTGAAAATTAAATGGGCCTTTTTGACTTGAAAACTATATATTTAATGTGTATTTTCTCAAGCACTTAAGTATTATGGTATCATAAAGATACAAAAATTATGGTGGCATTAAAATGTATTTGCCATCAGCTTTAAGTAATATGGGCAGATATTTGTCCCATCATTGTTTGCTGACTAAATCTTGAAGGGAGAATTTCCGTTAGTGGTTGAATGACTCGGCAATATTCACATCCTGTGAGTCACGTTAACAAGCTAGCTACTTGTCTCAACATGTCAAAAAACAGAGTTTGTTCTCTTTTGCCTTAAGCAGTTTGAAGAACAAAAACTGCATGGAAGACACTTTAAATAAGGTATCTTGAAAGCCTCACTGAGAGACTTAATAAGGTAGTATCTCAGGGTTTTCTTTCATGCTAGGAATTTTTTTATATTCCTTACCAAAATTAAAAGATAATTTGATTGGTATAGTAGACATGTTAAATGCAGTTCAGGTGTTATCCTTAGGTGATGTATATCAAATAGGCCTTAGAGGCTTCTGAGAATGTTTAATCTTAAGTGAGTTAGGATAGCATGGATAGAGGTTCAAGTCCAGCCGCAGCTATGGTAGTTCACTGGATGACTTTGGGCCAGAGACATTCTCTCAACCCATCTACCTCCCAAAGTGTGGGAAAATATTGGGGGAGGAAATTCTATGTATGCCAGCTTGCGCTGCTGGAGGAGAAGTGGGGTATAAATCTATTAAATATGTCTGATTTTTATTTTAGGCTTCTAATATTGACAGCTACTATACTGCCAAAATGACATCTTCTACCTCTGCACAATTTCCACCATCTGAGAGTACCTGCAGAACATCACTTGAACCAGTTAAACAGGTAATACAATTTGATTTTTCAGTTTAATATTGTAATCTGATAGAAGTTTCATCTGTGTGGAATATTACCTTTTCTAGCAGTTATCCATATATTTGTTAACTTGCAAATACCTCAGTCTTTGGTAATTCGGAGACTAAATAATTTATCTAATACAGCATTAATTTTCAGGGATTAGAATCCATTTAATGAAATGCACAAATATCCTATATTAGCATATGTGCACACAGACCTAAAAAAATAAAATTATAAAACACAGATCACAACAATTCTTGCGATCTGTGTTTTATAATTTTACATTTTACTTTTTATAATTTTACTTTACAATTCTTGTAAAATAGCAAGGTAACTATTTTCTCACTGGTAGCATAAATGCCCTGGAATTGGATAAAATTGTGTAACATTGATTCAGACTACAGATTGTTGAATTGAATGACTTGAAATGTCATTTAACTGTTTCAGTCTGATGGAAGTGGGCTCTGGAAGATGGTGCAATAATAAATATGCTAGTCTTTATTAAGAGAGGCTTTTCAGACTTTGCATGATTTAATTCCCTAAAACAATCAAATGAATTTGTGTGATTCCCCTGCCCTAAATTAAACTAATGACTCATTGAAGTTTAGGGTTGAGCAAGAAATAAATATGCTACTTTTAACAATTCAATGTTATTCTACATATCAAGTAAAACAATAATTGAACCTTTATAAAACTTTATATAAATAAAGCTTTTATAAAGTAAAACTTTATAGAATAAACTCATTTTGTTGGGAATGAATACTAAAACAATGTATTTCAAAATTATATTTTTAGTGGGAAGGGTGCGCTTGCTTACTTGTATATTATTCCTGAAAACTGGGTTTCACTTGGAGGCAGTCATTCTCATATGTACACCAGTGGTGGGGGGAGAGAGAGAAGGAAAAGGTGTTTCCTTGCCTTAGATCAGCTTTTTAGACTGCGCTTAAACTGATACAGCTTGCAAAACAGCATACTGAAAGTCGCATTTTGTGTACTCCTTGCAGCCACATTGGGATAACACTAACAGCTCTTCCTTTCCCTTCACCTCTGTCCTAACTGCTGGGTGATTTTGGGCCAGTTGCACTCTCTTATCCTAACCTATCTCACAGGGTCATTGTGGGGAAAATAGGAGGGAGCATTATGTACATTGCTTGAGCTGTACAAATAAAGGCAGCATATAAATCAAATAAATTCCTCGGCACAGCGAGCATCTGGCAGGATAGTCAGAGCTTTGCACGGAGGCCTGCTTTTTAAAAAATTTTTTTATAAGAACTTTATTCAATTTCAAGATATATTGTTAAAATACAGTATAGAAAATATAGGAAAGCTGCTTTTAAAGGGGTGGCAGCCAGATAACATTGACAGTGGAGCTTCCATTGCTATATTACTTAAGGCAGGGAGGACCACCTTTTTGACCTGAGGGCTATATTGGTACTGAGTACTGGTCGCATTCAGTATTGTGTGGGGTGTCAGTGTCTGCAAGCAAAGTGGATGGGCTTGGGAAAAAGTACATGGAGCCACATTGGGAAGGGAGATAATTTGAAGAAAAAAAGAGGAATATAAATATTACAGTAGTGTAAATGAATGAAGAAATAAAATAGTCTACATACAATAGTGGTAAACCATACTGGGCCACAGATATATTTGCTACCATTTTCTGAAAATTAAAAACAGTAAATCCTTGATTGTCCAGACCTTTATTCAGTGGATTTCTGGATGTAATGGACCAAATTTTGCTTAGACTTCATTACCAAACAGCAGATAAAGTCTGTTTCAGAAACAGGCCTGTCACTTGATATAATTTTTATCATGTGTGTCCATTTACATTATTTGCATTATGCAAATGATATAAATTGACAGATATGACCTGAGTGATGTAATTTTGGATTTGACAGACATTCAGAATTAATGGATACACTTCTCTTCTAGCCTTCTACCTTCAAAATGTCATTTCTTGAAGATTTTATCATTGGAGTTTTAGGACTGGATTAGAATATATTTTGGAAGATGTAAATGATGTTATCCTTGATGTAATTTGTTTGCCTGCCTGTCAGATTTGAGGTTCCTAACAGGAATAAAGCCTTTTGGAAATTACAGAGGTGCTTTATCGTCCTATTAGCTCACAAAGACATGATTTTGTAGTATGATATAGATGGAAACAAGTAGTGGAGCTTAGAGTTCCTCTAGTTGCAAGTGAAAATTGGTTTCAACAAAGATTTTCAATGCTATTACATATAATACTTTAGAACTGGAAAGAAAACCCAGATCTTCAGATGACCTGAGGATGTTTTTATTCAGTTCACTTCCACAGAGAACTCTGAATTCATTCATTCATTCATTCATTCATTCATTCATTCATTCATTCATTTTCCTCACAGCTTGAAAATGTACTAGCATCTTCATTTCCAGTTTGGCTTTTTCAGAGTATCTGGAGTCTTTGTCAAACTGAACTGAGTTACTCTTTTTTTACATGTATTTGCAAACTACAAAATAATAATACACTGCGTGCACAATTATTAGGCAAGTTGTATTTTTGAGGATGAATTTCATTATTGAACAACTACAGTGCTCTCGGTCAATCCAAAATTTTATGGTTTTATTTTTGTAAGCCGCCCAGAGTCACTTGTTGAGATGGGCGGCTATAGAAATCAAACAAACAAACAAACAAATATGTTAAACCTCAAACTTGAATAATAAAGTAAAAGTGAGGTTTTGGCTTTCTTAGGAGCATATCTATGTGTGCACAATTATTGGGCAACTACTAGTGTGCAGAATTATTATGCAACTAAATGAAAAACGAAAATTCCCCCATCTCATTTATTTTCATCTGTTAAAGTGAGAATAATAAACAAACAACTCAAAATTTACAAACAAACATTTCTGACATTTCAAACAAAAAATCAGTGACCAATATAGCCACCCTTCTTTGCAATAACAGTCATAAGCCTTCCAGTTTCTTGATCTGTTGACGATCAACTTTTTGTGCAGCAGCAACCACAGCCTCCCAGACACTGTTCAGAGAGGTGTACTGTTTTCCTTCACCATAAATCTCCTGTTTGAGAAGGGCCCACAAGTTCTCACTAGGGTTTAGGTCAGGTGAGGAAGGGGGCCATGTCATTATTCTTTCATCTTTGAGGCCTTTACTGGCTAGCCGCACAGTGGAGTACTTCAATGCATGTGATGGAGTATTGTCCTGCATAAACATCATGGACTTCTTGAAAGATGCAGACTTTTTCCTGTACCACGGCTTGAAGAAAGTGTCTTCTAAAAACTGGCAGTAGTTCTGGGAGTTGATTTTGAGTCCATCTTCAACCCGAAAGGTCCAACTAGCTCATCTTTAATAACATCAGCCCATACCGGTACCCCACCTCCACCTTGCTGGCGTCTGAGTCGAAGTGGAGCTCTGTGCCCGTTACTGATCCAACCACGGGCCCATCCATCTGGTCCATCAAGAGTCTCTCTCATCTCATCAGTCCATAAAACCTTTGAAAAATCTGTCTTCAGTTATTTCTTGGCCCAGTCTTGCTGTTTCAACGTAAGTGTCTTGTTCAGTGGTGGTTGAGTTTCAGCCTTCCTTACCTTGGCCATGTCTCTGAGCACTGAACACCTTGTACTTTTGGGCACTCCAGGTAGGTTGCAGTTCTGGAATATGACAGCACTGGAGGATAATGGGTTCCTGGTAGCTTCACGTTTGATTCTTCTCAAATCTTTGGCAGTTAATTTGCATCTTTTTTTCTCAACACATTTCTTGCAACCCTGTTGACTATTTGCAACAGAACGTTTGATGGTTCTGTGGTCACGCCCCAATATCTTAGCAATTTCAAGAGTGCTGCATCCCTCTGAAAGACTTCGTACAATTTTTGACTTTTCAGAGTCAGTTAAATCTCTTTTTTGGCCCATTTTGCCTGAGGAAAAGAAGCTGCCTAATAATTATGGACACCTTGATATAGGGTGTTGATCACCTTAGGCCACACCCTCCCTCATTACAAAAATACACATCACCTGATATGCTTATATCCACTAAGCATTCAGGTTTATACAGCTTGGAGGTGGAAAATATGCATAAAAATGATTTGGTCAAAATACTCACTTGCCTAATAATTGTGCACACAGTGTAGTATCATGGCATCAGCAGAATGCCAGTGCAAAAGTGGAGAATCTTGCTTTCCAAATACTGTCCATATGCCATTGAAACAAGGAGGGGGAAAGAGCCACTTAGGATAAATACCTGCCTATTAAAGTAAAGTACTCCTACATGTAATTTCTTGTGTAACATAAATGCAATCTTAATCTAAAGGTACTGTGATATTTTATCTCAGTATAAATAATGCTTACCTGATAAATGGTTGCTTCCAGCTTATTCAGGAGTTTAACAATTATCTGATTTAGAAAGATCTACTCCTTGCTAATATGTCTCAGAACTCATTTTCAGATAGTATTTCCCGTTTCATGAAGTTGCCTCTGATATACTATGTAGAACTGGCAGAGCTCTTAAAATATCATTTGGCATTGACTTTTGTGGCTTTAATTAGGATTTATAAGTATTGTAATGACGGAGGGAAATGAATGCATGATGAAAATTTGGATTTGATCATATGCATTGCATCTGTGTTTTTTGACATATAAATAAGGTTTACTTTGAGATACTCTCTATTATCTGTAACAAGATTGTGAATTCTCATTGAATTGAATCATCTTGGGTTTATTATTTGATTAATTTCATTGGGAAAAGTTAGCGTTGCATTTCTGAGGTTGTGTAAAATAGTTGTATTTATTTTCCTCTGCTAGCTTAATACAATGAAACCTATTTGGAATTGGGGTATGTAAAGCTTTACATTTGAAACCTGTGTGAATTACTCTTTTGTATTGATTTCTCCAGTGTTACACAACATGACTAAAAAAATTCCATATGGTGTATCTTAGGTACGACCAAAACTGCCACTCCTGAAAGTTCTGCATGCAGCAGGTGCTAAGGGTGAAACCTTTACATTAAAAGAGGTGAGTTCCTGTGTATACAGTTCTGCACTGGTTACCTAAGTTTGAATTAAGAAAGAAATGCTTCATAATTTGCTGTTTCTGATTCAGAGCTAATGGCATCTAGTACTGACCAAGTCTATATCCACATTCTTATGCCATGTGATGTGGCTGTAAAATTTAAATGCAGGCTATGCTTCTAGAGCAAAGCCAGTAGTCCTGACAAATGTTCAAAAAGAGAAGGAAGAAAAGAAAGTGGTATTTAATGACAGCGGTGAATACCTATTGCTTCTGTTCCCATATCCATATATAGTAGTTAAAGGTACCAGGCTAGAAACTGGGGTACCATGAGTTCTAGTTTCACCTTAGGCATGAAGCCAACTGGATGACCTTGGGCCAGTTATTCTCTCTCAGCCCTAGGAAGAAGGCAATGGCAAACCACTTCTGAAAATCTTGCAAAGAAAACTGCAGGGACTAGTCCAGGTAGTCGCCAGGAGTCAACACTGACATGAAGGCATATTAAAAAAAATGCTACACAAACCCAAACAGATGGCAAAGTTGATACATTCTAGTTAAGCACTACCAGAAAGCTTTCTTTGTTGTTATATTTAGCATGTTGGAGGAGACAAACCTTTTGATAAAATCTATATAATGTAGAATTTTGAAATGGGCATTGTGCTCCATAGCTTTCCCCTTCATTTGGTAATTGGAATTTCAGATACCACTCTTGATTCTAGCATTTTGCCAGTTTTTTTTTTCTTTTCCTGATGAATGGTATATTGATACCTATAATTCTGCAAGTTTATAAAACACAATAGCATTTAATGGTCAAATGAAATGTTATTGCTTGTCCCTAATGCCATGAGAGTAATCATGCCAATTCTTAAGCAATTATTTCATACCAGAAGCTTGAATGCTGAGGATTTGGTTTCATTCCTTCAGTGCATGGGACAGAGAGTAGAAAAATGTTGATATCCATGGGAGTGTGTTCTATTAATTAAAAGGGGATTTTGTATCATTTATTATAAGAGCACAACATGAGAATTAACATGACAAATAGTTCAGGGGCATAAGATCTTCCCTTAAGATTGTGAAGGGGATTGTAATAGATGGTTGAATTCTCAAGGGTTGCTAAGAGGTGTGTTTTTTTTGGTGGCCAATTGATGCTTGAGTGTTTTTAAATTATACTTTTTATTTCCTCTCCATTGAAAAAGTCATGTCAGCTAAACTGAAGACATCCTGTAAAATCATTTCTTTTAAGTTTAAAATGCAAAGTGTGTACAATATTAGAAAAATGACACAAGCTGTGATTTACAGGGCTATTCTGGCAGCTAGGAATTAAATGCTGTGGCTTTTCATTAGGAATGTGTCAGATATTCCCGCAGAGTTGTGTGACTTATTTTAAATACTTATGCATTTAAATAACTTATTTAGCTTCCAATATTTTTGCAAAAAACAAATTGAATACTTCAAATGAATGGGTTTCTGTGTTAAAATGTTAATTTGCCATAGCAGCCTACATTTAGCACAGTAAGGACCTGTTCCCTATAATGGCTAGAAGCACTGCCAGCTTTCTTCATTTTGGATTTTTCTTCTGCTGATTTTTTTTTTTTGCTGCTGTCTTGAAAGGGAGATTAAATTGTAAGAGTAATATGTTACTTGAAGGGTGGACTTCTCTTATAGCTAATGCACTAGACTACAACCTACCTTGTTACTGTTTTATTATTTAATTTGTACTCTGACACAATCAGATTCTTGGTGACTTACATGATAGAAAACAAATATAAAATATTAGTAGTAAGCTTAAACACATAAAAGAAAACTTTCTGACAGTGAAATAAGAACAAAACAAAAATAAAATAAAAGATGACCCCAAAACAAATAAAACTGATTTCCAGAATAGCTCTGTCTTTACCATTGTCCTGAATGTACTCAGAGATGGTGCTGGACTGATTTCTATAACAGGACTGTTTCAGAAGATTGGCATTGTGACTGAAGAGCCCACCGTATAGGTGGAATATGTTCCCAGCAACGTGGACTAGTTAGCACACAGGCTGGTGCATTTTGGGCTAACTGCAGCTTCTGAGTGGTTTTTAAAGGCAGCTCCATGTAAAGTGCATTGCTGTAGTCTAAATGGGTGGTATTGAGGGTATCTTGTGCCCAGTAAGGTTTGCAAGTTGGTACACCAGCCAAGTTGAGCAAAGGTCCTTCTAGCCACAGTTTCATCTGCTGTATCAGCAGGATCTGTCTAGATGGAACCTCAGAGGTAGTACCTGACCATCCAGAGATATAGACTGGTATAGATATGGAGAGCCTCAATGGACAAACAGTACCTGTGTCTTGTTGGATTCAGCTTTAGACAGGTCTGTCCCATCCAGACCCTGACAACCTCCAGGCACCAGGATAAGAGAATAATGGCATTTCCCTTCAGTATGCTGATGATACTTTTACCCCAAAGTAACAACATTACCTAGCAGCCTCATACAGATGTTAAAAAGTAGGGGGGAGAGGACTAACCCCTGTGGAATGCTGTCATGTGGGGCCATTAGGATGACCTCTCTTCCCCACCACAATTGACTGAGAACCACTGCAAAACAGTGCTTGCAATCCTCAGCCCCATAATTCAACCCATTAAAATATCGTGGATAGTGTCAAAAACCACTGAGAGATCTAAAAGGACCATGAGAGGCACACTCCTCCTGTCCAGGCCCTGTTAGAGGTCATAAGTAAGAGTGACCAATACTATCTTATTCCATGCTTGGACCTCAACCTGACTGAAAAGGGTCCAGATAATCTGCTTCATCTCTACAATGGATTCCCCACCACCATTTTAACAACTTTTGCCCAAAAGGGAAGGTTGGAGTGATAGTTATCTAACACCATCAGAACCAGGGATAATTTTAGGAGCAGATTTACCACAGCCTCTTTCTAAGCTGCTGGTAAAATCCCCTTTGTTAAAAAGATAGATAGTCTCCCAAATCCAGATGGTCACACTATCCCTGCAGGAGCCAGGATAGGCATGGGTCAAGCCTGCAGGTAGCAATGGATAACCTAGAGAGCACTCTATCCACTTACTTGGAGTTCATAGGCCAGAAGGAGTCCCAGGTAATACAATAAGATAATGCCCTAGTGACCACTAAAGACCCCCACCTATGTTGAGTCAAGATTCTGGTGAATCTGAGCAACTTTTTTGGCTGATTGGTCTCAGTGACCAAGCAGAAGATCTTCTTGACTTTTCCCTGACAATCACCATAAATAGGGCAGCTGGAAAACATCCCACCAAGGGAGTAGTAGTAAAGGTGCTTAGTCTCTCTTATCGCTACAGTGTAGGCTTGAACATAGACACGTAACTGTACCCAGAATCGCTTTTTGTCCTTCTTCCTTGGTGGGTAGGCATAATTTCTGTTGATTCTGCATGCAACCAATACTTGGACTTTAAACTTGTAGACAAGCATCTCAAGTGGAGACTACAGATCTTTGCCTAATTGTATTCCACAAGTTATTTTTTTGTGTTTGTGAAAACTTGTCTTAAATATTGAATCCACCTGTTGCTTCAACTACTTTTGCTTGAAAATACATGATCAGTTTCTGGAGCAGGCTCTAGCCCAGTCAATTCTTGAATTGCAGACCAGCAGGCAAGTGGTTTGAGTATATGAAAGGAGGAATTGTGTGTGTATGTGTTTGTAAACAAAGCTGCTGAATGAGTCCACTGGAGTTGGGTGGCCAATAAAATAAACAACCATTTGAAAAGTGGAAGAAAAACATGCCCAAGTTTTATATCACAAGCTGTATTATGTCTGGTAGGTACTTACTCTGATCACTTTTTCATCTACCTAATAAAATTTGTGACAGTGTTGTTGAAGCTATGTTTGGAAATGTAGATAGCATATATGTTTTCCAAATAATTAGTATGACAGCCTGAGTTTAAAAAATTGCTATATAGCTGTTATATATCTTAAAAAATCCTGAAAGTTAGTTTTTATGAAAATGTTCACATACCCAGAGATATGCTGATAGCATTCATTCTTGTCTGAGAATGAATACAAATTGTACATAACTGTAACCTTGTCTCTTAGTTCTTCCATTTGGATCTAAAGTAATAAGCATTGCTTATTGTTTACTGATATCTTAAGATCTTACATAAGCATGACTTTACAAAGTTAATGGAATGGTTTTGAAAATTTAGATATTCATGTTGAAAATCAGTTTCACCACATTAGGCTATATAATATTTTATGATACCTGATCTACTGTAGATTCTGACCTGGAATACCTTGATTTGTATTCTAATTCAACCACTGTTTTGTTCGGTACCTTGAACAGTGTATTTTCTAGTTTTTATTCCCAAACTGCAAAGTGAAAAAAGTAAAATGAATGTGAATAGTAAATGTTCCATAAAATAAAACATAAAGAGCAAAACTGCTTGTCAGAAAGGTTTTTTATGTTTTTCATTCAGTGCAAATGTTTAAAACGCGAATTAAAGAAACATCTGATCTTTAATTGTATAGTGCTTAAGCAGCTACATATTCAGGATTACAACCACTTTTCATAAAAGAGTGGTCTAAATCTTTTTTCCTCAGCTTTTTTGCCTCTAATTGCAAACTCAGGTGGTTTAGTGCTTATCCATTTAAAAGAGAAATGGGGCTACCAGAAAAGTAGGTAATGACTTTTTGTGGTTTCTAATTCATTGTTAAATGTTATGTGGGTATTTTACTTCCTCACCAGTTTTTTTTTCTGATTGTTTTACTTACCCTATAATAATTTTTGTTTTCCCTTTAGTTTTTAAATGTATGCTGTGATTTTCTTACTATTCTTTGGATTAATTTTAGTCCTTTATTGATTTTTACCCTCTTAATATTTCAGGATGCTTTCTCTCCTTTAATGAATTACTGTAAAGAGCCCATAACTGTCTTTATGGTGTTCCTTTGTTGTTTATTTGTATGCGTTCACATACACAGGTTTGAAAATTACTGAAACAATTAGAATGAAACTGTACTGAGGTGAAGCTTTTTGTAAAATAGCATAACTGAAATTTTCATTTGTTTGCTTAGTGTATGATATATCTTGGAGAGTACATTGCACAGAAGCAGTTGTATGACAAAGAACAGCAGCACATGGTACACTGTGGAAGAGACCAGCTGGGGGAGCTTTTGGGCTGTCAGAGTTTCTCTGTGAAAGAACCAAGGTAGGAAATCTCTGTAATACCATGGAATGAGATTCCCTAAATTTTAATATATCTAAAGCAAAGAGTTCTCTTTCATTTTCAGTAGGTACAGTGAATTCTGGCCCAATACTCCCTTTGGGAGACACACATCTGAGTGCTTTGTTGTAAGAATTGTGTTGTAATGCAGTGACATCTCAAGAGATTAAGAAATATATATACCGATTTTAATGGCAAATGGTAGTTATCAAAATCTGTTTTGTCAATGTTTCTTCAACCTCTTATATAATATTTGGAAGAGATTATGGGCTAGAAGATGAAGAACATTGAAAGATTCTGATAACTCCCTAAGTTTTTTGAAAAACGTTATAAACCAGCAACCAGTGGTATACTGGAGCCAGCTTGTACCAGCTTGTGAGAGCCCATTGTTAAATGTTCAGAAATTTTGCAAGCCGGTTGAGAGTAGAGCTGAGCCTTGATGTTTGGCATGTGAATCAGCTGCTCTGTGGTAGCAACATGGGGCAGCGGTGGCAATGGAGCTGGCAGAGCTGGTTCTTAAACACCACCTCCTGCAACCAAGTTGGTTTATTAACTGCATCTTAACTAATGGCAGTAATATTTTTGGTGAATTTCATTACTGTAATACTCTGCATTTATTCATATATTGCATGATTAGTTACACTCCTTTATTATCTTCTAAGAGGATAAATGAGGAAGAAAATTTATGCTTGAATTTCTACCATATCTCCTATGGCCTGGGTATATATTATATGTGAATGCTGAATATCCCACAGTTTCATCTGTTTTTTCTTCGGCTGGTCAATATATTTGACTGAAGCAGAATGGATGCAAATGAGCGTGACAGGGTCCATGCTGCAGTGCTAGCATGCAGATACTGCTCTTGTTTATCTAATTACTCTCTTATCCTACACTGATACATGCTTAAGGCCATGTTGTTGCCATGGGACATAATTGCACAGACATAGTACTTGCATACTTAAGTCCTATGAGCTTAGTTCTAACTGTGCAGTGGAGAGGTTTGGAATGGAACTACACTGAAGCAAAAATAATGAATTGGGCCTTGAATACTTCCATATTCCTGTATCCATATCCAACAGAATGAGGTAGTAATGTGTGAATTAATAAATGGGATATATTATTTCTGTCTATAGGTGGTGCAGCTTTTGTTTTTGAATGTTCTTTCATATTAAAACAAATTCTTCTGATAGGAAACTTAGAGATTAGAGGTATACATTTTAGCCTAATCCTTTTAACTTCTGTGTTGATTTTGTATTTGCATGGAGTTTTTCTAAACAATTTCTTCACCTGAAGCCTGAAACTCTTAAGTTCACTGTAACTATACCTGCACATGGAATGGGCTCATTGCTTGTATGGAAATTTAACCAAGTCTCCCAGCTTCATATTTGATATTCATCATTCCACCAATTTGTTTAACCAAACAGTCTGTTTCTGAAGGCTAGGGTTATTTTTTTCTTTAAAAAGTATGCAGGTGACCGTGTATATTTGGCATATTTAATTCTGTTTGCATACAGTGAGTTTTCCCTCTTGACAGAATGAAAATTCACTGTGTGAATTGGGCTTATGATTCTTTCCTACCTAGTCTTTGTGTTGGCAACAGCTATTGCTCTAAGGCCTTAACGGTAGGGTGAAAACTATCATCAGAGAACTGATAACTGTTCTCAGAAAAAAAGTTTAAACTCAATTTTAAAATTTTTGAATTGATTTGTAATTAGGCAATATTGCTTCCTATCGCCTCTCTAAATGCTCTTATATAGAATGCTTTTCCTTCTCATAAATCTTATGCTATTTCCTGACTTTAGGTAGCTCATTAGAATTCTATCTTGCATAACATTTGAATTAGAAGACAGTATTCTTTATGCAGTTACGTTCTGTGTTCATTATTCATTATTTTTCCACAGCCCTGTTTATGATATGCTGCGAAGGAATGTAACTCTTACCACTGTTACAGGTAGGTTTCTTCACGTTCATTTACTTCTTTGTAAAATTAATCTTGGTAAGTAAAAACATGTGAAAGTTTTTGCTTGAAATGAGCTGCTGTGCGGATTGGGAGTATTGGGATTCTGCAGCCCTTTGCTGACAAAAAATGATAATACGTTGACGTATATTGGACTAAAACTAGACGAGAGTCACCATTATGGTATCGATGGTTATCAGTGTGCCCATGGATATATCCTGTGGTGGTCTCCAGGCTTTCTACCCCTGTGGCTTTGTACATTTTTAAAAAGGTTTCTTAATGAAATGGGCGGGTAAAATGCTGGAAGGCAAAGTGCCAGCTTCCATTAACATTTTAATTTTTAAGAATATCTCTGTGCCCTAGATGAGCTCCATGAGCTTTAATAGAAAATCAGAATGGAGAGTAGTTGCAGTACTGGTCTGAAATTATGTTGAGCTAAAAAAAGGAAAACAAAACAAAACAAGGAATAGTAGAAGTGCTATGGGGAGGATAGTAAGTGCAGTTGCATGGAGTATTCTCATATTTCAGTGTTCTGCATGGCTTCAGATGGCAGCCATTGTATGCTCCCAAGCCAGTTTGAAAAGGTTTAGGGACCCTGTGCTAAGTCTGTAGCGGCGTACTATCAAGACATTTAGGATATCTTTAACATTAAAAACAGTGAATGCAAAATAGAGTATAACTCAGTGAAATTAGTATGGTTAAGCAATATCTCTTTGGATTTAACTCTTTGAATTGATCCAAGTGGATAGATTATTTTAATTTGGTGAAATATTGGGGGGGGTCTTAATTGTTAACCCTCATTATCATAATCTCCCTGTACCTGATGCTGATTACTTGTGGATTTTCTGTAGGGCTAGGAAAAGGGATTATGAAGTATCTAATTCAATCATACCATCTTGGGAGGTGATCGTAACAAAACATGTTGAGTTTTCTTCTTTCTTTTTGGCCTTGATGGCAAGGTCTTAATTTCTTTTCCTCTTCTAGAATCTTAGGGGAAAATCACCATTGCTGCTTAAACATTATTCCTGGTAGATGGCAGGTTTCATATTTTATCAAAAAGCTGACTGTATTGATTTCAGAGTCTAAACGTTGAAATGTGATATTCCTCTGCTTTAGTGGTGAATGTTTGTCTTATTACATAGTTTTTTATAGGAAAAAACCCATAAAAACATTGAAATAAACAATATTAAACATTCATAGAAACTATTTTTGTCAGGACTATGACAAGGAAAAACAAGCTACCAAAAATAGCTGTTTATTCAACATGTATTTTTTGTAATAGTAATTGTGTTCACTCTGTTAGCAATCATGTCCAGTCTCTTCCTAATTCTTAACATAATAAATGTTGATATGTAGTTTTGAAACTGAAAGAAAATAATTACAGAAGAACTTTATCTATGGACTCTGCTGAAGCTTTCTGTATGTATTATGTGTGAAACCTTCACTAATTTGTGGTAGCCCAAACAAATTATTTTGAGGTACAGAGCTTGTGAACATGCATGACATTTTCCTGGTAAAGGAAACAAAAGCCATTTATTTTACTTCTAATATTTTTAAACCATTTATTGAATTATAATAGCACTATATTTCCTACACTGTCAGAGGGTTAGTCTGGATGATCTTTAGGTACATCTCTGTGGTGTAATTTTATGAGAACATTAAATGCCTTTTTTGCATATAAGCATATTGTTGGCTTTTAGTAGGCATGTGCCAGACCTACCACTGTGGGACTGGAACATTCTGGAGGACTGTAGAATTTTTCTGTTTCTTTTCCAGACCACATCAATGTGGCCATTCTGGGGATAGTCTGACAGTTTTACTGAAGTTAATAGTTTGAATCACAAACAGCTGCTGGCATTCCAGGCAAAATCAGGGCTGGACCTTGACCAGGGCAGCACAAACTCTTTCCATTTCAGAAAAGAGTCAGACCACGCCTAGAATAACCAAAAGAAATACAGAATTTATGCATAAATCTTGATTTCAGTATTTTTCTTAACCTTTCTTTAGTTAGAATTGATTAATTTACCAGTAGTCTGATTTGAGTGGATAATCTCTGTTAACATCTCCACTAAGTCTGTACAATTAATCTAGTGCTGTGGACCGGTATGGCTTTCAAATAGAATTCAGGTAGTCCTTGCTTACCAACCACAATTGGGACCAGCAACTCTGTTGCTAAGTGCCACAGTCACTAAGCAAAAAATCACGTGACCATGCTGGACATCACTTCTGCTTCTGTTGTTAAGTGAATCACTGTGGCCATTAAGTGAGATGTGACTGCGGCTTGCAATTTCACTTCCATGTTCTCCATTAATTCTGCTTGTTGAAAGCCAGTTGTGAAGCTCACAAATGTTGATCACGTGACTGCGGGACATTGCAACAGCCATAAATGTGAGGATTGGTCACAAAGCTTTTTTTTAACTGTTATAACTTTGAACAGTCACTAAACAAGACAGTTGGTAAGTGAGGACTACCTGTATTGTGCTGCTGACCTTGCTGTGTAGAAATTAGTATAATATCAAGGATTGTGGATTTCAGGTTTGTTTATTTTCGATTATTTGATTGGCTGCCAGAACAGGTGATTTAACACATTAATTTTAAAAGCTAAAAATGAAATAAACTCTATTCTGGCAAGATAGGAGATTGACATAAAAGTCAAAACTGAACTGCATAGAAAAATAATATGCAACATTGTATCTGAAGATGCTTTCCTAAAACAGTCAGGACAATTGTGCATTGTCTTTTAATTAGGAAGCATATATGACCAATCACTGCAACTAGTTTTGCTTTGTGCATTGTAAAATTACTCTCAGTAGAAGCTTCCTAGTATATAAGTGGATGCAGCAATACCATTTATGTTGCCCTTCAGGGAACATGCCACCATGGAGATCTCCGATCTGTGTAAAAAGTAACTATTATAAATAGCTCTTTATTCTCAGGTTAAGTGTCGTCCTAATTGCTTGCTGAGGTACCTATTTCTGGCTAGAAGTGAGTTCTTGTGTGTTTTGCAGAAGTTTCTGTGTTTCAGTGTGATCCTTCCTTGTTTTTAATCTGATAACCAGTTTTTCTGTTTTGAGAATCATTTTGAGATAGCTACACGCACAAAGTTAAAGCAGGGTGCACATACCTTTTTTCCCTGTCTAGAGAGTAGGGCAGAGAACACATTTTTCTGTTTTAGGAGGGGCTTGCTGGCAGTGGATAGGATTAGAGCTGTAAGCGAGTGAGGCTACCTCCCACTTCTCCCTGCCCTAGTTGGTATAAGGGGGAAGAGGTAGATAATTGTCACCAGAGACCTGAATTAGTTGTTATTACAGGGGTTCTGAATTTAGTCTGAAGGTTGCAGAATGTCTGCTGCTGTTGTGTATGGTTAGTGAGCGTGACTATTTAAAAACCTTTGGCTTCTCCCTTAATCTTTATCATTTCCTTTTTTTTCAAGAGCTTTATTAGTTTTCAAAGTAGAATTAAAATACAAAATAATAGAATATAGAAAAGCTAGAGCATAGAACAAAAGAAAAAAGAAACAACTATAAAAGTGCAAGCAGATAGAAAAAAGAAACAGAAAGTAACTTTCTCCATTACAGATATGATTTACAAATTTACAAATATAATCTCTTACCATTGATTAAATGTTAGTAACATTATTTCAATCCAAACAAAGCATTTAATCACTAAAACCCAGAATCAAAACTTCATTATTTTCTAACACAAGTAAGTAATCTAAAAGTGGTTGCCAAGTAGAAATAAATCCAGAAACAGTGTTTTCTCTTATTAACACTGTTAATTTAGCCATTTGAGCCAAGTCCATTAGTTTAACAATCCAGTCTTCCACTGTAGGTATTTGTGAATCTTTCCAATCTTTATCATTTTCCATGACACACACATATGTGACTTCGGAGTTGAATTGGAATCTAGCTAGAAGTTCTTTCTTATTATGCTTGTTCTTCTGAATGTCACAGAACCCATAGCAACGTTGAGAAGCAAATAGACGTTATGTTTGTAACAAAGCTTATCATTGCATCTTAAAAAAAAAATAGCCAGAATGAGAGCCGTATCAGGATCATAGCAAAAGGGAAAAAGGCATTTATTCTTTGCCTTCACTGCAAGATCTCAGGTAGTGACACCGATGTATCTAGGTATTGATAAGGAAGGTACATTGTCCTGGTACTAATACTGCACCTCCTGATATTGCAAATAGGGATGGTAGAGATTCTCATTGAGTTAAAGTGCACTGACCATGTTCTGATCCTGATCCAGCTATGCACTGGCTTTTCTTAAAAAAAATGGAATTAAAACAAATATCATGTATATTACGTCTGTTATTCTTCCTGAAGGTTCTAGAGGATAGTAGCTAAGGAAAGTAGGATTTGGAGGATAAAGAGTTGGATGTATCAGCTCTATCCTTCATGTGTGAGTGAGCTAAAAAATGGAACAATGTTGGGTGAGAAGACCATGCTCACATCTTTAACCATTTCAAGCCCATAGTTGCAGAACTTGGTATGCTTGCTTGACAAGGGATCCCTCTGTATTGTGAGAATGGTTATTACCAGGGAAGGTTTTTTCTTTCTTTACCTGCTGTCTAGATGCTGCACAGACACTTGCTTTCGCAAAGGATCAGAGCGAGGATAATCCAAGCCAAGATCAGCTGAAGGTAAACCCATTGCTGGGTGGTTTATTTTGTCGTACAGAGCACCCCTTCTCTGTACCTGTGCGAAGTGGATTGTCAAAACTTCTGACCTGTTTACTGGTGAGCTTTTGCCTTCCTCAAAAGTTCTTGGGAATCCACAGACCAGGGACAGAGTTCCCATTCTCTGTTCTCTACCTACAGAGTTCCATTCTCTGAACATGTTCTCTGGGGTGTAGCATTTCTTATCCTTAGTCACACCAGCTTTCATTGTTATATTCCTGGGTGGGAGTTTTCTTTTAACAGTGACTGATACAAATATTAATAGTATTATTTCATGAAAGCTTTTAATACCTGGAAAACCTTAGAAGAATCAAGATGGTTTCTCATACTATTGTTGAATTAGTACTGTCCATCTCGAGAGACAGCTGCCTAATTTGAAAGATGTATAACAAGCTTGATAACATTCAATTTCAGCTTTTTGGAAATGTTTATCTTATTCTGGCTGCATTGTAATGTTATATATATATATATATACACATTACACACACTCAGAAACACAATTCAGGGATAGGCAACCTGGTATCTTCCAAATGTTTTGGGCTACAACTCCCATGAGAGTTGTAGTGAAAAACTTACAAAACTACCATGTTGCATATCCACAGCTACTTGATCTTTAGCAAATGTCTTGGTCAGTTAATAAATGTAATTTTTGTGTGGTCAATCAACTCTTATTTCTACTGTAACTCTGGTGGTATTCCAACTCTATGTGACTGTTGCTCTTAAGCTGGTGACTAAGAAAGGAAGTGTTACATCCCTGTGCTTCTCTCATTGATCTTGGCTAATCGTTATTTTTCCCTTTTCCTTTAAGCAGAATAGCACAGAGAGAAGTTTCAGCACTGGGCAAGAAGATCATGAGGGTGATGTATCTGCTTTGACAGCCTTAAAGCATACATGCAAGGAGAAAGAAGGTGAATATGGTCTCTCAAGTAGACAAGATTAGATTGCTTTGACTTTTGAACTCATTATCTAGTGGATCTTGTAGAATATGAACATACAGATGTTGGGTTGTTATTCTTCTGGAAGCTGTGAAACCTATGTGGTTTTCCTTTATATTTTTACTATTTACTTCATCTTAAAATAGTCAGATATTCCAAAGTATTTTTTTTAATATTTCTCTCTCATGTGCACATACATACACACATTAGGTAAGAGTTCAAGTACTCAATTTAGTCTGTGAAAACTGAACACATAAATAATATGTCGAAGGGGAATGCTGTTTTCAAAGCTTTTCCATGTAGCTTTTAGAATAGTCTTACAATGCCATAAAGGTAGTGATAGCTTCTTAAGATAGCTGCCTACTACAAATTTATTATTAATTTGTTATACAAGCTCTTGTTCGTAATTCCTCAAGTTAGTCTTAAACTCTGTTATTAAATGTTGTACAATATGTGAACAGAAGTAAGCTTCCTGAATATACAACACAAAGAGCTTTTTGCTTATAATGTATGTTGGGGGAATAGAACTATATCCATCTGTCTGAGTTATATATACGTTAGAGTGAGTTGTATCTCAGTGAGCAGGTTTGTCAGTTGATTCACAAGCATGTTAATTTTAAACAAAATGTCTCTTCACTTTTGCAGATAAAGTACTAATCGGTAGCTTTTCAAAAGAGCAAACTACATTGGATCAGTTGGTTGAAGAGTGGGATGTAGCTGGCCTTCCATGGTGGTTTTTAGGGAATTTGAGAAACAATTACAAGTCCAGAAGTAATGGTTCAACAGATATACATACAAATAAGGTAAATATTAGTAAGCAATATGATGTGCATGCATAAACCTGTATACCTTAGCCTGATTTCATTATTTAATTTTTTTATTAAAAATTAAAAGTATTTTTATCTCATTCTCATGTGGCCTTTGACATTGAGAGAAGGTAAACTATGAAATGAGGTTAATTCTGCTCAGTTTTGGCTTTTAACTCACTTATAATCAGCAGTGTCCCCCAACTAACATTTCCAGTGGTGCAGTTGTTCTTCATACTGTAGGAGATGTTCTTCAGTAGATTGTACAATGCCTTGATTCCAGAAAGTTGCTTCAGAACCTACAGGGGGTGGGGAACGTTGCCCTTGTCTGCAATTCCTAGGGCAGCCACATCATCCTGGGAAAAGGTATGGCTGCTTTAAGGACTTGTGGATTGGTGTTACATTCATGCCCCTATATATTCCATAGGATCTTTTTGGAATCAGATCCAAAGTATTGCACAGCCCCATTCCTGGTATAAACCATGGTAGTTTTATTTTTTTAGAAAATACTTTTACTAAAGAGTTTTACAATGCTAAAAGATAATACAGACTGAAATCAGAAAAAGAAAAGAATGGAAAAAAAAATACAAAGTACAAAAAGGAAAAGTGAAAAAAAAAGAATATTTAAAGAAACAACTCCCGATCTTCCTTGCAACAAGTACAGGCAAATGATTAGTTCCCCATCCCCTATGAGATTACATATATGGTTCACTTCTTCCCATAGCCTCCCTCCATATCCATTCACAGATCCAAAAATTGTTATCATTTCTGTCCAAATGTCGGCAAAAAGTCCATAGTTTCCAGAATTTTATAAAAATATTCCATATTTTAACCATAGTATATAAACAGAGAGCAAGGCTCACTCCCTTTTCGCACTGAAGATGTTGCCTGGTCTGGCAATGAAACATCTGCAAGAAAACAACAAGGCTCAGAGAGCACCCAGGACTCCACAATTCAATCCTGAGCTACAAATATTCTCTTTGATTGGTACTTCTTCATCCTGTCTATCCATATATTCTTCCAAATTTTTGTCTGTCACATCTTCTTTATAATCTTCAAGAAATACATTTACAGGTGCAGATTATTGCTTTTAGATTTATTATGAGCTTCTTTCCCAGTTCTTCAAAAATCCTTTGAAATGTCTCAAGTGTCATACCTTTATTTGTCATTTTGCAGATTTCACTTCTTTTTCCTACCTGGAACTTTAGTCCCCACTAGTGGCCCATTTCTATACTCATGAAGTCTCAGACTATACTCAGTCTCATTATTACTTTCTTTGTTTCCAACTTTGAACCAATGGCCTGTTTCCAGGTAGACTAAACAATTTGTATTCCCACGGAAATGTTGTTTTGTTTACTCAATTTTTCAAAAATCTTAGCAAAAGTTGTAATATTCCAAATTCATCTGGTCCCTTAATCTGTTTAACACTTTCTTAAGTTAAATTCTTATTCAGCTTTTTGCCATTTGTTTTATATTCTTTAAGCTAGTTAACTTTTCTATTTTGGGATGAAGTTTTACTCACCAGGTAGTTTTTCAAACTTGTTGTTCAGAAACCCTCTTGTAACTGTAAAATAATTATAAATCCTAAGGTGGTTAGAAAATGAGGTGGTCGAACCCAGTGTCCTTAAAGGCTCTGTGTCATGATCGCCGTTGCGATGTTTGCGACATCATAACGGCTCGCATGACAAAGCACAGATACGTGTCAATGACTGGAGAGGTGCGGGCGATAAACCGGACAAAGAAGGTAATGGGTTTGGGAGATCTATTGAACAACAAGGTCTCACCGCCCGGTAATCGACCATTGACACCATTATCAAAGAAATAATCAGGGCGAGGTTCAGAAGGGCGCAGCTGGGCTTTCGAGGAATATCGAAGTCTAATCGCCCGGTAATGGACCATTACCTCGCAGGAAGATAAACGGGGCGATGCCCGGGGCGAATGGGGCTGGACGACCTCTCACCTATCAAGTATTGATGGCCTGTCACTCCGTGGAACTCGTGGGGCACACCCGGGGAGTGTGGGGGTGGAGCGCTGTTTGGCGCGAGACTATTTAATTCAACTTTTGGCACGCTTCCCTCTCAGCTTTTTACTGGTGTGCATTCTATTCTAAATAAAAGCCAGAACTTAAACTTGATTTAGAGTCTGAGTCTTTTATTTAGTCTTAGGCATTCCTTACACTCTGCTACAGTTGAGAGCTTGATGGCTTTCTGTCTCCTGGTGCTCAGACCCGTGGGATGACCACTATCCTGTGGTCTCCTCATGAGGAGCAATGATCTGGAACATAAGTGGGCAATCTCTCATCCTCTCCTTGGTGGCGGGGAGGTTCTGTTGGACCAAGCTTGCTGTCAGTTGTTGCTGTGTTGTCTCCGCTTTTTCAAAGATGTCTTGCTTGCTACTTTCCTCATCAGGAAGCCCTAAACCATGGTAGTTTTTAGATGTTGGTCAGTTTTTAGATTTTTAATTTAAAAATACCTGATGATTATTTTTATTGGGATTTTTTACATGTAGTATACTGCATTATTGATGTTTTCAAAAGGATGATATTGTAGGGTGTCATACAATTGGTGACCTGCAAGGAAGAAGGAAAGACTTCCAGAAAGTGGAGTTGTGGAAGTGGTGCAGGATAATGGGGAGAAAAGTAGGGATTGGGAAGATCATCAGTGTTAAAGAGAGGACAGTCTGATACCTAGTCTGACTGTTTTTTGACTCCACTGTGAACTTGGCAAGGATGATGGAAGACCAGTTCTTCTTTTTTCTCATTACAATAATGAGACTGCCTTTTCCTTTGAAAAATGAAGCTATTTGGAACATCCAGGCCCTGGAATATTTGATGCATATGTACGTGTTTCCGTTTAATTATCTCCTTCATAGGTTTATTGTATAATTTACATTATAACTTTTGGTTAGTTGGATGTTAAATAAAATTTCTCAGCACACATTGCAGAAGCAGGAAGAATGCAATGTTGGTGAAAATTGCACCTGTCAAGTTATTTTCTACCTGGCTCTCTGCAGCTATAAAGGGAAGCTTTGCGAGATTATAGTTAGGTAACTATGAAGTCAAATATAATAATTTTATTTGAAATCTGAAGGTCTCCAAATAGTGTATTTCTTCACTCTCTTCTTTAGGATGTGGATACTGCTGTTGTTTCAGATACTACAGATGACTTGTGGTTTCTTAATGAAGCTGTTTCAGATAACTTCAGTGTCACAGTCTCATCAAAAATAGTTGAATGTGAACAAGCTAATGAAGAAGGAAAAGAGGATAGTAAAGTAGTAAGTCGCAGTAATTGGAAGATACTTGTTAAATCAATTGAATATGGATGGTATTTTTATTTAATCCTTCTTTTAGCTTTTAGTAAACTAGTAACCTACACTTTCAGCTTTTGTTTTAGCAAAAGGGATCTGCAGTATTATAGACTAGTAACAAATTCCCTATATAACTCATTCATGGCAAAATGTTTCAAAGAGCTTCTTCTACATTAATTAAAAGAAATTTGTGTTTAGGTTTTCAGTTGATTTTCAGTAAGCTTTTAAAGCAAGAATAACATAAAGATGATTTTGCAGGTATCTCTCAGGATTAGTGCCATCACATGATTACACAGACTTCACTGTGTATTTTATATATACTCTGTTGTATAACAGAGTAGGAAATAAACCAGCATAGGATTTGGTCTGTGGAAAAGCTGGTCAAATAATCTTTTCCAATTGGAAGTTGTACAAAAAGTATGAAAGCAGTGTATGGGACAGCCACTTGAAAGCAGCACAGAGATACAGAAAACTCTTCTTTCTGCCATCTAGTGGCTGTGCATATTTTTGCAGCCCAGATCTGGTAACACTAGTGTAAATGTTCATAATGTAGTTACTAGTTACAAATTCTAGTCCATGCACATCATATTATTGTCATATAAAAAGATTGTGGCTTACCTTAGTAGTCCTATTGGGAAAAAAAACACTTTTTCTTTTGCTATGGTAAGAAATTCAACATTAGAAGATACTGCTTGATGTAGATTTTGATATAAAGCATTGACCAGTCTAACGCTTTTGCACTTTAAGATGCTGACATGGCAGTATGTCACTTTTCTGATTTATATATATGTATGTTTTGTAGATGAGTGAAGTTGTATCTTCTGATGACCTTGAAGATTCCCAGTTCTTAAGTGATGACACAGATATTGATGTTCCCTCTGAGGTATGTTTGCTAGGCTTAGTATACTTGATTTGATTATAATGTTCATGGTTACAAGCTTGGTATAATCTGTTAAAACAGCGTTCTTTACTGCAGCTTTTTCAGTGCTGCTTAAGAGGTAGAGCCCAACCTTTCTCATTACTGTTGTTTTTAATTGGATAATATGAAGTAATGGAAAGTAAGCATCTTAACTAATTGAGCTAAAGAAATTCAGGGTAACTGTTCAGTCATTTTATGCTTATTTAATTTTTTTTTACTTTCTGCATCATTCTTCCATTCCTTTGATCACTGGGACTGATTTCTAATACCCAATTTTTTGAGCTCAAACTTCTGGGGCTTCAGGAACAGTTTTCAACAAGTAGCTGAAATGATGGAGTGCACAAACTAATCGGTTTAGAAGGGTTTTTTTAAATAGTCTCTTTGTGTCACATAAAGGTTTCTGTACTTGTGCAGAGATGCACCTGAAATATTCTAGAGCTGAGAGGAATTGGTGGAAATGCTTCCTGTTTCTATCATTGTGCACATAGCAGCACTTCTTTATTCTGCTTGGTTCTGTCCCGACTACTCTAGATTTAGCAAGGATTTGGATAATGTATCTTGTTTTAGAAGAAAAGATAATGCAGGCGAACTTAATATTCCTGCTGTTTTTTTCCGCAATTATCTTTTCGCTGTCATATTAGAAATAAATTAGGAGAATGGGGAAGTGGCTGGAGAAAGGGACTGGGATGTAAGGATGAGAAAGCAAAAAAACCCAGCATAATTTACTAATTATCTTTTACATTTCTACCGATTTTATGTATGAAGGAGGCAGATATGTGAAACAAACGATGCTCCCGCCGTTTGCTTCTTCAGTCCTCCCATGGTCTGATTAGAAATCTAGTTAAGGGCCTGGATGGCATATCTATTAAGTAGAGCTGTATATGGCTTGAAAATCATTCTTGTAGAGTGCTCATCAGTGGTTCCTCATCAGAGTGGACTAAAGTATAGCAAATCCTTTCTGGTCTGCAATTATTTTTAAGATATTAATCTGGCCCTTTCCCCTCTACAGGTTGCGCAGGCCTGGGCTACCTAATATTCTAAAAGACAGATCCAATCCAAACACAATCCAAAATTATCTTGATAGGCTATTTTCCTACTGAAAATAACAGTGAAATTCAACGTTGTAAAATGGATATGAAATGTCTTCTAATATAATGATATTCCAATGATACTAGTTTTTTTGCTATTTTAGCTTTATTGTTTATCTGTCCATATTTCATTACCTATACTTGATTCTTCTATCTCTAGCAACTATCTCAGATGGGTTCTTTTATTTAGTTATTCATTCAATTTAGGGGCTGCCTGACTTAATTATTCTGGCAGCTTACAATTAAGAAAGATTCATACCACAAAAGAAAAGAGTTCATGAGCGGCCCTAAATCAGACATACGAACAAAAACCCATCCAACAGGAGTTCAGCCATTATCCTGACCCAAGGCCGGGGTACTAGCCTGGTCTTCAGTAGGATTCTGAACATCATCAGGGTGGAAGCAATCCAGATCTCAGGATGTGTGTGTGGGGGGATATTATTCCGGAGGCCAGGTATTGAGACACAGATAACATGCTTCTTGGGTCCTGCTTCTTGGGGCCTGAAGTGCTCCCACTGTGCCCAATATCACTGGATGGACAGAAACAGCTGGAAACAGGCCCTATGCAGTCTGCTCAAGCAGGAAAGGGTGCAGCTGGCACAGTAGATGTACAAAGGCCCTCTGGGCCATAGCCACCACCTGCTTCTACGAGTCAGCAGTGTAAACGCTGCTAAAAAGGCAAACTGTCCTAACAGCCAGGAACCATGCTGAGACAAGGAATAGGTCTCTAGTGTTTATTACTGCTACATGAGACAGAAAGTCCTAACAAACTGAAGAAGCGTGGGAAAAACCCAGACAGATAAACCCCAAAAGTTAAGGCAGGTCTGATCTGTGTCTCTTTGAATGGCTGCTTAACTCCTCAGTACTACGCATGCGTTTTCCCCCCTGGATAGGGGCCCCCTCCTGCTCACCATCAGTACTCATGACATCACCCTCCCCTCCATTTCAGCCCCCTCCCTTCCAGAGTTCCTTCTGCCCTCCAGGGTCTCAGAGTCCATCTCCCCCTCTAAGCTCCCATGGGAACTGGGCAACGATGGAAATTCTTCAAAGGAAAACTCCTCCAAGGACGAATCAGTGCTGCTCTCCAGGTCTGATAACGCTTCTGGCCCAGGTGGCTGCTGCTGAAAAATAGCTAGATAATTAGAAGATTCTTCCCCCCTCCCCCTTGGGAAATGCAAGCCAGAGGTGGAGGGCTGCGGCTCCCCCTCTTCCTCTCTCTCTCTGGCCTCAGAGCCTCTGGCAGGGGTGGAGGTTGCCAACTTACGAACTCCTCTGCTTGGGATTCCTCTGCTTGCTCAGTCAAGTGAGGAATCTCTGGTAGAGTGCAAGGCTTGGGTTTGTGAGGGAAAAGCTGATGGAATTGTTGAACCAGCGCTGGTGCATGCACATCTCTGGCATTTTCCCACGTGCACTCTTCCTCAGGGTACCCTTTCCAGTGTATTAAATATTGGATGCCCCTTCCCCTCCTCCTAGAGTCCAGAATTTCCTCGACTTCGTATTCCTCCTCCCCCTCCACAATTACTGGAGGGGGGCGGCATTTGCAATCGTAAGGTACTTGGGGGAGGGTCTTTGGCTAGCAAGGCTCTGTGAAAAACTGGATGGATTTTCATGGATGCTGGCGCCTTTAAGCGATAAGCCACTGGATTTATCTGCTGTACCACAGTGAAAGGGCCCACAAACTTAGAGTCCAACTTCTTGGAGGGCCTAGTAGAGGTCGAAAACTTGGTAGAGAGCCACACTTTGTCTCCTACTGCAATTGCTGGCCCCTCTTGTCTGTGAGCATCTGCAGGTCTCTTGTAAGCACTCGTTGCCTTGTTTAGCTGCTCCTCTAACAACTCCTGTGCAGCTTGTTGCTCTTTAAGAAAATCAGCCGTGGCTGGAACAGTTCCCTGCTGGGAGGAGGTGGGCAACACCCAAGGGTTAACTCCGTAGAGTGCTTGGAAAGGAGACATCTTGGTAGAGGATTGCACAGAGTTGTTATAAGTAAATTCTGCCATGGGGAGCAGGGCTGGCCAATTGTCTTGCTGATAAGTGGTGTAACACCTGAGATACTGCTGTAACCATTGGTCAATTTTCTCAGCTTGCCCGTTACTAGCCAGATGATGCGATGATGATAGGTGGATCTGGACCCCTAATGTCTGGAAAAGGGCCCTCCAGAACCTGGAAGTGAACTGAGGGCCTCTGTCACTCACCAAGTGATTTATCATGCCTCTATACCGAAAAACATGGTCCATAAACAACTGCGCTGTGGCTTGTGCAGATGGGAGTCCCTTGCAAGGAATAAAATGCGCCATTTTAGTGAAAAGGTCCACCACCACTAGTATGGAAGTTAGCCCCTGGACCGGGGGTAAATCAGTGATGAAATCCATGGAGATTGTATCCCAAGGCCTACTGGGGATGGGTAGGGGTTGCAAGAGTCCTGTGGGTTTCCCTGGGAGAGGCTTGGCTCGTCTACAGGTATGACAAGAAGCAACGTAACCCTTTATGTCTGCAGTCATCTTAGGCCACCAGTAGTCTCTCAGAGCTCTATGGAGAGTTTTGAAAAGACCTCCGTGGCCTGTCGTTTGATGGTCATGGCAAAGTCTCAGTACTTCTTCCCTCAATGAGGGGGGAATGTATAATCACCCACTATGCCAGAGGATTCCTGCTTCCACATTAAATGGGGAGGCAGTGTCTTGCGGGTCCCTCTGGAGGTCATCCATCCTGGCCATGGCATACGGGTCCTGTTGCTGCTGAGCTCTGACTCTTGTAAATAGGTCCTCTGCTTGTCTGCCTGCTGCTAAAATCTCTGTCTGGTTCCCCCTCATAGACTGCTGAGAGTTGTGAGGTTGTAATATAGTAGCCTGTACCTCCTGGAGAGTAGCGGGGGTTGCCTGAATGGATCGAGACAGGGCATCTACCAAACAGTTCTGTGCTCCGGGAACATAAGAAATAACAAAATTGAAAGGGAAGAAAAACTTGCTCCATCTGATTTGGTGTGGGGTGTGGGATCTGGTGTTTTGTAGAAGCTGTAAATTCTTGTGATCAGTGTGAACTTTCACAGGAAAGGTTGCACCTTCTAGCCAGTGCCTCCACTCTTGAAATGCTGCTTTAATTGCCAGCAACTCCTTGTTAAAAACATCGTAGTTTCTCTCTGCTGGTGAGAGCGTGCGGGAGAAAAATGCACAAGGGAGCAATGTATTCTCGGTTTTGTTAGTATATTGCAATAAAACAGCCGCGATAGCAAAATCTGACGCATCTGAATGCATTATGAATTGCTTCGTGGGATCAGGGTGCTTTAAAAGCGGCTGGTATGCAAAGAGCTGCTTAAATTCTTGGAAGGCTGCTTGCTCCCTCTCCCTCCAAATGAATTTTGATCCTTTCTTCAAAAGCTGTGTGAGGGGTTTAGCCCTGTCACTAAATTTATTTATGAATCTCCTGTAAAAATTGCAGAACCCTAGAAATCTTTGTACCTCTTTCACATTTCGGGGGGGTTGCCAAGAGAGAATTGCCTGGACCTTAGAAGGATCCATGGATATGCCTTCTGTTGATATTTTATAGCCCAGGAAATGTAATTCAGTTAAATCGAAGGCACACTTCTCTAGCTTGGCGCACAGCTTGTTCTCTCTGTCTTTGTAAGACATTATGTACATGGGTTACATGAGTTGTAGCATCCTCAGAGAATAATATGTCATCTAGATAAATGACCAGATACTTACCTAGTAAATCAGAGAAAATTTGATTCATAAATCAGGAAAATATGGCTCCTGCATTAGACAAGCCAAAGGGCAAAACAAGGTACTCAAATTTACCAAACCTGGTATTGAAGGCAGTCAGATATTCATGCCCCTCTTTCATCCGGATCAGATTGTACTCATTCCTGAGGTCCAACCTAGTAAAAATGCGTGCTTTCTGTAAGCGATCCAGCAGATCAGATATTAGGGGGAGTGGGTAATTTTCCTTGACTGTGACTTTATTGAGAGAACTGAAATCACGCACCACTCTCATGGGTGCCTCCTGGTTTGCCGGTGCCAATGGGTCAGGCTTCTTTGGTACGAAGAAGGTAGGAGCAGACGCTGGGGAAGTAGATGGTCGGATGAAACCCTTTTGGAGATTAGAATCCAAGTAATCCTTTAAGGTGGCTAGTTCCTTGGGGGACATGGGATATTGTTTCCTTGCTGGAATCCTGGCTCCTGGTATCAAATCAGTGGTGCAGTCACAGTCCCTATGGGGGGTTAGTGCTGTGGCCTCTTGTTCGCTGAAAACGTCTGCGAAATCTGCATACTTGGCTGGCAACTGGACCCCCCCTGCTTCCGTGACTGCGTTGGTTGCTGGAGAGCAGCTTGAATCTTGTGGTGCTGGCATTCCTTAGCTGGGAAGGAGATGGTCCCGTAGTCCAGTTCAACAATGGGTTGTGCATCTTCAGCCAAGGTGTGCCCAGGACTATAGGCACGTTAAGTGATGCAGTAACATAAAGTTGGATCCACTCAGTGTGGTCTCCCGTTGTTAGTTGCAAAGGTTCTGTGAAACTTCTAATCAGCCCTTGTCATGCGCTGCCTACCTTTGAATAATGCTCAGACACTGGTTCGGTGGATCAGGCTCTGGTTTATTCGCAGCGCAGGTACAGCGTTGGGAAAAAAGCTGAGAGTGACAGGAGCGCGCCGGTGCGGGGTTTAAATACCCCGCGCCGGTCAGCGCCCCCTCACTCGCGGTCACGTCACCCCCCTTTGTCCAATACGTTGCCCTGCCGGTGGGTGAGGGGTTGCGAGGCCCCGCTGGCGTTCCGGGATCGCCCATCATCGGGTTTTCTATTCATCCGGTGATTGCTGTCAGCTGGGCGATCTCCGTTGTATTAGCGCTGATGGCTTGGGTGTGCTCCGTGATCCGTTTAGCTATTGTTTGTTGGCCGTTAGTCGTTGTGAGTTGATGGCTACTTATCTTGAGCCCCTTCTCCTGTTTCCTTGCTATTGTCATGTGTGCCATTGCGCTGATGGCTTCAGCTCAACGGCACTCATGACAGCCCTGCCTTGAGGGGCTGGCCGTCAATGGTCTCCACTTCTATGGGACGTGGTAATTCTATGGTTGGGATGTTGAGGTCTTGTACAGTCTGTACATCAATAAAATTGATGGAAGCTCCGGAATCCACGAGGGCTTCTAGCTTGACCTGGTGCTCTGGGTTTACATGCATTATGACTGGTAAGTAGTAAAAGGATTGCCTGGAATCCTCGGAATGAGCCCTTCTTAATTGATTGATGGTCTCCCTGCTGAGCTCTGTGGAGGGAGACCGACGGAGTTTCCCTGGTTGGAAGTTGAGGTGGAGGTGGCTCTTGGTTCTGCTGCTTGCCCTGGGGCTCTTATGGAATTTGCTTGGTTTCTCGCTGGGCAAGCTCTCACCATGTGCCCCTGGACTCCGCAGTAGAAACAGAGGGCTCTCTCTCTCCTTCTCTGTCTCTCAGCCTCGGAAATAAGCCTCCTGCTTGCCCCGATCTGCATCGGCTTCTCTGGTCCTGAGTAGAGAGATGCTGCGGAGAGAGCTGGAAATCCTGGAAGCGCTGTGAGGCCCCTGTTTCTCCCTGGCTGCATCTGTCTGACCTCTTATAGCCTGGCATCTACGACCGCAAACAGTTGATATAAACCTTCTAGGGTAGCTGGTGTTCCCTGGCGCAGTAATTCATTTTTAATTTCTTCAGCCCCTGTTTGAACTGGTCTTTCAAGGCACTCTCATTCCAGTCCAGATCTCCTGCTAATAGCTTGAAATCAGCAATGTAAATTCCCACCCTTTTGTTGCCTTGCTTGAGCTTCCGAATTTCCTGGCTGGCAGTGACCTCTCTGATCGGGTCATCAAAGTGTGCTCGGAACCCTGCCAGAAAATTCTGGTAGTCGTTGAGAATTGGGTCGTTGTTGTCCATGATGGGAATAGCCCATTTGGCTGCTGGTCCCTTTAGCAGACTTAGAATGAATGTGACTCTGGTTCTGTCTGTGGGAAACTCTGCCGGTCTGCTGTCGAAAAACATTGTGCACTGTGTGAGAAAGGTTCTCAACTGTCCTGCTTCTCCTCCAAACTTCTCTGGTAGACTGCCCTGGGATCTCAAGACTACTGGCGGAGCTGCTGCTGGCACCGGTTGTGGGTTAATCGGAGCTGGTTGTTGTAACTGCTGTAGCATGGCTGCTTGTAATGTGTTGATCGGGAGATCTACTTGTTGATGTTGTTGTTGCAATGCTGCTGCCAGTTGTTGGATGGCTTGCCGAATTTCCTGGTTTTCCGAAGACATTTTCCCAAATGTCTCTTCCTTTTTTTTTTTGTTCCTCCCTCTTTCAATGGGAGTAGTTGTGTTTGTTGGGATTGATGTCCTAACAGCCAGGAACCACGCTGAGACAAGGAATAGGTCTCTAGTGTTTATTACTGCTACATGAGACAGAAAGTTCTAACAAACTGAAGAAGCATGGGAAAAACCCAGACAGATAAACCCCAAAAGTTAAGGCGGGTCTGATCTGTGTCTCTCTGAATGGCTGCTTAACTCCTCAGTACTACGCATGCGTTTTCCCCCCTGGATAGGGGCCCCCTCCTGCTCACCATCAGTACTCATGACACAAATGCAACTTTAGGCTGCATCAGTAGAAGTGTTGTTTTTAAATCATGGTCAGTAAAAGTTCCTCCGAAATCTGTATTAGGCAGACCCCATCTGAATATTGTGTCCAGTTCTGACCACTACATTTTAAGTATTTTTCAGAGGAACAGTGTCATGCGCTGCCTGCCTCTGAATAAGGCTCAGACACTGGTTCGATGGATCAGGCTCTGATTTATTCACAGTGCAGTTACAGCGTCGGAAGAAAAGCTGAGAGTGACAGGAGCGCGCCGGTGCGGGGTTTAAATATCCCGCGCCGGTCAGCGCCCCCTCACTCGCGGTCACGTCACCCCCCTTTGTCCAATACGTTGCCCTGCCGGTGGGTGAGGGGTTGCGAGGCCCCGCTGGCGTTCCGGGATCGCCCATCATCGGGTTTTCTATTCATCCGGTGATTGCTGTCAGCTGGGCGATCTCCGTTGTATTAGCGCTGATGGCTTGGGTGTGCTCCGTGATCCGTTTAGCTATTGTTTGTTGGCCGTTAGTCGTTGTGAGTTGATGGCTACTTATCTTGAGCCCCTTCTCCTGTTTCCTTGCTATTGTCATGTGTGCCATTGCGCTGATGACTTCAGCTCAACGGCACTCATGACATACTGCCCCCTGTCCGAATAGTGCTCCCCCCCGGTTTTCTGGTTTTTTTTTTTTTTTTTTCCGGTGGAGCTGCAAACGGTACTTTTTTTTTTTTTTCGAAATTCCCGCCGGAGTAGTTGTCGCCCCTCCCTTTGCTCCTCCCTCTACCACGTGCCTTCCCAGGGTGTGTCCATAGTGCGCATGCCCGGGTCACGTCCTGGCGTGCGCATGCTCCAGCCACACCCTGTTTGTTTGGCTCAGTTCGGCGAGGAGAGAGGCGTGGCTGGTCGGGTGCTTATCAGCTCCAGGTAGGGCCCTTCTTTTTTTTATTTAAAGTGCGTCGCCTTTGTTATAGCTCCTGGGCGTTGCCCCCAGGTTGCCCTGTTGACTTGCTTGCCACTCCCCCGCGGCCGGGGGGCGGGGGGAGGGTGCTGGCGAACGCTTGTCACCGCCTCGTGGGCCCGGGGTGGGGGGAGTGAGTCCCGGGGGGGGAGGTCCACCCAAGTCGCGGGCTTGGGGGGGGCCCTTTCCCTTGGGGCACGGGAGGCGGGGGGGCCTGCGGGGGGGGGGTTTGCAGGGGACGGCTTGCTGACCTTGGTTGTGGCTTGTCGGGGTATGCCCGGTGAAATGCTCTGGTCAGGTCAGGCGCGTTAACGTTGTGCGCCGCCACCCATTCCGGGTGGGGGAAGTGTTTCCACCTGACCAGATAGTGTAGAGTTCCTCGTTGCTTGCGGGAGTCGAGTATGTCCCTTATCTCGAAGTGGTGTTGCCCGTCGATCATCACCGGTGAGGGCTGTGGCGTGCTTGGGTGCCATCGAGAGGTGGTTGCCGGTTTCAGGAGGCTGGTGTGGAACACCGGGTGGAGTCTCCGTAGGTTGTGTGGCAGGTCCAAGCGTATTGCTACCGGGTTCACTATTTGGGTGACTCGGAACGGCCCGATGTACTTAGGCCCCAGTTTTTTCGAGGGTTGGGGTGACTTTAGGAACTTGGTGGATAGGTAGGCCATATCCCCCGCTTGGAACGTCGGTTGTTGGCGCCGGTGCTTGTCGGCCTGCTCTTTGTAGGCTGCCTGTGCATCCTTCAGCGCCGCCGTGATTATTGGCCATGATTCCGCGATCTTCCGTCCCCAGTCGCTAGCGTCCATCTGGGGTTCCGGGGGTTGAGGTAGCTCCGGTATGGGGACGAAGTCGCGCCCCGAGACTACTTCGAACGGAGTTTTCCCCGTGCTCGTGTGGACGGCGTTGTTGTATGCGACTTCGGCGAACGGGAGCAGTTCAGCCCAGTCGTCTTGGTGATAGTTAGTATATGAGCGTATGAATTGCTCTAAGGTGGCATTAAGAACCTCTGTGGCTCCGTCCGTCTGGGGGTGCCAGGCCGTAGATAGGGCCTGTTGGGTCCCCGTCAGCTTTAGGAAGGCCCGCCAGAATTTGGAGGTGAACTGTGTGCCCCTGTCGGTCACCACACGTGCGGGACATCCGTGTAGCCTGTACATGTGGATGAGGAAGAGTTTGGCTAGCTGTTGTGCGGATGGGACCGACGTGCAGGGGATGAAGTGGGCCTGCTTTGAGAAGTAGTCCTTCACCACCCAAATGGCCGTTTTCTTCTGGCTGGGTGGGAGGTCCACTATAAAATCCATAGAGATTTCCTCCCATGGGCGGGAGGGTTCTGCCACCCGTTGTAATAGCCCCGCGGGTTTGCCTGGTGCCCGTTTGGCCCTAGCGCACGTTGGGCAGGACGCTACGTATGCTTTTACGTCTCGCCTGAGCGCGGGCCACCAGAATTGACGCCGTGTTAGGTGTAGGGTCTTGAGGAACCCAAAGTGTCCCGCTTGTTTGGCGTCGTGTGACCTATGCAAGATCGCCTGGCGTTGCGAGTCCGGGACATAGATTCTGCCTTCCCCCCATGCCAGGTCTTGTGCCATCGTTACCTTGTCGGGGTTTGCCAGGAACCAGGGGTCGGTTTTGAGGGCGGCGGCGAAGTCCATGCGCATTCCCCCTGGTAGTTGCGGTTGGCTTCTTCCGGTCGCAGGTTGTCCCGCCGTCGGCTGCGCCGTAGAGTCGAGCTGCCTCCGAGCGCCGCTTCGGGTGGTCACGGCCATCCCCAGTTGCGAGGCGGATAGGACCGTCCCAATGGTGTCTGGGGCGGGCTCTTCGTCTTGGGGCAGTCGGGAGAGGGCGTCGGCCAGGAAGTTCTTTTTGCCCGGCATGAACTTCAGCTGGAAATTAAAGCGGCTGAAGAATTGGGCCCATCGGACCTGTTTTGGGCTAAGGCGTCTGGGCGTTCGTAGGGCCTCGAGGTTCCGGTGGTCGGTCCAGACCTCGAATGGTTGGGTGGCTCCCTCGAGTAGGTGTCGCCATGTCTCTAGCGCCGATTTTACCGCGAAGGCTTCTTTCTCCCAGACGTGC
This sequence comes from Candoia aspera, assembly GCF_035149785.1. Taxonomy (NCBI): domain Eukaryota; kingdom Metazoa; phylum Chordata; class Lepidosauria; order Squamata; family Candoiidae; genus Candoia; species Candoia aspera. The sequence continues at coordinate 46,211,154 of NC_086155.1, read as the reverse complement.
CATCGCCTTTCTGTCTCGGAGAACTTCCTTGACAGGTAGGCGCATGGTTTCAGGAGTCCCGTGGGGTCCTTTTGGAGCAGGATGGCCCCCAGGGAGAAGTCTGAGGCGTCGGCTTGGACCACGAACGGCCGTTCTGGGTCCGGGTGCGCGAGGATTGGCTCCGTGGTGAACAGCGCTTTCAGCTTGTTGAATGCGGTCTGGCACGCGGGAGTCCAATTCAACACTGTGCCCGGGTTCTTGGCGCGTCGGGTGTCCCCCACCCCTTTGGTTTTGAGGAGGTCCGTTAGGGGGAGGGCTATCTCTGCGAACCCCCGGGCGAATGACCTGTAAAAATTCGCGAATCCGAGGAAGCTCTGGGGTTGGCGTCTGTTGCGGGGGCGCTCCCAGTTTAGCACCGCCTCGACTTTTGCGGGGTCCATTTCTGTGCCGTCCCCGGAGATTCGGTACCCCAGGTAGTCTAGGCGCGCTTTGTGAAACTCACACTTTGTAGGCTTGGCATAGAGCTGCGCCCTTCTGAGCTTGTCGAGGACTTGCCTGACTAGGGTCACATGTTCCTCGTGCGTTTTTGTGTAAATAAGGACGTCGTCGATGTAGACCAGGACCCCTTTCAACAGATGTTCATGCAGTACCTCATTGATGAGCTGCATGAACACCCCAGGGGCCCCCGCGAGTCCGAAGGGCAGCACTTTGTACTGGAAGGCGCCTAGGGGGCAGTTGAACGCAGTCTTCCATTCGTCCCCCTCCCTGATTCGGTTGCGATAGTACGCCTCGCGAAGGTCCAGTTTGGAAAAGACTTTGCCCGTGGACAGGTGGGCGAGCATGTCCTTCACCAGGGGTAAGGGGTATTTGTTGGACAGGGAAGCCGCGTTTAGGCCCCGGTAGTCGGTGCAGAGCCGTAGGGTGCCGTCTTTCTTCTCCCGGAATAAGACGGGGGCTCCAACCGGTGAGCATGCTGGCTCTATGAATCCCCTGTCTAGGTTTTTATCGATGAACTCCCGGAGGGTTGCCATCTCCTTCGGGGTCATCGAGTAGATCTTTGGTCTAGGTAAGGGGACGTCGGGCAGGAGGTCGATCCGGCAATCCGTCTTGCGGTGGGGGGGTAGTTGGTCAGCTTCTGCCTCTCCGAAGACCTCGGAGAAGTCGGCGTATTGTTCCGGTAGGTCTGCTGTGGTAGCGGCGTTGTCCTGTGTAGTCGCCTCCGCTCGTCCTACAGTGGGGTTGGTTCTGCCCGCTGGAACTGGTGCCCGATACTCGCCGTCGCCGAATGTGAAGGTGCGGGTCTCCCAGTTGATGCGCGGGTTGTTTGTCGCGAGCCATGGCATCCCCAGGACTGCAATGGGCCGTCCGATGTGAGTGACGACGAACGATGTGCGTTCGGTGTAAGTGCCCATTTGCAGGGTGACCGGCTCGGTTTGCAGCGTGGCTGGTTTCCCTCCCGCTGTAGAGCTGTCCAGCTGGTGGAATGCCAACGGCGTGGGGAGGGGGAAGCAGCGGAGGTCGAGTTTGGCGACTAGGTCGGGGTGGATGAGGTTTTTTGAGCACCCCGAGTCCACTAGTGCCGCGGCCGTGGTGGCTCCGTTGCCGCCAGAGAGTTTGATTGCCGCCATTATTACGGGGCTTTCGCCGTTCCGTCGAGGTGGTCCGCGCTGCTGTCCCACCGCCTGCCTCGCAACGCGTTTCAGGGCAGGCGGGGAGCTTTTCCCGCCGGCTGGTCGGGGTCTACGTTATCCTCTTCCCCCCAGTAGGCGTCCCAGCCTTCCTCTGGTGTCGCTGTGGCCACGGTCATTCGGCGGTGAGGGGGCGGCCCCAGGTTGGGTGGTTTGGGGCTAATTTTCGGGGTGGGTTTAGGCGCACTGGTCGGCGGTCGGTTGGCGAAGCAATCCACCGTCTTGTGCCCTAGTTTGCCACACTTCCCGCAGGGCTCCCGATTGAATTTCTTTTTTGGGTATATGGGGCCGGCCATCCCCACGTGTGGTGCGGGTACCTTTCTGCCGGCATAGTTTGTGTCTTCCGTGGTTGTCATGAGGAAGGTGCGGTGCGCGTGTTCGGCTTTCCCCGCGAGGTGGATCCACCCGTGTAGCGTTTCTGGGTCGTCGCGGTAGAGGGCCCATTGGAGAACGTCGCGATTGAGCCCCTTTTGAACATTTCCAGCAGGGTGGTCTCGGACCAGTCGCTGACCTTCCCCGCGAGGGCTTTGAACTCCAGGGCATAGTCTGGGACCGTGCGTGTGCCCTGTTTAAGTCTTTGGAGTGCGCTTTTCGCCCTTACTTTGGCTAGGGGGTCTTCGAAGTAGTTTTTCATCTCGTTGATGAAGGCAGGGAAGGTGGCGAGGGCGGGGGAGCTGGACTCGTACAGTTGGATGTACCAGTCCGCCGCCCTGTCTTGTAGTTTGATCGCCACGGCGGCGATCTTGTCGGCTTCGGAGTCGTAGGAGTGTCCGTGCCTCCCCATGAACTCCCTGGCGTTCGTTACGAAGAACGAGAGTTTCGTGGGGTTCCCATCGAAGAAGATGGGGAAGTCCTTTGGGGCCCGGGCGTTTTGCGCGGCCCTGCCTCTCGCTTCCCGGCCTGTGGTGTCGTCCGCCTGGGCCGTCTGCTGACCCTCCGCTGGCCCGTGGGGGTTCGGTGCTTCGCTCGGGGTGTGGGCCTGTGCGGGGATGTTGTTGGGTGGCGCGGGGGGCATAAGCGACTGGAGCATGGTCCGGAGTTCCGTCAGTTGGGCCCGCATGGCCGCGAGTTCAGCTCGTGCCTCCTCGTCCACGGCCCGCGCCGCCGCTGGGGCCGGTTCCGTCGGTGCGTCGGCGGGGGTGGGTTGCCGGCGGGGTTCATCCTCCCTCTGCCGCTGGTCCGCTTCCTCCGTCGTCTGCTGGGTGTCTCCATCGTCCTCCTCCGTGTTGACCGCCGTTGGGCTGTTGCTCCGCGCCCGTTGCTGGGGTGCGATGTGGGGCGCGGGGTCCTCCGCTGGTTTCGGAAGGCATGTTGCTCCCTCCCGCGGTCGGGTTGCCTCCGTCGCCATCTCCCCTTGGGGTTGGAGCTGAGGCTCGGGTCGGGTGGGGTGGGCGTCCATGGCTCCGGGAGTCCGCGGTGCCTCTGGCCTTGGTCGGTCCTCCTCTGTCTCTTGCCGTGCGGCTCGCCCTCCTTGCCCGCGTCGCTCCGGCTTCATCTTGCTGGTCTTCTCGCCGTCTATTCCTCCCGCGGCTCGTTGTCGTCCGGTGGGGCTCGGCGAGGCTGAGTTTATGACTCTCAGCTTTATGTCATGCGCTGCCTGCCTCTGAATAAGGCTCAGACACTGGTTCGATGGATCAGGCTCTGATTTATTCACAGCGCAGTTACAGCGTCGGAAGAAAAGCTGAGAGTGACAGGAGCGCGCCGGTGCGGGGTTTAAATACCCCGCGCCGGTCAGCGCCCCCTCACTCGCGGTCACGTCACCCCCCTTTGTCCAATACGTTGCCCTGCCGGTGGGTGAGGGGTTGCGAGGCCCCGCTGGCGTTCCGGGATCGCCCATCATCGGGTTTTCTATTCATCCGGTGATTGCTGTCAGCTGGGCGATCTCCGTTGTATTGGCGCTGATGGCTTGGGTGTGCTCCGTGATCCGTTTAGTTATTGTCTGTTGGCCGTTAGTCGTTGTGAGTTGATGGCTACTTATCTTGAGCCCCTTCTCCTGTTTCCTTGCTATTGTCATGTGTGCCATTGCGCTGATGACTTCAGCTCAACGGCACTCATGACAAACAGGCATATTTGCAGAGAACAAAGGTGAGAATGATTGAGGGCTGGAAACTTACTAGGAAACTCTGATAATTAAATTTAATAGTAAAAAAGATAACTGACAGCACTTCTGAAGTATCGGAAGGGGGAAGATGCAAGTGAATGTCAAAACTCTTATCATCCCAGAGTGTAGGACATAGAATGATGGTTTCAATTTATAGGAAAGAAGATTCTGTTTGAACATTAGGAAAAACATCTTAATAATAAGTGCAGTTCAGCAGTAGAGCAAATTAGTAATCAATGTCCTGTACTGATTCTAGGACTGTGACATCTTTGGTTCTGGATGGGGTGGCATTGCCCTAGATAGACCCAGTGCACAATCTGGGGGTGGTCCTAGATTCACAACTCCTGCTCAAAGAGCAATCGTGACTGAGAGGGCCTTTGCACAGCTTTGTGTTGTACACTAATTGCACCCTTCCTGAACTGGGAGGCTCTGCTTGCAGTCACTCATGTTCTAATCACCTTCAGATTGGACTACTGTAATGCGCTCTACATGGGGCTGCCCTTGAAGAGTACTCAGAAGCTTCAACTGGTGCAGAATGCCTCTCCCCGCCTCTCCCCAATTACATCAGCCCATCCCATTCGATCTGGCAGAGAAGGCATGTTGCGGGTACCATCTGCCAAGGACTTTCATTTGGTGGGTCCCAGGAGGTGGGCCTTCTCTGCTGTGGCACCTGCCTTATGGAACATTCCCCCTGCCCCCAAGTCAGGTTAGCTCAGAATCTGAGACATTCTGAGATATTTTGCTCTTTCTATGTGGTTTGTATATTTAAATTTTTTAATATTTTCCTTTTTAATAATGATTTTAAAATATTTTTTATAACGATTGTTTTATGTATCTGTAGTTTTATTTGATTGTGGTATGCCACCCAGAGTTGCTTTTAGTGAGATGTGTGGCTATATAAATGTGATAGACAAATAAATCTTGACAAAATTGCCATTGGACAAACAAATTATAGCTCAAAAGCCATCACCCTTGTATGTAAAGTATGCAAGTAAGCAAATTGTGAATTCAGCAAATTTTATACCATTATGGAGGCTGAGAAATTAACTAATTAAAGGACTCTTGAATTTAGAATGTGGTATTAAAAATTTTGTGTAGTAAAATGATCCCTAGAATAGAAGTGAAGGTGAGATTCATGGGAAAAAGGCTTCTTAATCAATGATTTAACCAAGTTGCTTCAGTGTTTTTAATAAGCAGAGTATTGACTGGTTTTAATTGAGGGACTAAATGAGCCGCTATTGAAGGCACTTAAGTTCTTTCTCCTTACAGAAGGAGAAAAACAGTATATGAATCCATAGATCTCTAATTGGTTTGACTGCTTCTTTTCATTCAGCAGGACAGTTGGCAATGCACCAAATGCAAGAAGTTCAATTCTCCCATTAAACGGTATTGCTTCCGCTGCTGGGCTTTAAGAAAAGACTGGTTCTCTGACTGTCCCAAGCTAGTACAATCCCTGTCCACATCCAACATTGCTACGATGCACAGTAAAGAAGACCTGAAAGGGATAGATGTCCCAGATTGCCGAAGAACAGTATCTGCTCCAGTAGTACGACCCAAAGACTTCTTCAGATCAGTGGTCAAACCCAACCTGTCCTCTAAAAGCTCTGTGGATTCTTTGGATCTGGCCCTGGGATGTGAAGACCAAGAGCCTTCTTTGCCGTTTGTTAAGGGCACAGAAAAAGAAGAAGTGCAGGCCCTTGAGAATAGCAAAGAATTACTGAAGCCTTGCCTCATCTGCCAGAGGAGGCCACGGAATGGGAATATTGTCCATGGAAGGACAGCTCACTTGGTGACCTGTTTCACATGTGCAAAAAAATTGAAGAAGGGACGATCAGTTTGCCCAGTCTGTAAGAAACAGATTCAGATGGTGATTAAGACATTCATAACATAGCTGTGCCATTTGTTTGGGTGCTATGGACATTTGTTTGGGTGCTATGGACATTATTGCAAGATAATGTGTGCTATGGGTGTGCTATTCAAGGAAAGGAAATAATATATTCTGAATTTGCATAAGATTCTTATTTCTCAGCCACATTATGATGCTTTCATAAAGGCAAAAGAAACAATCCCTTTTGCATTTGTAGTCTTTTAGTTCTAAATGAGTGAAAAGTTCATGAAAATTAACAAGCATTTTAATTAAAGTTATGTTTATAATGTAGTCAAATCTTGTTCATACTTCAGACTATTTGTTAAGTTAAATGCAGTGTCTTATACTCATTAATTTAAATTGACTCGTTGAATTTATATTGCAAGAATTGTTTTTATGACATTTTATGACATCATAAAAAATTATATGTCCCCCTAGTTTGTTCTTAAATTTTTTCCATGAACTTCATACTTCACTTCCAGTCAACTTCCTGTAGCAAGATGGACAATTTCAAGGGGGAAAGTTTGAGAGAATTCAAGCAATATAATATGTGTTTCCTCCCACAATCCCTGTTCGTGGGGCCAGATACTATATTGCATATTTTTTTCTATTATATAGAGACTGATAATGTATAATTATTTCTAGTTTTTATGGTATGTGTATATGTGACAGAGATAAAGGTAGATTATGTTTTTATGGCATTCTGCAAAAATGGAAGATTTCGGGAGCGGGGGATGGGTTGTGCATATTACCCATGTGTCTCGTATGGAAATAAGTGCAGTATTTCTCCATAGAGAAGTGCAGATTTTTTCCTCTGCATGCTCACATGGAAAGACCAAAAATGGCAAATTATTTTTCCTCTGACTGCTTTAAGCCAAATGCATATTAAGTTGCGTTTTGCTGCTTCCATGTTCCAGTTCCTTTTCTGTCGCAACGGAGTGATATCTTTGAGTTTGATTTTGAGGACTAAACATTTTTCCAAATTTAACTCTTACTATGCGTAAATTTAACTATTACATATGCGTATGGTGCATATTTTGCCAAGGTGCTCAAATGATGCATTAGGTGACTTCTGTTGGTAGAATAGGATGTGATTTCATAGAACCATTTTTGAAATAAAGTCATTTTAAAAAGATCTTTATTATGTGAAAATTGCACAAGAAAATACCTGAAGATTTACTGGAGCTGCTTCTTAAGTTATTTCTTGATAGTCAAAGTTTTAGTGAAACAAGTTGACAACTTGCATGTTAAACCTTTTAAAATAATTGAGCATTCATTCAACACCAGGTGATAAGGATAGAATGGGACATTATGTCCAGAAGAGATTGACCAAAAAAGTCTGTTCCATAGTTCTCTCCTCCCAAATTGCTTTGATTTTGTGTTATGAATTTCTGCATTCTTATTTAACATCTTGGATTTTACTGGCAGAGTTCATAAAATGACATAGGGAAGGATGTATAAACAATACATGCTATGGAGAGATAACTCAATGATACTTGCAGTTCTATGTGAATTCTTTCTGTGTTGAACAGTTAACTATTTAAGAAGATTACAGGTTGGAAATAGTCTTTTTGTAGATGATTTTGTAATCTTAATTAGGTCTGTGGTTTATACATGTTCTATCATTATTAATATATAAATTTATAAATGTATTAAATATGGTGCTACCCAACAATCTGATTTGTCATGTGGTACTTCAAAGGAATTTGCCATCTGAACATTTTCATCTCAATTGCAAAACAATTACTGAGTTGCAGAAAGGATAACTTAATTAGTGTTTAGCACAACTTTTCTAGCTAAAATGGTAAATGACTTAATAATGAAAGCAGCCAGAGACAGTCTCAGCAAATATTGTTCCGACTGAAGGGGAATCTGAACTGAAACCTTTAAACTTCTGCCTCTAAAGATCAGTTCCTCCAACTGTCATAATTTATTATCTTCAAACAGCATCAAACTTAAGCTTGAATTACAACAATTAGACTTTTTGCTATGTTACTGTCATCGGTAGCTGCTTTATTACCCACCACCTATGAAATAGCCAATTCTGCATGGTAGTCATAGAAGATGGTAACTACATCACAAAGGTGGCAACCCAAAATAAAATGACAACGTATTGGAGACAGATACCCATCCATCCATCCATCCATCTGTGTATACAATGTCGTACCATGAGTGTTGCATTGTGATTTGGAAGAGCCAGAATTTCATCCCCTCTCAGCTCTGAAGTTTGTAGACTGATTGTGAAGTTAAAAGCAGAGGGAACTATTTGTACGCTGCTTCTAGCAAAGAGACGTTAAAAGCATGCACACTGTTTAATTATTTCAGTTGTCCTTAATGTAAGCATTTGAGAAAGAACAGCAGTAGAGATTAGAATAAACAAAAAACCCTGCAAAATCATAGTGCTGTTTCCTTGACAGAAACTTCATAGCCGTACAGAGCAAAACTTCCATTTTTCTCTGCCCTCAGATTACAGCACTGGATTGAGCAAAACAGTTTAACAAACACTGCCTGCATATTGTGTACTAACAATTTGCAGAAATGAAGCTTTGGATAATAATGGCTTAGAATACAGTCTTAGTCTAGAAAAATATTGGTACTAACCATAAATGTGCCTTCTAATATTTTTGAAGTAAGATTTTAGCCTGAGTACACACCTATGACTGGCTGTGTGTTCAGGAAATAGTTCTAAAGAATTTGGATTAGTTTTATTTTAACTGCAGTAAATGGGCTGCTGCCATCACCACTCTGACATTGCTGGATATGTTCAGGTACATGGGTTAGTGTGCTCTTATTGAAAGCCCTATGGCTGGAGACTGAAGGGAATGGCTCCTGTTGCACTCTGCTGAAGTTGGTAGAAAAATTTGGGAGGATAGTTGCATTTATATAAGATGCGTATTCTGTCCCCAGTAAGATGTATTGATGTGAATCTTTATTGTTGAACGTCTTTCTAGGAGAAATGAAAATTTGTGTTTTCCTGACCATCAGGTTTTGTTTTTTTAAAAAAAAGCTGTTAGCATTTATGTGCACTATATCAGAATGATGTGATGTTTGCTTGACATATCAATAAATAATATAGTAATAATTCATTAACTCAGCTGTTTTTCTTTCTATTAAGAAAATGGAATGCAGGTGTATTATGTGAAAAAGACCTTTACTCACAATTTGCCAAGAAGAAATTTTTATCTACTTGAGAGATTCATGGGAATGAGCTATTTAATATATATTGTCTCTTCTATAGCAAAAACTTTAAGGGCAAACAAATGTAATGCAGAGATTTGAAGAATCCTGACTTCACCAAAAGTTGTAATGGTTTCTTGGACTAAATTGTTAACTTGAGAACTTTTTTGAATAAAGTTCAATTTCTGTAACACTTTGACATAGAAATATTTCCATGATTTAGCTTCAGTTCTTTTTTCACCCATTTCATAGCATCTGTCATCACTAAGAGGAAAATATAGAAACTGTCTACTATTTCCTAATAAAAGGCTTGCTGTCATGTAAAAGTACCTAAAGTATTACTCAATTACAACTAGATGGCAGCAACTTCATTCAAGATGTAATCAAACGAAATGTAGCATTTACACAGTTCCTAGTTAAGCTAGGAAACTTGAATTCAGTAGTATGAATATTGATATGGCAATCCTGTGAGGATATATAAGATTCTAGTGTGTGTATCAGGTTTCTGCTAAAACCCCAAAATGGGATTATTAGGGTTAGACTGAATAGCAGCTATAGCATCATCTGTGTTCAGTGAAAATTAGCAAGCAATATTTTGGATTTAAGATAGCTTTAAGCTTCTGGAATTTGAGTTAATTGGAACCATCCAATTAAAATTTTGCTTTGTGATGTGCCTGAGCTCATCTATGCATAAAGGTAAAATATTCCATTATACACTTTTTTGTTTTTGTTTTGGCATTCTATATGATCGTCAGCCAGTTTGGTGTAGTGGTTAAAGGCACCAGACTGGAATCCAAGAGACAGTCCTGCCTTGGGCATGAAGCCAGTTGGGTGACTTTGAGCCATTCATTCTCTCTCAGCCCTAGGAAGAAAGCAATGGTAAATCACTTCTGAAAATATTGCCAAGAAAACCACATGGACTTGTTTTGGCAATTGCCGGGAATTAAGATTGACTCAAAGGCATAAATAACAACAACAAAATAAGTTGCTTAACGTGAAAATTCACCCATTCTGTTGAAAGGTTATGCTTCATCAGGAAATACCAGCCTATGTGGAGGGCACGGGCAGCAATGGTAGGATATTGACAGGAGTAGTGTCTTCTGATACTGTATAGTTTCTGGTGGGCTCTAAAATGGTGGTGAGATGAAGATGCAGAAATTCCTATTGGTGGAAAAGTTGCCAAGTTGGGGATTTTTAGCTCAGGGAAAAAGCAGTTAAAGCAGAACTGTATGTAAAGGCATGTGTAATGTTCAGAACATGGATAGTGTGAGGCTTTTTGTGTGTCTAGAATAGACAGGCCAGGATTATCCTGTGATACAACTTAATGGAGATTTAGGACAGACGGAAGAATTTATTACTTCATTATAGATTTGTCCACTACAACCTGTAGTGATAGTTGCCAACTTGGGGAGCTTACAAAGACAGATTTATATAAGACTAAGTCTACTAGTGGCTAGGAATCACAACAGCTATATTTCACATGTAGTATCTGAAGCAGAATGTCTCTTTATACTGTTTTTTTAAATAAAAATGGCAGGAAAAAGTATTTGTTCAGCCCCTGTGATGCCTTTGGTTCCTTTTATGTTGTTATGGCCTTGCCTCCACCACTCCTGACATTACCTGCAATAAGGAGAAAGGATTATTGACTCTCTATAGCTGGTTGCTGAGGAGTTTGATAGCTGATACTGTTCTTCATATGCCTTCAGTTGTGCAGAAATGCAAATGTATGACATTACTTAGCAAAGGCTGGTTATAAAGGTTTATGTAGTGGCAGATCTGTCATTTATATGTTAGCAAATCAACATTATTACCATTGTATCTGGACATGTTAATGTAGTTTGGGCTATTTGTTTAACTGAGCAAAGAAGTTTGGGTATATTTTAAATGTTTTATCTTTCATATTCTTGTATTTATGCTATATGTTGCTCTGACATCTGCGAAACTCTTTCTGAGTCAGAGGAGGAATTGGAAACTTACTGGGTTGAAACCGGGAAAATGAAACTCCAGGATGAGTCAGCAGTGCAGGAAGAGTCCAAGGCGCTGATTGGCCAAGATTAGGGGGAGGATTTGAATCCACCAATCAGTGCATGCCAACGAGCTGAAAAGTGTGTGAAGGAAAAGGCAGCCCGATTGGCTGCAGGAGGGTCCAAGCGCGCCAAGGATCGGGATAAAAGGCAGCCGCACATAGAGCGAGCTGCCAGAGACAACCGATCCTCCAAGCCTCCAGCGTCCATGGAAGAGTCCCTCCCTGCATCAGAGACATCTGTTGCCGAGGAGGAATCAGAGCTGTTGCTCCACTCTGAAGAGGACTTGAATCCTGTTTCTGCTGCCATCAAGGATCCTTTGCTCACCGAGCCCAGCAGTCTCAGTTTTGCTTCCAGTCTTGAAACTCTGCGATCTTCCAGGTGGCTTCTTTGTACCTTGAAACTCCAGCACCGCCGCGTGACTTCGGTTCCATCCAACCGTGCTTCGTATGCTCAGCCATGTTCAGGGATTTCACACCTGTCTTGCTCTGGATCTGGATTCCAGCCCAGTCCAGGGCTTCCAGCCGAGTCCAACCTTGTTCCGAGTTTCCAGCTTTGCTCCAAGTATCCAGTCTTTCATTTTATTTCTTGCTGTTAGCTATATTGATTGCTTTGTGATTAATGTTGATGCAATATCTCCTGTGTTTCCATGGTGTGAGGTTTCAGCCCGCTTCTGACTCTGAAAACGAAACTTATCCGGAGTCAGAAGGGGAAAATGAAACTAATCAGGAGAGGGTTGAAGAAGCTGAACCAGGAAGTGACTCAGCAGAGTGGGAGAATCTGCAATTGCGGATTGGACAAACTCCAGGGGGGGATTTGAACTCTCCAATCAGCATGCGAGACAGGAGAGCTGAGAAGCACGCGAATCAGAAAGCAGATTTGCTGCTGTAGAGAAAAGGTGTGGAAAGGATCAGCATAAAAGGCAGACCCGCGAAGAGCAAGCTGCTGGAGACAACCAATCCTTCGAGCTCACAGCCATTGTGGAAGAGTCCTTACCTGCATCGGATGCCTTGCCTGTAGCCAGAATAGAACCAGTGCCAGCATCTTCTACCTCCGCAGAATTGTCTTCTGCACAAGCTGCTCCAGTCAATCCTCTTCTTGCCATTCCTGCCAAGCACAGCCTTGCGTCTAGCTCTGGACCTCGCTGCGTTTTGAAGCAATTCAGGTGTGCATCCAGCCTTGCTTCCAGCTCTCAGCCCTGCCTAGGATCTCCAGTCCAGTCTTGCTCCAAGCCCACAGCCTTGCCTAGAATCTCCAGTCCAGTCCAGTCGTGCTTCAAGCTCCCAGCCTTGCCTAGGATCTCCAGTCCAGTCCAGTCATGCTTCAAGCTCCCAGCCTTGCCTAGGATCTCCAGTCCAGTCCAGTCTTGCTTCAAGATCCCAGCCTTGTCTAGAATCTCCAGTCCAGTCCAGTCGTGCTTCAAGCTCCCAGCCTTGCCTAGAATCTCCAGTCCAGTCCAGTCGTGCTTCAAGCTCCCAGCCTTGCCTAGGATCTCCAGTCCAGTCCAGTCGTGCTTCAAGCTCCCAGCCTTGTCTAGAATCTCCAGTCCAGTCCAGTCGTGCTTCAAGCTCCCAGCCTTGCCTAGAATCTCCAGTCCAGTCCAGTCGTGCTTCAAGCTCCCAGCCTTGCCTAGGATCTCCAGTCCAGTCCAGTCTTGCTTCAAGCTCCCAGCCTTGTCTAGAATCTCCAGTCCAGTCCAGTCTTGCTTCAAGCTCCCAGCCTTGCCTAGGATCTCCAGTCCAGTCCAGCCATGCTTCAAGCTCCCAGCCTTGCCTAGGATCTCCAGTCCAGTCCAGCCTGGCTTCCAGCTCTCAGCCTTGCCTGGGATCTCCAGTCCAGTGCAGCCTTGCTTCCAGCTCTCAGCCCTGCCTAGAATATTCAGTCCAGCCCAGCTCAGCCTCCAGAGCCAAGCCTTGCCCAGAGGTTCCAGTTCAGTCTTGCGTAGCGTCCACGTGTCTGGCCGGTCCTATCTGCGTGCCAGGTCGCAGAACCTTGCCTCCAGCTTCTGCCTTGCCACGCACCCTAGCTTCACCAAGCCTGACAGCTTCAATCTGAGAGTTAGCTGAATTCTGCCTTGCTGTTCTGCCACAGTCTGATCCTGCAGCCTTGCCTGTTCATCCGTCATTGCCTGGGTGGTCTTGATTGAAATTGCTTGCCTTAATTATTCACCAGGACTTTACTGTTGTACGTAGTTGTTTTAAAGAAAGAGTTTTGATAATAATTCTGTCTGGCCACCTCATAGTCTGAACAGAAGACATGGCTTCCAGTGTCACCAGAATACCTCTTTAAACTAAAATGATGAATCTTACATTTTGGCTAGCTGGCTCAGAAATTCATATAAATGTTATAAAAGATCTGTTTTACTTTATGAAATGGTTGAATAGTTCCCAAATATTATTAACAGTTACTGATGATCAGGCCAGAGTATAGTAGCAACATGAGGTTAACAACAGCACTCAGAACAACAGAAATACCCCAAAGACATTGTCTTTATATGAATATTGTAGTGCTATGCAAATAAATAAATATGGCAAGCTATCTCTAGAGCAATGTTTCTTAAAGTGCGATCCTAGGACCTTTGGGGGTCCCCCAAGACCGTCTCAGGGGTCCTTGAAATCATTTGCAAGCCTATCTTGAAAAATAATACAATATTAAAATCCCATCAAACAATTGTGAGAAGTGGCAGCAGTGAATGTGTCAATCTTAATTTTTAATATAGTAAATATCAATAAATATAACCTGTACAATACAAAAGATCTTTTGGGGTCCTCCATAATTTTTTAAAAGTGGGAAGGGGTGCTGAGAGAAAAAAGTTTAAGCAACACTGCTCTAGAGCTATCTTCCTTGTTGCATATCTGTTCTTTGTTAATCCAAAAGCAAGAGACAAATTCAATTCTCATTGTATACAAGTATTTGTATAAATACTTAGTGTAGAGTTTACAGGCTAGTATCCAGACGCCTCCTGCTCTGGACCCCACTGTTTTGATTTGCAATCTTCCCATAGTGTGATGTTAAACTTCTACAGTATATTGTGAGTCACTCCTAAAATGTCACAACTCCTCTGTTATCACAGGTGCATTTCAGTAGGGCCAGAAAAAGTTGAGGCTAAAATAAAACATAGGAAGTGGTACCTTTTACCAAGCCAGATAATTATGGGAGCTGTTATCCAACAAGATCTGAAAGACTGCTGGTTGCCCACCCTCCATCCCCATCTGTACATACTAACATCAGCTTTTTGGTTCAGAGGGCAATTATGCGTATTCTACCTTAGGATGCCAAAGATTGAACTCAGGCCATTTGGTGCACAAAATTCATGCCTCATGTTTAGGCAATGACCTTTGACTCCATAATAAATAATGTAAATCTTGCTGTATCTTGCTTTTCAGCTTTGGTTCTCAGAAATATATTGGGACTCCTTGTGATAAGTATTAACTCAGGCTATGGGTAGAATGCTTTCTGTGCTGGAACAAATAACATGTCTCTAACGCACTTCAGTTCAAGATCTGTATACGCAAACAAAACCCAATAGGTCTTTTTGATCTTCAGGGATTGCTGTAAAATCCAATAGTACATCCTAGCCTGATATTTTAGAAAGTGATTTGTTCCCTTGCCACAGATGAGTGAGTAAAGCTCCTGCCTTTGGAGGCCTTGGCAGCAGATTGTCATGTGCAGCCAGTCTGTGCATTGCTGTCCCCCAGATGTGCATACAGTATGCTGCAGTTTGAGAGCCATATGCAATCTGCTAATGTCTTTGAAAGCTCCCACCAAACTCTAATTTTTAATGTGACAACTTGGGAGAACGACTAAAAACATAGGGAGATATATTAACCTATTCAATTTTAAATTAGAAGTTTTAACTTGCTCCTCCCTGCTTGTTGGGCTTGGCCCTACCTACTTTTTGGACTGTCACTTTCAACCTGAAAATGATGTGCTCCACTGCTTTGCACTGCGTTGCAGGCAGAATGCATGAATGGGACTGTTGTGTTAGTAGGTTTCCAAAGCTTGACTTTCCTCAAAGGAGTCCAGGATCATGGTTCATTTTTTCTTTTATTCCAGCTAAGCGCAGTGAGTTGAGAGAGGGATAATTTAACCATCCCTTGGTGAGTTTCATTGCTGAATGGGGATATGAATTTGGATCTCTTCAGTCCTATTCTAACACTTCAGTCTTTATACAGCACTAGACTAAAGGCAGTATTAACATGCCTGCCCGAGGTTAGGGGTGATTGCCTGTATATCTGCAAAGAGTTCCTTTTGCTAGGTAAGATTAGGGTAAAGATGAGAGAAATCAAAGAAAAAATTATTAGTTTCTATTCAGTTAGTCTAAGCATATAAAAGCATTAGGGATTATCAGGTACTTTGTCTCCCAGAAGTCCCATTTATGTGGATGCCTGCAATAAGTACCCATGATTACAGAAGTTAGGCAAAGATGTGTTTGAACAAAACATAAAGTAATTACTGCTGTTTATTTTTAATTTAAATTAATGTTATTAATATCATTAATAAGGCAATTAATTTTAAAATGAAATTAATGTCAGTAGAGTTATTAGAATTAATTACTTGGCTGATTAAATGATTGAATTCACATTAATTTGAGTTAAGATATTCTGATTCTGAGCTCTCAGACAATATCCTCCAAGGTCTTGAATCTGAGTATTTACCCAGATAAACAAGTGTATTTGACTCTTATTTATGTGAGGTGAAGAGGCTATTCATTCTGTTTCTTATCTGTTTGGCCTAAAATTTTTGGAAGATTGCACAGTCAAAAATGGAGCATCTATGAGTAAATGCAACATCCACAAGTAAAATTACAAATGGTTTCTAAAACTTCAGACCTAAGCACACTCACTTGGGGGAAGAAAACCAATTTAATTCACTGACCCTTGCTCATATCTAAACTATGCAATGATTAATATAAAATCCTCTTTTAGATGAGCTTGAGTCCTGGTAATTTCATGTTTTATTGTTTATTCATTCAGTCGCTTCCGACTCTTTGTGACTTCATGGATCAGCCCATGCCAGAGCTTCCTGTCAGTTGTTGCCACCCCCAACTCCCCCAAGGTCGAATCCGTCACCTCTAGAATATCATCCATCCATCTTGTCCTTGGTCGGCCCTCTTCCTTTTGCCTCCCACTCTCCCTAGCATCAGCATCTTCTCCAGGGTATCCTGTCTTATTATGTGGCCAAAGTACTTCAGTTTTGCCTTTAATATCATTCCCTCAAGTGAGCAGTCTGGCTTTATTTCCTGGAGGATGGACTGGTTTGATGTTCTTGCAGTCAAGGCACTCTCGGAATTTTCCTCCAACACCACAGTTCGAAAGGACCTATTTTCCTTCTCTCAGCCTTCCTTATGGTCCAGCTTTCGCAGTTACTACTGGGAATACCATTGCTTTGACTATGTGGACCTTTGTTGTCAGTGTGATGTCTCTGCTCTTAACTATTTTATCGAGATTTGTCATTGCTCTTCTCCCAAGGATTAAGCGTCTTCTGATTTCCTGACTGCAGTCAGCATCTGCAGTAATCTTCGCACCTAGAAATACAAAGTCTTTCACTGCTTCTACATTTTCTCCCTCTATTTGCCAGTTATCAATCAAGCTGGTTGCCATAATCTTGGTTTTTTTGAGGTTTAGCTGCAAGCCAGCTTTTGCACTTTCTTCTTTCACCTTCATCATAAGGCTCCTCAGTTCCTCTTTGCTTTCAGCCATCAAAGTGGTATCATCTGCATATCTGAGATTGTTAATGTTTCTTCCAGCGATTTTAACTCCAGCCTTGGATTCCTCAAGGCCAGCTTGTCGCATGATGTGTTCTGCGTACAAGTTGAATAGGTAGGGTGGGAGTATACAGCCCTGCTGTACTCCTTTCCCAATCTTAAACCAGTCTGTTGTTCCGTGGTCTGTTCTTACTGTTGCTACTTGGTCGTTATAGAGATTCTTCAGGAGGCATACAAGATGACTTGGTATCCCCATACCGCTAAGAACTTGCCACAATTTGTTATGGTCCACACAGTCAAAGGCTTTAGAATAGTCAATAAAACAGAAATAGATGTTTTCCTGAAACTCCCTGGCTTTTTCCATTATCCAGCGATTTCATAGATGCATCTATATAGTTGTCCTGGTAGCAATACAGAAGTGATTTGCTATTGCCTTTTTTCAGGATGCTATTTTAAAAAAATATTTTTCTGTCTTGACTAGAGTCTTAGTAAGTACTAACCAGGTCCAACCCTTTTTAGCTTTTTGAGATCCATCAAGTTGTCTAGGTGCCTTTAACTGGACATGATATAGGCTATGAAGCACCAACTGCTCTGCAAGACAAGCTTCCTAGATACATCTAGGAATGCAATAACTTACCTTACAATTAAATTAAAATTTTGCATTACCACTTCAGTATTTATTCAAAATGAATTCTACAAAATTACAGAAATCCTTACAATTCAACCCTTTCAACAATTATCTCTTCACCTAGGGAACTGTATATTTTTAATGAATCCATTTTAAATTCCCTCAGTCCTAGTTTAAGTCCTTCAGCACTTGATAGTGGTGAAATTATAGTGAGGAATGAGGGTATAAAGTTGGAATATTTCTGTGCTGTAGAACTCTACAAGATCCCAGTGTGTACAATTTTACATGTGGATTTTTTTTTTTCTACATGGAAATGCTAGAGAAATCAACCTTATCCAGCTGATGCTATCCAAATGCATTGGAACTACAGCTCCCAAAATTCCCACTGGCCATGCTATTTTAGCCTTCTGGGAGATATCCTAACCCATGGCACAAGGCTGCTATAGAAATTTTTGGATGCCAGTGCCATCATTCTTTTCCCATAAGGTTTTGTAGTTATAACTGTAATTAGTATGTTTGTAGATATACCTTTCCTTACTGGGAAGTTGTATTTATCATCTTTGTGGATCTACTGGGATTTACCATTCTGGATGTACTCAGATTAAATATTTATTAATTTGTTTTGATTTTTTCTTGCCTTTGCCTGTTTCTTTTAATTAAAGATTAAGCAGGTGGGCATTGGTGTTTTATCAGAGTTTTTAAAAAAATCACTTTCTTACCACAGTTCTGGTGGAGTGAACCTGAAATGTGAGCTTTATGCTGCCTTGATCAGTTTCTGCCAGCAATGAGATCATAGAGGGCTTACAGTAGCCATGCTGAGCTTTTCCTCAGAATATTGCATCTCAACCAAATGTATAGAAATCCAGACCAACTGTTCATAGCAAAGTGGATAAATATAGACTCAAAAAGGGCCAAATCTGGAGAAGTTCCAGCTGATCTTGCAAACTCTACTGATTGTCTTATTGTGATCAAACGGTTACATAGCATGCCTTGCGACTATCCGGCCTCCAAAGTTGGGAGTGTTCAGCTACTTGTATTCATTTAGCCTTTCAGAAGCTCCATCTCTTTATCTAAAATAAATGGTTCTTTATATCAGGGGTAGGGAAAATTCTCCACTATTTATTGATTTATTTAGAGGGCTTTTAAGCAGCTTCAGTTGCGCTTTTTCCAAAAGTTCAAGGCAGAATGCAAACTGCTGAAAAGTACCCATCTTAAGTGTGGTAAAGCAAGGAAGGTTTAATTGTTTTAGTCCAATATTTTTCCATAGGTTTGGCCCTTCAAGCAGTTCATTAGATGGTTTTCAGCCATAGAGTGCTTAGAGTAGCAGAGATAAAGATAAAATAAAGAGAAATTTTTGAAAATTTAAAATTGGAGGGAAACCTGAAGAACAATTGAGTTTATATCTTCACAAATTGATCAGCAGTTATGAACTCTGTCTCAAGAGCCTTAGGAGTACATAGAAGATTGCTAGCATATAGGAAAGACTGATCCATTTAAGTCAACACATCTTTCTTCATTCCTAATATTTTAGTCCTGCAGAATTTATTACTACAACATTCTGTTTTCCCACCTTTCTTTTCCTGCTGTTTTTGGTAACATCTGGCCTGATTAAGTCTGTATATCTTAAACAGTTTTTCTTAAGTTTAAAAACTTGGTCACAAGTCTGTATGTGGTTATTCATGATACAAATCTATTTGTAGATTCGTGAATCTTTGGAAATGTTGGGATTTGTGTTCCTAAAAACGTATATTAAGGGAAGCTGGATTGGAAGAAGACAAGCGTGGTTTTAAAACGAGGAAGAAACATAAATAGCCTGCACAATGCTGATGACACTACCCTGATAGCCCCAAATGCAAAGGAACTGCAAGCCCCAGTACTAAAAGTCAAAGAGCCCAATGAAAAAATAGGACTAAAATTTAATATAAAGAAGGCCAAACTAATGACAATATGTAGGACAACCAGCCTTAGAATTGGCAATGAAGATATTGAAGTGGTGGATAGCTTCTGCCTTTTAGGATCAACCATCAAAAGGCAAGGAACAAGCAGTCAAGAAATACACCACAGACTAACACTTGGTAGAGCAGCCATGAAGGCCTTGGAAAAGATATTTGGATCCCATGATGTGACTACATGTACAAAGATCAGAATCATGCAAGCCATTATATTCTCTGTGACACTCTATGGAAGTGAAAGTTGGACTTTGAAGAAGCAGGATAGAAAGAGTATTGATGCCTTTGAACTTTGGTGTTGGAGAAGACTCCGGAGAAGACTCCAGAGAATACTGCGGACAGCCAAAAAACAAACAAACTGATGGATCATCAAACAAATCAACCCAGAGTTCTCACTCGAGGCACAAATGCCCAGGCTCAAATTATCCTACTTCAGACCCAGTATGCGAAGACCTAGTTCTCTGGAAAAGTCTCTAATTCTGGGAAAGCTGGAAGGAAAGAGAAGAAGAAGATGACCAGCAGCAAGGTGGACAGACTCAGTTACAGTGGCAATGAGTGCACTGTTAGGAGACCTGAAAGAATACGTTAGGTATAGATCATTATGGAGGAAATCTATGTGGTCGTTACTCGAAAACGACTTGATGACACATAATCAATTCCTAAAAAAGTAAAATAGAAATATTGCAAGTAAGAGCAACACTTGAGCCACTGTACTTCCTCACTCCATCACACATCTATAAGAATGCTTAAAATGTGTTCATTATTTTTTTTAAATCTCAGAAACCATAAGCAGTGAATTAAGCCAAGGTATACCAGCGGAAAAACGATACATAGATGCTGCAGTCAGGAAATCAGAAGATGCTTAATCCTTGGGAGAAGAGCAATGACAAATCTCAATAAAATAGTTAAGAGCAGAGACCTCACACTGACAACAAAGGTCCGCATAGTTAAAGCGATGGTGTTCCCTGTAGTAACATATGGCTGCGAGAGCTGGACCATAAGGAAGGCTGAGAGAAGGAAGATCGATGCTTTTGAACTGTGGTGTTGGAGGAAAATTCTGAGAGTGCCTTGGACTGCAAGAAGATCAAACCAGTCCATCCTCCAGGAAATAAAGCCAGACTGCTCACTTGAGGGAACGATATTAAAGGCAAAACTGAAATACTTTGGCCACATAATGAGAAGACAGGACACCCTGGAGAAGATGCTGATGCTAGAGAGAGTGGAGGGCAAAAGGAAGAGGGGCCGACCGAGGGCAAGGTGGATGGATGATATTCTAGAGGTGATGGACTCGTCCCTGGGGGAGCTGGGGGTGTTGACCGACAGGAAGCTCTGGCGTGGGCTGGTCCATGAAGTCACGAAGAGTCGGAAGCAACTAAAATAAACAACATACCAGCAGAAAAACGATACATGGACCTTTCTCTCCTCATCTACTCCGCATAGCCAGTAGGTGGCAGTGTTTCTTTAAATTCAGGTTAGCATGGAACCATTACCATAACAACTAAAAACATCTCCCAAAGCCTTTCAGCTGAATCAATAGCACAGCTTGGGAGGAATGCTGTTGAACATCAACAAGACATTTGGAATTCTGAGTGCAAACCATTTTCTCATTCAGGAAAACACATCTTAGGTTTTCTCAAAGTCTTTTATAGAGAAGGTTGCAACCTAATCCTAATGATGCTTCCCCAGGAATAAATCCATTTAAATTGGGTTTATTTTTCTGTTGCTATCCTTAGTCTTTTCCTATATTCCACATTTCATCAGGACCTCTGTATTCTATGTCCTTATTGCATCAGTACTATTAGGGATTCCCCAAATTTGTGAACAACAGCTTTGTAGCGCTCATGAACCTAAGGCATATGGCTTACGAGAGCTTTTCCATATTAGGTGTGTGTGTATAGGGTGGTCTGGAGTAGTTTTCTCACATTGATTGATTTCTGTTGTGTGGGCTTCAGTTCCCAGAATTCCCCCACCAGACTGGAAGTAGAATCAGTACATTTGGAGAGTGCCTTTGTTGAGGAAGGCTGATTGAGAAAGTTGAGGTCACATTTCAACACTGCACCTTCCAATTCCAATCCACATACCTGCAAGGTACCAGTTTGAGAAGGATTTTATGCAACAGGAGTGGATTCTCTTCCTATCAGCTTCTCAGGAACTTCTTTGCACATGTCTTAAGATCTTGTCCGCTTCCTAAAATGCTATCAGGGAGTTTGGCCCGCCTTTACCTAGACATAGATAGAGTTGAAACATAATACTAAGCTGTGATTTGAATAGAAATCCACATAACATGCTAAGCCATAATTTGTGAACCACTGTCCCTGGATATGTGGCATAGATTAAGCCCAAATCAAACAAACCACACTATGACTTAGTGCAATGTGTGAATTCAATTATATATTGCTGAGCTTCTGCTCAAGAGGCTGGCTGCTTTCCTTCCTCTATGTTGTTGAGCTGTCATCTCCTGCCTTTATGTGACTCCTGTGATTTCTTCCAACGGTGTCAGCGGAGTACAGTCAAAAAGATCAAAATGGCCATGACGGTGCTCTGCCATAAAAACCAGGTGAAGCTTTGATCACTCCATTGCAGCCACCATCTTGGCTTTTTTGACATACCCTGTGGACACTCCTGTTCTTCTCTGTCTACTGTAGTGCAAAGATCATGTTCTCTTTGCTAGGAGAAAGATTGTGGGACCTGGGAAGAAATTGAGAGGGATGCAGGGAAGGCAGGTCGGGTTTTAGGCCTCTACTCTCATTACTTTCTTTGGAGGATAAAAGCACACTATATACATTTTTAAAAGAATACATATAATCTGTGCATAGATATCACTAAAGGTGTGACCTAGTTGCAATCCAACTTTAAGCTTTATTTGCAGCTTCTTTTAACAGCCAACTTCTTGGTCATCTTGTGTCATCTAGTCCCAGGTTTTGATAGAACCAGAGACTCCAGGAGCAGCAGACCTGGTCAGGCTAGAAACAGTACCTTCAACCTTTCCATTTCTGTTCTCTCATTAAGAAGAAAGGGAAACACTTTTTTGCCACACTGATTCCTGATTTAAAATCTATAGTTGTATTAGAAAAAAGTTTGAAAGCTGTTTTGTATATAAGTAAGAAATACCATTCTGGATTAATAGGAATTCAAAAAGGTGAGGCTTACATCTCTTACGCTAGCCTTCTTTTTCATTTCACATCTATTTCCCAAGTCTCCCGAGGACAATAGGACCTATCTCTGGAGACACTTCCCAAGCTTCTACAAATTAACAATTGGAGTGCAGTGAGCCAAACTGGAAGTGCAGACGTTGGGCCATCTGTATGCCTGTCATTTTGAGTTGTACATCATTCCAATGGGACTAAATAATCAAGCTCTATTGAACTAGCCACCTGAGGCTCTCCCTGCATTGTGCTTGAGAAAATAGACAATAATTTAGCTAATGTGGGAGGACAATGTAACTTCTGTTTTTCATACCTGAGGATGAAGGCAGTTGTATTTAGAACCTACAGCCTGAGTCTGTGCACATGAACTTGGAAGTAAAGTGAGTTCACTAAGCTTTACTCCTAACTCAGCCCACAGGATTTCAGATTGATCAGTGCCTAGTTTGTATAGCATGTGGAAGCTGAAGCTGTTTGGATCTTTGTCTTTCCTGATCGTTAAAAAAAACTAGACCAAGGTAATCCACTGGAGCTTGGGAGTAGTGCATGCTTGAAAGAAAGCATGGTTTGTCCCTACTGCTTTAAAGGCAGTTTAAAGAAAACCATCCTATATCCAGCACATGGGTATAATTAACATTAAATGTCTATTTGGTATGTTTGGCAAGATGCTGCAGCAGTTGGTGATGTTTCAGTTCTGCTCCAGATAATTTTGGATTACATTGATTTATTTGGATCCCTTCCCGTCCAGAATCTACCCTGGTGTAACAAATGAAAAGGGGATAGTTTAAAACTCTATGACAGGTCCCATTTTCTAAAGGTTCCTTCATAAAATAGTACAGTGATAGGCTGCCATCTGTCAGATAAAATCTCCTGATGCCCACCAGTTCGAATAGCTGGAGAGTTCTTACATTTTCCACCAAAGATTTCACCCTTTGGTCCAACTCTAGGAAAAATAGGAAGTTGTTCTGGATCTTCCTGCCCAAATCCAGAAATACCAAACTTAACAAAATGTGCCAATCCTGAAACACAACTGGTACAGTAGTGTGCAATTGTGCAATTTTGTACATGGGAAAGCTTTAAATGAGAAATTCACTATTAAACCAATAAAACTGGATCTCTGTATGTAAAAAGTTTATTGAGAAAGGACTACAGGAAAAGAAAAAGTGTCAGTATTTTCTGGGTGATACTAGACTAGACCAGACCCTCCCCCCATTTTCCCCTGCTGATACTAGAACTGAAAGTTATGCAGGGATACAGATCTCTCATAAGTATGTTTACTGCAGAAACTAGAAAAGATAATTTTCCAGCAACCGCCAAATATAACATTACAAGCCCTATTTATACTGAATTCAAAGTTCCATCTTTGTGCCTTGCCTGAGTAGACTCATGGTTTCCTGTTTCTGGGTGAAAGGAAACATTTCCACCTGGACCTTGTAATTGCACTGGATGCATCTGGTTTCAGGCTGTTTCCTTCTGACCTGGCCCAAACTACTTTCATGGGAAGGCACAATTACATACGCAGAAATCCAAGCTAAACTTATGATTGTCCGTTTTAATAAGATCTTAGGTTCCACTGTATCTACGTATGGATGTACTGTATGTTTCAATCCCATCCCACTATTTTCTGGGCTCCCTTCTCCTGTAAAACAGTTGAAAGCCCTCTAGATCAGATTTGAAAAGCACTTTCCAAACAATTTTTCCCCAGTTCTCATTAGCTGGTTATCAGTGACAGCCAGTACGATATAGCGGTGTCAGCCCTTTGAGGTACACCAGGTCAGGAAACCACCCGAATGATGTTCATGTTGCAGATGCATAACCAAGAGTTTCAAAATCCATAGCAGCACTCATGGACACTTGAGTACTAATTCAGACCAATGGTCTAATTGACAAATGTAACTTATTATTTCTTACTATTTACATCTTGCTTCTTTGCATAGCCAGGTACAGCATTTGTTCAGGTTTAGTTTTCCTGGAGGCCTACTGTCACTTGACAGGAAATGCTTACCTTAGTTTATAAATGCCCAAGTTTAAGCTTAGGTGTGGGCACACAATTTAATCACTCTAAGAAATGGCCAAAGTTTCCACATCAGATCTTTAATGATATGGCCAACGCTAAGATGTTGATAGATATTATGTAGCTCTCTGTGTATATAGTTCACAGAAAATTGGCACGTCATTTGATTCCTCATAAATTAGCATTTGATAACTCATGGCTGCTCCAGGTATTGTTCCTGGAATAATATGTCATGCTCCATGCTGTTCTAGCCATGATGTTTTCTTCTGCAATAGTTCATTTGCACTTGCAAGTTGCAAACATCAAAGTGATGAACTGCTCTCATTTTCTGGAAATGAAAATCTGTATCAGAATCTGACTGTATACTATATGCATCAAATAAGGATCTAAATGTGTTTGGTATTTGCCATCCATCCATTCATCCTTAATTCATATAGCAGATTGCTAAGACCTGGTTTAGCAAACAAAGTCAGTGATCAAGCCAAGCAGAGAGCATTTCTTGGCATATTAGCTGAATGTTTTGCTTGCTTGCTTGCTTTTTTTGGATGAAGCAACCCTATTGCTGGGATTATGAATTGAGGAGCAATTGTACTTTGTTCCCCTGCTGAAGCCGCCTACTACTCTTGATGAGCCAAGAGTTCATTTAGACTCACTAGAGTCTCCTCCATCTTTTGTAAATGAAAATGTAGTCAGAACTTGAATGAAGGTCATTCTCCCCCAAAATCCTTAGGCAGCAAATTGAAAGGGCATTGTATAAATGGAGGAAGTCCTGATTCTGCAGAGAGCTGTGTATTCTCTTGAATGGTACTAAGAATTAGCTCTTACATACATTGGGTAGCCATTGAGGAATAGTGCATCAGAGGCTCAGCACATGGCTGGATTGATGCCTTGAATTCTTATAATGCTTTTTTTAAAAAAAATTAAAATATATCGTCTAAGCCACACTGAGCCAATTTTGAAAACACATTGCATTCCACTGGAATCTAACCCCTCTCTTGATCATGAAACCTTGTTGCTGTGTGTTAGTTTTTATATAGTGAAAGCAACACTAAGTCCACCTCAGCAGACAAGAAGATGCTATCAGATGACTTGGTGAACTTCAGCTTTTGCAAAGCACAACTCTAACATGGGGGTGGAGGAGGACAGGGCATACCCAGCAGCCATGGAATTATACATCTCATGAAAAATTGCAATATCAAATAAAGTGGGGTGAGGGGTGGAAACGAGCAGGTGGTATAGAACCTTTACCCCTTCTGATGTAACTGAACTAAAACAACCAGCACCCTCATCTATCATGGCCAGTGGTGAAGGATGCCATGTTTGGAGGCAGAGGGTTCCATTTTTGAATACAGTAGTTAAGTGACAACAATCTGAATGACACTGTGCTGTGATGAGACTGCTGGCCTTTTATGCTGATGGTAGAGAAGCTCTGCTATTTGCAGGCTGTGTGGCCTTCCAATCAGTGTTTTGTGGGAGTAATACACACACCCATTCACCCCTAACATTCTTTTCTTAAGGGTGGAGGCAAGCAGCCATAAATGCAGATATTTCTTGGTCAATAGCTCTTTTAGCAGCAGCTTTGTAAGTTGCAATTGGTAAAATTAACTAAAAAAAATTGCCTACATTTTCCCTGAGGTACCTTCTTAGAGCCACTAATACCATAATAGTCATAATGCCAATGTCTGTTCTGGGCAAAAGAAAAGCATTAAATGGATAATCACTCTGGCTTCCATGGGTATTAATTATGCTTTCAGTTTCCCTTTTCTTCCACTAGATTTCTAGACACTCTGGAGATATGTAGGGAAGCCACTGTGATTTTCCAAGTAAAATTTCTATAGATAAAAATACTAGTCTCCTAGATTTGTAATAGCATCTCCTCTGAGCAATCACTTCTACTAGGAGAGAGAGAGGGAGTGCTTTCATGTTGTGTCTGTTGGATATTGCTGATGCAGCTCAGTGAGTTGGGAATTATGGTGGTCCAATCCTACCTGCAGGACCACCACCAGAAAGTGCCAGTGGGAGACTTCTGTTCAACCCCAAGGTGCCTGAGTTGTGGGATCTTACAGATTCTATTTCTCTCTTGCCGATCTGTATCTATGAAGAACTGCTGAGGATTCTATTCATACAGAGTTTTAGAGCGTATCATCAGTATGCTGAAATCACTAAATACCCTCTTTTTGCCTAAAACAGGATAAGGCCATTCCTTCAAAAGAAAAAAGTGTATAACTTGGGGATTCTCCTTTTTTCCAATGTGTCATGCGGGATACAATGTCAAGGAGGACCTATGTCCACCTTCAGCTGGTATACTGGCTGATACCCTACCTAGACCAGAATAGCCTACCTTCAGTGAACAGTGACCCTTGCTTTAGTAACCTCTTGATGGAATTACTTCAACATACTCTGTGTCAATGGTTTTTAAGCAGGGTGTAACTGGAGCATAACCTGGAGGTAAAAGCACAATTTGTAATTGCTTTTTTGTGAGTCAAAGATCCAGTCTGGGACTACTACTGCTGAGATGCTTGTGTAAAACAACAGAGTCTGTTTTTTCATGGAGGTTATGACATTATTTGAGACCAGGAAAAGGGGTAACTGGGTCAGACAGTTTAAGAACCACTACTCTTTGTGGACTATAATTAAATCTTAATTGTATATTGGATTAAGATTTACTGGTTACTTTTTAAGGTTAGTTTGATTTTTAAGATTTATAAGGTATCTATAAGGTATACTAATAATTGTTTGGTTTTAGGTTTAATAGGGTTAAGATTGTTGTAGTATTAGTTATAAAAGTAGACAATTTATATGTTTTTATAATTTGATTTTTATTATAATAGAAATATATAGAATAGTTTTAGGAAGGACATAATTAAATGAATGTTGTTTTGGGGGGGAATCTGGTGTATGTATTTGTGTCTATATGTGTGTGTGTGTATATATATATATAAATATAAATATAAATATAAGGGGAAGGAGCAACTGTACTTAGTGATGTTCATGTGTACTAATGGAATGATTTATAGAAATAATGTGATCTTGGTTTGATATAGAGATTGATTATGGAAAGTGCTGTGCATTCTTGTTCAAAATTGGAAGTCACTTCTTTATATAATCTTTAAAATTCTTTTTCTTGCGTTTCTCACTTTTTTAGTTTTTTTTAGTTTTTAGGGTTTTTTTTAGTTTTTTTCTTTTCCTTTAAACTCAATAAAATTCTTATAAAAAAATAAGCCAAAATTACAAGTGCTACAGAATTCAATTGTCTGATAGTTAAAAGGGATCAGTAAATGGAACTATACAATGCAGGTCCTGAAAATACTGTACTGGTTACCTGTGAGTGCCCTGACACAAATTAAGGAGTTGACATTAGTGTATAAAGCCCTAAAAGCCTTGACCCTGATATTTCAAAGACTGCCTGCAGTAAAAACATCCAACCCATGCACTAAGATCAGCTGAGAAGGTACCACTGATGGATTCAGCTGCTCAGTAGTCTTCTCAGTGGCAGCACCCAGTTATGGCACTCTTTCCCAAAAGATGTTTGGCTGGTTCCCGCCTGTCGTCTTTCAGGCGTGTAAGGGATAACAAGTACTCCAGGGCCAGACTCTTTAAATTAGTCTCTCATGTTGCTTTTCATTTTTCAGAGATCTCTAATGTTTATATCTCCATCTTTCTATCTTGTTATGCAGCATTGTTGGTTTTATTGTGATAGTATTACAAATCTTAATTCTTGTCTTATAAGTGGCTCTAGGTTCTGTGAGATGAAATGCAGAAAAAATAGAAGAATGTGAAGAACTCCCAGCATCCCTCATCATCAGCTATGCTGGTTGGCTGGGGCAGAGAGGTACATTTTAGCAGTCTCTGGGAGGGGGTGCTCTTCTACCTTCTATTGTAATATAGGGAATTCATTCTTCAAAAAGTTGCTAGCATGGCTGACTTTGAAAGAAGAATGCAAAGATTCGTAAAACAGATATATTACTGAGACTTAAGCATTAACTGTAGGCATGCGTAACTGACTTCAAGTTGCAGGGCAGTGACTATACTCATGTCCTGCTTATGGACTTCTCATAGACATCTAGTTGGACATTACAGAAAACACAACACTAGGTTAGAAGTCCCTCCATTTGTTTGTTAAATTTATATCTCATCTTTTTCCAGGCACTCAAAGTGGTGTATATTCCCCTCCGATTTTTCCCCACATCAACAAACCTGAGAGGTATATTAGACTTGTGTTTGGGCACAAGTTATAAGTGAGCTTCCACAGCTGAGGTTACACTTGAACCTTGGTGTCCCTGGTCCTAGTTCAACTTCTTATCCCCTCTGTGCTACACAGGTTCTGATCTAAAAGGACGGCTTTCTATATCACAGCCTCCCCCATCCTACGCCACATGGCAGGTACAACAATTTAATTTGAAACAATGAAATGCCAGTGGAGGCAGACAATATATTCAGCTGTGAATCCTCAAGTGAAGAGACCTTGAAGGAGAATCAGGAAATAGGCCTGAGGCAGATATAAATAAGGACACTCCAGTCCTCTAGCCAGTTCTAAGCTATCTCTACCATCATATTTAAAATTAGCATTTTTTGAGAAGGAAATCAATATTTTATTAACTAGGAAGCTGGAGTAATGTTTGGTTACAGCATTTTTGTCCACATGGCTGCAGCCGGACAGTTAGGAATGATCAACTCTTTTGCTTCTTACCTTTAGCAGATTCATGGCTCTTTAATGATAATGAGATTTTCCTCTAGAATCCCCTGATAACTTGTTCAATAATAATACTTTTAAAAAAGGGTATCTGAGAAATAGGATAGCAGAAATGAGGGGTGGGAGGAGAAAAAAAAAAATGTGGATAGCTATAATACATTCTTAGACCTAATAATTTCAAGACGATCTCTCCTGCTCACAAGGGGCACGCATTTCATTTGATTCAGAATTCGTCTTACTAGTGATATGGTATTATTGAGAGGGTATCAATGCAATCCTTTTTTTAAAACCATATCCTCTGTTCTAGTGCCAATGCTCTTAGTTTAATTCTTTAAATGAAGTGGATCAGACCAATCTGATATGGAACTCGGGTAAGTTAATTTTACATGTCTATCTAGTTCAGCCATTGACTATGCTTCAAGGAATAAAGGTGGGATAGAAAATAAATCAATAAATGAATGCACTTTCCCTCCTTTTTCTCCCCCGCCCCCAACCCCATCAGATTCAGGATTGGAGGTGAATATGCCAAACAAGTACCTAGATTGAGTAATGAGTTGGGTAAGGGCAAACCAGCTCAGATTACACCCATAGCTGCTATTAGTAGAGCAGTGTTTCTCAACCTTGGCAACTTTAAGATATGTGAACTCCAACTCTTTGGGGGAGATGGGTGGTAGCAAAATTTAAATAATAAATAAATAACAAACTCCCAGAATTCCCCAGCCAGCATGGACCCAGCATGCTGGCTGGGGAATTCTGGGAGTTGAAGTCCACACATCTTAGAGTTGTCAAGGTTGAGAACCACTGTAGTAGAGGACATCACTAATGTTGGTCGGATGATTCCAGCTGATTTAAGAAGGGCTGGGCTTCTGCTTAAGGATTAAGGATTAAGGATCATTCTTTCCTCTCAGGCATCATATGTCATCTGCCATGAAGCTGAGATTGATGGCATATCACCTGTTGCTTCTCCTGCATAAAGATAGCTTAACCTGAGTTAGTCATGCATTAGTAACATGCAGATTCACTTACTATAATGAATTATATATATATGTGCCTGACTTTGAAGATGTCTTAGAAATTTCCAGTGCTTCACAATACATTAACCAGCATTTCACAGTCGACATCTCATTGATATTTCAAATAGCTTGCATGAGATTAAAAGAGCTGAAATTAACCTATAAAGTTCTGTATGGCTTGGGGCTAAGATTTCCCTAGGTCTGCCTGTTCCCATATGGAGCAGCTCATGATCAGCTATCCCCATCAACTTCTGCTAGGGATACAGCTCTGAGCACCTCCACCACACGGTAAACCACAGAACAGGACTTTGGAGCATTTCTCTAGACAATGAAATATTGTGTCTCCAGGATGGCCTCCAGACAGCAACAGGTTTCCACCTGCAATTTTAAGGTCTTTTTCAGAGATATTCTTCACACGTGCAGCTATACGTATGAAGCTTCCCCAATGAGCAGGGATATTATCCTATTTTTTAATTGGGATTTCTGCTCATATAGAAAATTTTGTGCATGCATGACAGAGTCTTTTCACTATGGACATTTCTGCTGAATGCACAGGTGTCTGTTAGAGCAGCATTTCTCAACCTTGGCCCTTTTAAGAGGTACGGACTTCAACATGGTTGGCTGGGGAATTCTGGGAGCTGAGGTCCACACCTCTTTAAAGGGCCAAGGTTGAGAAACACTGGGGTAGAGAGTAATCTCCTACAAGTGGTCTTGGATAGCTATCACTCTAGTTCACACTCACTGACTTTACCTACCTTAATCATGCTGAGTACAATGTTAGGATGAAGAGCAATTATTTTTCTGACTCCGATGTATTTTATGGTTTTGCTCCTGGCTTGGTCTGTCTGTCAGCTGCCTGCATTTCAGCTGTTGGCATCCTTGTCTCCAGAGGCTGCTTGGATAGTTGCTGGAAACAGGGCCTTAACAGTGATCATGGCACAGTGGCAGAATATATTACCCAGAGACATCTGCCTGATGTCTGCTTTTGTTCTCTTTTCAGTGCAATGTAAATAATATAAATTATATTAGGCCTTTAAGTAATTTATTTGCTATACTTCTTATAAGTCTTTTTTTAATTATCATTTGTTGCTCCTATTGTGCTTTTTAAAAATTGATTTTGCATGTCTTTATTTAGACACACAAAATAGAAAGGCCAGGGCATAAGGTAGTTGATTATTCCTATAAAGTAATTTTAAAGCAAGAACTGACGTTTCATTATATACTAAAAGTAACATGTAATAAATTCAGCTCCTGGTATAACATTCTTTATCCTATAGAGATTTTTTTAATATATTAACTTAGTTCAGTTCTGTGAGATGTTCTTATACAAGTGAAAGGTAAAGCTTGTATTTTTTTCAATTTGCTTTTGAGCAAATTTAAATATTTGGTTTAAATATTTGTTCAACCTAACATTAAATACTTTCTTTTTTTATTATTAAAAAACATTTAAAAAGAGAGAATGTATTAAAGTCTAATTTTAGTGTAATTTTCTGCAGATAAATACCTCCAACTCTGCTCACAGTCTCCTTTTTCTTAAATGTATTTGCTATACTTCGGATAAGTCTTTC
Organism: Candoia aspera; assembly: GCF_035149785.1. NCBI lineage: Eukaryota > Metazoa > Chordata > Lepidosauria > Squamata > Candoiidae > Candoia > Candoia aspera. The sequence continues at coordinate 46,179,603 of NC_086155.1, read as the reverse complement.
TTTTAATTATCATTTGTTGCTGCTATTATGTTATTTTAAAAATTGATTTAAAATTGATTTTAAAATTGATTTTGGATTGCCTAACGGCAGTCCAAAAATCTAGTTTTAAATTAGGTACCATTTTTGTTTGTGTGTAAGAAAATCAATATATTGCAGAACTAGCTACTGCTTAAAAGGAATAACCCATGAAGCCAGGATACCAGCTGGTGAGTTGTGTTTACTCACCCTTCATCATCAGTATTTACAAAAGCAGAGTCACAGAAACATTTCTGACGTTTTAAAGTCCAATAATAGACAACATTTAAACTTTTTTTTAAAATGTTGGCCCTGAATTTTTAAAAATTGCAAAAGATTTAATACTCTGTCTTTCAGCAGGCAAATGATTCTACAGATATGATAGTGGGGGAGAAAAAGAATCACCCTCACGGTTCATACTTTCAGCTGAAAATTCTCATAACTGCATTATGGAATATTTTACAATCTGTTTCCCTCATAAGTAGAAATAGGAAGTGGGTGCCTCCAGAGAGACTACTGCCATCAATTGAGCAGGCAGTGTGAAATTATTCTATCTCGCCTTCTGAAATGATGTTTTTGTGGATGTAGTGATAGTAAAACCTAAGAAGGTTATAAGTGGAAGATGTCATTGACTGGATTACCTGGAAGATATGAATGAGGCAGAACCATTGTATAATTGTTCAAAGCACTTAATTAGCTGTCTTAACAGTCACCTTTCCTGTCTTACTACAGTGGTAGGACATATAGGGTGGACACATGAATTCACTTGCCCTGTAATATCAAAATGGAATGAAGATCCTATGCAAATCTACTCATCCCATTTTACTCCATGAGACTTGTGCACAAAGAAAACATGCATTGGATTGCTCTTTGGATCTTGGATGGGTACCCTGCCTTTGGGTCATCTTTTAAGATAGTCAAAAACATTATCTTAGTTCAATTTCTAAGAATCTTTGGGGAACTATGGTCATCATATTGCTATAGAATTTATATATTTATATATTCTATACTTATATTTACAGTGTAAAAATACCCAAAGGGACATCAATGATATATCTATATCTATATATCTATATGGGGACGCGGTGGCGCTGCGGGTTAAACCGCTGAGCTGTCGATCGGAAGGTCGGCGGTTCGAAACCGCGCGGCGGGGTGAGCTCCCGTTGCTCGTCCCAGCTTCTGCACACCAAGCAGTTCGAAAACATGCAAATGTGAGTAGATTAATTGGTACCGCTTCGGCGGGAAGGTAACGGCGTTCCGTGAGTCATGCTGGCCACATGACCCGGAAGTGGACAACGCCGGCTCCAAGGCTTTGAAACGGAGATGAGCACCGCCCCCTAGAGTCGGACACGACTGGACTTTACGTCAAGGGAAACCTTTACCTTTACCTTATATATCTATATATATCTTTATCTCTTTTATTATAAAATGACTAGTTTGGCAGATAAATTGAATTCTGCCTATGTAGTGTATCTTGATTTCGTTAAAGCATTTGATGAGGTTTCTCATCAAATGCCTTGTGGACAAAATGGGTAAATTTGGGCTAGATGGTACTGCAGTGCAGTGGATTTGCAACTGGTTGAATAACCACAGCTAAAGACTGCTTTTAAGTAGTTCTACACAGTCCTGGATGGAAGTATCAAGGGGGATTCTTCACAGTTTTTTTTTCTTGGCTCATTGTTACTCCACATTATTATAAATGTCCTAGAGAATGGAATGGAAGGGGTGCATATAAAATCTGCCAATGACACCAAGCCAGATCCATTGATGTTCAATGGCGATAACTGTAAAATCTTGCATCCAGTTAGGAATAATCAAATACATGGATAAAAATGATGGGGGAGACTTGGCTTGGTGAAGGTGCATGTGAGAAGAATCTAGAAATGCAAGTGAACCACTAGTTGAACGTGAATAAGCAGTGTAATACAGCAAGTATAATAACCAATGTAATCTTGGGCTGCATTAATAGAAGCTTTGGACATAGATCATGTGAGGTAATTTCAAGTCTGGCTGTAGGAACCAAGGAAGGTGCTAGAGTAACTAACAAGGAAAGTGCTAGCAGAGTGCATGTGTTCATATGCTTCAGGAGTCAACATGACAGCAGGGGTCAGGCAAGCTTTGGGGGTGTGCCCGAATCTGGAGCTGCTAGCACAGAGAGCAAGGGACAGGAAAGCAGGGTGGTGCATGTACACATGGAGCAGCTGGCATAGAGAGCATTCATGCTTGTACATGATGGAGAGTGAGATGTGTGCACTGGCATGCTGACAAAGAACAGAAATCATGAAGCATGATGAGGCAGTCTGAAGCTGAGGTGTATAGGAAACGGTCTTCTCAGATGGTAGTGGTAAGGTTTAAGCCAAAGTCATTATCTAGATCAAGGGTCAGGAAACAAAACAACAAATGGAGTCAGGAATGCACTGCAAGAACCCGATGCCAAAGCTGGACCCAGGGAAGCGGAGGGCGCCTCAGTATCTCACATGCTCTGATTCTTTAATGGTTCCCCCTCCATGGAGGTTGATGTCATTTACATTCTGCATTGGTTATACATCTACAGGATTGTTGTTAGTTGTGGGCAGTATGTTCTACAAGGGTCAGGGAGAAGCTAGAATAGGCTCAAAGGAAGGCTACTACTATCATAAGGAGTATGGAAACCAAGGCCCATGAGGAATGGTTAAAGAAGATGAGCATATTCAACTAGAAAAAGGCAGACTGTTCTCTACTGAAACTGAGAACAGGACAAGGACTAACAGCTTGAATGCTAGAAGGAATTTCCTGACAGAGCTCTTAAGCAGAGAAACAGGGAACAGTGGTGGATGCCTCCTCACCGTAGTTTTCAAATGGGGACTAGACGGACAAGCGTAGTGAATGGTTTAGCCGATTCCTGCACTAAGCAGGGGTTTGGTCTTGATGACTTATGTGGTCCCTTTGAACATACACATTCTACGGTACTAAAATCCTTTCATATTTTTAATGAAGAGTTAAGCTGCAACTGAGAGCCTTTCCCACTGCTGAATTTAAGTGCTTTAGACCCATCACTGTGTCAGCAGATAACTCTACTGGCACTACATTTGCTGTCCCACTTTCTCATCCCTGATCAACTCATTGCAATCACCTGCTTCACTCCAATGCAATGGATGACAGATTTTATCCATCACATGGCTGCCTGGGGACAGTGTTGTAACAGTGATACAACTAAGGTTGACTCAAGTGTATCTCATTCATGGGCTGAGTATGAGATGATGGCAACATCATGGGGACTCTGCAGCAAAAAGAGGCTGCAATGCCAGGGGGTGTTTGTGCCATCACTAGGTTCAAATAGGAGAAAGGCCTGAAGGATTGTTATACTGGCAGTCCTCACTTATCCACCACAATTGGGACTGGCAACTCCATCACTAAGCAATGCGGTTGTTAAGTGAAACCTCACTCAACTGCACTGGCCTTATGTCAGTTCCGCTGCAGTTGTTAAGCAAATCACCATGGGTTGTTAAGCATGACATCACATGACCACAACTTGCTACTTCCTGCCAGCTTCCCCATTGACTTTGCTTGTCAGAAGCTGGCTGTGAAGGTCGCAAATGGCAATCACATGGATGTGGGATGCTGCGACCATCATAAATGTGTACCAGTTGTGAAGTGCCCGAATTGTGATCATGTGACTGCAGGGATGCTGCAATGGCCACACATTTGAGGATTGGTCATAAACCTACTTTTTCAGTGCCATCATAACTTTGAACAACTGCTGAACAAAGCAGTCAGTAAGTGAGGTCTACCTGTATTATAATTCCTTAATGCTGTAACTTATGTTAGAAAGAGAAGGGAGTGATAAAGCCCATGTTTTGCATTCAATCTCAATCTCAGTTTTGCATTAAATCTCAGGCTCCTTAGTGTCCCCAGTTAGATGGAAAAAGGGAGACCTCTGTGTTCTAGAGCCATTGCCAGCCAAAATGAACTCTTTTTTTTTGCCTTCAGGTCACTGTTGACTCCTGGTGACTGCCTGGACAAGTCCCTGCAGTTTTCTTGGCAAGATTTCAGAAGCAGCTTTCCATTGCCTGCTTCTTAGGGCTGAGAGGGTAACTAGCCCAAGGTCACCTAGTTGGCTTCACGCCTAAGGCAGGACTAGAACTCACGGTCTCACAGTTTCTAGCCTAATGCCTTAACCACCACACTAAACTAGCTCTCTTAAAGAGAACTAGTCTTCTCCAATTTGATCATGTGGGCTAACCATTATGTGGCCTGTAGTCCAAATCATCTGGAAGGCACTAGGTTGTGGACAGCTGGAAAAATATACTAGGCTAGATGGAAAAGTAACCCAACTCAGCTCCTCCACATGTTCCGGGATATTTTCATGAAGTATTGCAAATATGTTATTTTGCAACTGTAATCCTTAATCTTTTCTCCTTTTTTGCATCAAAATGTGGTTTAATAATTCAACCATTCCTTTGAACTTATCTCATGTTGCCATTTTATCTAATCATCCCAATGCCACTGAATGCCATTGCTCCCTCTTGGCAAACACAGAACTTTTCTTCTGGAGGTGTCAGTCATCTAGCAAGCCCACCAGCTTCAATGCAGATGCCTTTCTGGTTTGTCAGCACTGGGATGGCTGTCAGGACTCTGAATTATTTATCTGCTTTGTAACATTTACTGGGATTTAGTGTTTAATAACTGTCACTCCAATAGATCTTTCCCTAATCCCTTCAGATCAGTCGCTGTAGCAATTTTAAATATTTAGCAACACAGTTTGTGTATTCACTGTTGGGGTTGCTATTTTCTTATAATTAAAGATTTACAAGACACTGCTCAAGATTTAGAAAGGATTGGAAAAGATCAAAGATTTGGAGCAGAACGTACTAGTGCTAGATGTTCTGGAAGACTTTCTCTAACCCTCTTGTCTCCTCACTTAGCTTTTATTGCATTACAGGGCTCGGTATTCAGCACTGAAGGATACATTATTTCTTTAAAAGCCCTTTGATTTTGCACCCTTTTTCTCAAAAGACAAGATGGGCTCTTGTTGTCTTTAGTGTTGGAAAGGCAAATCCAGCACGCCTCACTAGCATGTGGATTAGCATGTAAATTGAGTTGTCCCACAATGCAACTCTGAGGAAGCTGTTTGTTGCCACTCCCACTTCCTCTCTTCTCTGTTTCTTCCACCCAGAGAGAAGCAAGTATGCCGCTCTGCTCTCCATTCATCAGGGCCATGTACGCAGGCCTTGATGAAGGATTTGCCCCTTTCTTCCACGCAGCTCTTGGCAGCACAATAGGGCTGAGGGTTTAGGGCAAACTAAGTATTTAGAAAGAAAAGAAGAACAAAGGAACTTCATCTTTTCCACCAAAATGGATGTAACAGAACAACAAAGAATAAAGTCAGTAAGAATTTTTTTTACTTCTTAACTTAATCTGTCTAAGCGTGTAATTCTTTATGCTTGGGAGGGCTGAATGTGTAAGATCCATAACCTGTATTTCTCTGGCATGCTCATTGAAGCTATCTAAGATAATTTTCTTTTTCTGTGCCAGCTTCTCAGCTGTGTTATAAGCTCTGCTCCATTTTAGTGGTTCTAGCAGGCCACTAAATTGGCTTCATTTAACAGAACAGAAATGATTAAAATCCAGTTTTAAAAGTTCTGGCTAAGCACAAGGTCAGGCCAGGGGGAAGCTAGAATCTTCAGCTGCTCATCCTAATAATACAGGGGATGTGCCACCATTGCTTTAACGTTAGCTCAGGCATTCATAACAAACTAATGCTGAACAAATAATCCAGTGTAATAAATAAGAATGTGTAATGTATATTATACAGCAAGTCCTGTTTCAAACATATTTGGTATGTGGTATATTTGATAGGGCTTTCTGAGTTTGTTTGCAATAATACAAATGGTATGATCATGTACAGAAATTGCAGCCAGATTTTTCCAGAATCTCAGCTCCTTGAAAAGTTTTATCTCACACACATTTCAACTGTCTCTTGGTTTAGTCAAGAGAAGGTTTCTATTTCTCATATGAGCTTTGAGGTTAATAACTTCCAGGCCCCTAATTAGAGGGAAACAAATATTGTTACTTGTGTAAAAAAAAAAGAATTTGTTGCAGCCATTTGAATCCATGTAGGACATAATAAGTGGCACTTTAGAATTTAAAAAAAACAAGAACATAAAAAGAAATCTGCTGATTTGATGGGTGGTTGGTTTTGTCTCTGCTGCCAATTATGCATTTATTATGTTGTTTGTGTTGTTTTTAACTGGTTAGCCACTTGTTTTTGAGATGGGTGACATATCAATTTAAATAAATAAGTGTTGATCAACAGTTTGACCAACATTTTTATTCTCATAATAGCTCACCAGACACCAATGGGAACCCACAAATATAATATGAGTGAAATGGTACCTCCCAGTCCTGTTTCCATAACTAGCATTCTTCATCATCATCAGTAGTAGTAATATAAACGTGGGATTTAGATTTTTTTCATAGAAGCCAATTATTGTGTCAGCATTTTTATTGAGTTATCCAGTGCAATCCCAAGGTCCTTTTTCTGGTCATTCACTACTAGCTCAAAATTCATAGGCATCTGCTCTTGTTAGCCTGCAAGGTAGTCTAGACAAGAAGCCCAACCAGGAGTACTAGCTCTACCTTTATTGTAAGGTTACATTAACAGAAAGTATTTCTTCCCTCATTTTCTTTTACTTTCTGGGTCCCTTCAGAAACTTCTCCCAGGCCCTTCCTCTTTCTGCGGGCTGAGAAATCTTTTACACACCAGTTGTCCACTCTGGGGCTCTTCCACCTGTCTCCCAAGGTTATTCCCACATACCATTACATTTCTAGCTGTGGACTTCATTTACCACCTAAAGAATCTGTTTAGATGGGCTTGTAGCCAGATCTTGCTGGTCTGCTAGAGATAGTCTGAAAGCCCTTACCATTTTCTAAAAAGACCTTTGCCCCAACTACTTCACAACAACTCCTTTATCTAAACAGATCTAAAGAGGCTGAAAGGCATATCTATCTCCCGTAGTCAGCATGTATTGGGAGTACAGCCCTTATTTGGGTCATGACTTTATCCAGCTATTACCACTTCAGGTACTAGTGGGCCATGTGTTTCACAGAGCAGGAAGGGCTCTGCTGGATAATTCAAGGAAAGGTCCTTTCTGGCTGGCTGCCTTTCAGCTCTTAAAGACCAGCCTGGGAGTATAGTATGTCTGAAGAAGATGAATGAGAATACACCGCATAAATATTAGGAGATTTGATTATTCTGAATGATGAAATTGACCCTTTTTGTGAAGAGGCTGTGTGTTTTGTTTTGTTTTGTTTTGTTTAAGGCATAACAGAATTTTACAAAACAAAGGAGAGCTGGTGTGGGAGGACAGGCTGATGTGACTTAATTAAATGTTTGCCTCTCCAAGGTGGAACTCATCTGCCTATCAACTTGACCCTCTTGGCTTTATCTCTATCAGTTCAGGAAAGGTCTCCAAAGAGGCCACAACCATCAGTTCAGCTTTGCCTGCCTTGCCAGAGAGCTTTTATCTCCTTCCTCAAAAGTCTCTCTGAGTGATTGCTGAGCAGCTTCTCAGGGTGGATCAACTGCCCCCACTGCTCTGCCCTGCAACCTTTATCTGATTTCTGGATTGCATTTCAGCAGTGGGTAACACAGAATGGCTAGCACCTATTAATATTAATTTCTCATAGGCCTTCTCTCCCTTTCTCTCTGCAAATCAGAAATAGATTTTCTCCTAATTAAGATTTAATATGGCTTTGGAATGGCACAGGAGCAATGAGATTCATAAAAGGCCTGCATTCTGCAGGCATTATGACTGTGATGCAGCCTGCAGGCAGATCTGGAGGGCAGAATCTGAAGCTTCCCCGATGTTTTGCCTGGAAGGCATTTCTGTGACAGAACTTTTCCTCCCTCCTGTCTTCTGGTTGTTGTCTTTGGCAAATGAGGGATGCTGCTCCCTCTTCACATGACTGGAATCAGCAAGACTCCAAGCAAAATGCCTGAGATGAAACAGCGAGCTTGTGGTCAGGAATGATCTCATCTGGCAGTGCCTGTTGTAACAGACCTGTGAAATTGATTCTGGCATCCAGCCCCATTCTAAGAAGAGAATTTCCCCCTCCCCAAGCAATTTTCAGAAAATAACCCAATGGAATCAGACTATGGGTTCATTTAATTTAGCCCTCCCCAGCTCAGTGTTCTTCAAATGTCTGTGCTCTAGGCAGGCTGTGCCTGATGGAGTGTAGTTCAAGGCATCCTATCTCCAACAGCCCGCCCACTGCTTCTGGGAAAGCCACCATCTAACCATGAAAATGGCATCCCTTCCCAGTTGTTCTGCCCTGCACCTGAGATGGTGAGATACTGCCTCTGAAAATAGAGGTTCTGAATATTTGGCACAGTTAATAGACAATTACAGACCAATGTTTTATGAATGTTATCTTTTATTACCTTAAAAGTAAATCTTCAGGTAGTGACTGTTGCTTTGTCACAAAGCACAGAATTCCATAGATATAAAGCTAAGTATTTTCTTTTGCTCTGAATCGCCTGCTAATTAACTTTCCTAATTGGTGCAAGTTCTGGGAATTTTCTATACCCATTTTCTCCAGGGAAACCTAGGTTCAAACCCAGTTTCAGCCATGGAAGCTTGCTGGGTGAGCTGTAGCCCCATCAATATTTCTCAGCTCAAACTATCTCGCCGGTTGTTATTCCTGGCAAATGATGGCGAAAGAAGTACTACTGATGCCACCTTGAGTTTCTGAAGAAAAGATGGGACATACATCTATTGAATGAATAAAGAAAGAAACACCATCCTATCACTGAGAAATGCATTCAGTTTGAATATATACTAACTTGGGACTGGGTCTGTGTTATAACTGTAACACAAGGTGTTGTAAAACCTTTGGAGAAATGAGTGAAGCAGGGGCAGCCTACTTGGAGTTTGCCATGAGAAGCAAGGAAATCATCTGGATGCTAGAATTCTGGGTAACCAGGGTTTGCAATTGGCAAATTAGCAGGATGTGGAAAAGAGGATGGAAAGGGAAACGGAAATAATGTAGTTAGATTACATGGTGAGATAAAGGAGCCTGCAAGGAATCAGAATAAGGGAGGGGAGAGTCACTCTGACAGCTGTGAAGAAGAAATTAAACTTAAGAGTTTGGAAAAGATATACAAGGTATGGCACTATGTGCCCACAGACTGAGGGGGAAGAAGCGAACTTAAAGGGCCCCATGCAGCACAGACAGGCTTGACCCAGAGAAATCCATCTTGGAAGAAATGGCTAGGAAAAAGAAAAGGAAGCGGTGAGGTTTGTGAGGCAACCTGAGGAGATAAAAAGGGAGATAAAAGGAGATTTAAAGAGAGACTGAAAGAACACTTGAGAGTAAAAGAGGAAAGAGGCAAAGCTTTCAAGTGAGAGACAGATGAGTGCAGCAGCTTAAAAAGACAAAATAGAGATAAATGATAAAGCATTCCAGTGGGGAGAGCGAGTTAAAGAAAGATTACTTGTCAGTCAGAAGTAATTTAAGAAGAGGGAGATAGGAGGCAAGTCAGAAGGACTACTTGGGAGCAAGAGGAACAAGCCTTTCCCCTGCAACTTGGGTTCAAGGGAGGAGGAAAGGTGGGCAAGTTCCTCCCCTGAAGGAAATCAACCCAATGTGCCAGATGGCGAGAGAGAGGACGGGGTCAAGAGGGTGAGGCCACCCAGTGGCTGGGGTGGGGGGTGCTGCTGCATATGTTTATGGAGCTGATCCTGACAGAAGTCCCCCGGAGCAGATCTGGATTTGGTTTTGGATGGGGGCCAGTGAGGGGAGATGGAAGAGGAATCAAAAGGAGGGGAGAGGAAAGTTTGTTGAATTTGGTGAATATGTTTGGGGATTAAAGATATTGTTTATTTGTTTGTAAGTCTGCCTGGCTGTTGGGGAGCAACAGAGAGAGAAAGAGAGACTGCATTTTCAAACAAACCTCCCTCAGGAATTGGGGTGGGGACGGGGTGGGGAGATTAATAATAATTAATCACTCTCACTGAGCTCAGCAGCTATTGTTATGTAAAGTAGTTCTTGTAGTTCTATGTTTATGTATCTGTGTAAATCTGGCTGTAGATAGGTATGGGTTATTGTTTTAATGCAAGTAGTAAAATAGAGCTGTTCTTAATTTGGGTTCTACAGTTGAAGTAACAAGTTGTCTGTTCATAACTAAATCTGCCTTGCTGGTGCTTGTTGGTTCGGAAGGAGTGTCCCTTAGACCCCCTGCTGGTAGGAGAGGTTCAAAGGGTTTGGGTAAGAATTAGGAAAAAGAACCTGCTGGGAACTGGGAACCTCACATCTCTGATGAAGAATTCTGGAGAACTTGGACTTTTCAGATGTGGAAGTATCCTTCAGATGAAAAGTAACCTCTTCCTTGCTTAAATTTTGCATTTTTGTCCTCAGCTTTCTATAATGTGGTCTAAACCTATGCAGAATGTGTGCCGATGAATATAGAAGGGGAACTGAGAAATGTGAATGGCTCAATAATAAATAAGGACCACAATGCATAGATTCTTCCTGAGCTCAGACAAATGATAATAGTCATGTTTGTTTGTTTGTATTTTAGTCCTGCTATTCATGTGAGACAGCTCTTAGTTTACAATAAAAAAAGGGACACATACAGAAAAAGGAAGGGGTCTAAAGCACTTCTGAGTTATACTGAATGTGTAGAATAGTATGGTCCAAGTATACCCCCTAGGAAGATCCCCATAACATTTCAAAAATCTGTTAAATCATATTGTAATGCATTATTCTCCTTCCCCTTATTTCTTGTCCCAAACTGGTCTCAGTGTGTAAAAAAGCTTTGTTATATATCAGAGGATAACAATGTCAGAAGAGTGCAAGCCATGGGATAATGTGAGAGTGAAATATGTTGGGGCAAGGTAATACTGTACAGGAGATGCCCATAAAAATAATCCTACAGAAATATAGTGCAAATAGCATATCTAAGTATGACATGGAATAAGGCTTTGGGAAGCTTCCAATATGTAAAGTTTTAGAAACTGTATGTATCCACCCAGAGCTTTCCTTCCCCTGGCTGTTCTTATTAGTACTTCTCTTCACTTAAGATTTTTGGTGTCCTAGGGTTGTTTTCTTTCTCACACAGACATGCAAAAACACAGACTAGGTCAGATCTTTAGAAATGAATGGTTTCAACTGGAAGAAAAAAGAAATCAGATAACATTGATTGTGACATCCACATACATGCCAGGCTCTGTGGTTTCAGGCACTGTCTTTGTGTGATTTCAGGGTCCCTGCAATCAGAAGAAAGAGGGAACGTGATGGGTTTTAACTAATATATTTGCAGGTTCTCTTATCATATTCGTTCTTATTCTGAGGAATTTTATCTCTTCAGAGTAACGGAATGCAAAGGAAATTCATGTGTGCATATATGTGCATCTGTGAGTGATTCCCCCAGTGTCATTCTCTGATTTCAGGTACAGCCAATTCCATGAAGTTTTATGTGAAGAACAGGCGCACACTGGGTATTTTTTTAATGGAAATTTTCCTACCCCATCTCTAAATACAGCAGTTTGATTTTAAGTTGTATTCCTAGTAGTGCTTTCATGCTTTGTGACAAGTGAGTACAGTGAAAAGCCTTTAGGACCAAAGGACCCATATTGTTATTTTTATTGCATGCATAGGTAAAGGTAAAGGTTTCCCTCGACGTAAAGTCCAGTCGAATCCGACTCTAGGGGGCGGTGCTCATCTCCGTTTCTAAGCCTTAGAGCCGGCGTTGTCATAGACACTTCCGGGTCATGTGGCCAGCATGACGACACGGAACGCCGTTACCTTCCCGCCGAAGCGGTACCTATTGATCTACTCACATTTGCATGTTTTCGAACTGCTAGGTGAGCAGGAGCTGGGATTAACAACGGGAGCTCACCCCGCCGCGCGGTTTCGACTTACATTTTTTTAAATCGTACATATAAAAATACAGTATGTGCCTATGAAAAACGCATTATTATACACTTATACTGATGGCTGGATTGGATGCTGTTTCCTGGGCACCGTGCTACAGAAATGGATGCTTACTAGCCACCATATAAAGTGTGAAGCAGAACTGATTATGGACACCCTCCACTTATTGTCCAGTTTTTACTCCTTTACTTCCTTTCTTTGTGGGACAGACTGAGAGTAGACTTGAACAGGGGTTTCTCCACTCCTAGTATAACACTTTAACCACCACCACACCACACTAGCTACCACTATCTCCCACAATTCTGTCTAATGCTAGTTGGGTTCCTGCTTCACTCTAATGATAAACTCTCTGTAATAAGAGTGCAGATTGAGAATATAAAGCTCAAAAATAAATGTGTAGACATTTGCTGGGAGGGTTTTAATATGGATGAACTGAGCAGGAGATTGGACTCGATGGCCTAAACTGCCCCTATAAATTTGTGTTTCTGGGATAACAATTGCCTTGTGTAATCAGATTAAAGCTCCATCTAGTCCAACACTGTGATGCAAGTTTTTGCCAGCTTTGAGTTACCGATTACATATGAACCAGCATGCCTAATATGTAGTAGCTGCTAGATTCAATGTTAAAATTGTAGTGCCGGATAACAAAATGGGCCTGCCCTACTGGCCTCACAGGTAATTCTATTATATGAATGCGGAAGTATTCTAATCTTGTCTGCACAGCTCTGTGTGGCAGCTAAACCTATCTTTCAAGTACAGGTTGCTTGGACGTTCCAATTTAGCCATTCCTTTGATCAGAGCTACAACCCAGCCAGGTTGTAATCTTTAGCTTGCACTGCCTTGATTGCACTGTGCTGCACTTCCGTACTACCTATAATTTCAAATGATAACAGCATGGGCAGGCACCATTACTCATCAACTGATAAAACATTAGCACTGGGAAGGACAGCATGAGCTATAGAAATAATCTCTAAAATCAGTGTACTGTGCTAGTGCTTAGAAGAATGTACGTCTGACCATAAGTCGGGGTAAATGTGTACCCATCCTGAGCTACAAGAAAGTTGCTGTAAGAGGAAATATGAGTGGTAAAATCATACACCCACAAGAAAGTGGATTGTTTAATCTTTTAAAATCCCTTCCATCACCATGGGTGAGGGTTTCCCCCCCCCCCCCAGTTTGCAGTGATTTAAATATTATTTTTATAATCACTGCATTATATCAAACTAGCAGAAAGAAATTTATCTAGGTTAACTTTATGATATTAAAATTAAAGAAAAAGGGCCTGGAAAATTATAAGTACACATTTTGACCAGATTGTTTGGAAGGACCCTGCCTTGGTCCTTTACCAATGTAAGTAGACAACAGGACTATGCAATGCTTTGGATTTGATTCCAAAAGGAAGTTTCAGAGCACATAGGTGTGCAAATATAGCAACTGTCTGCAACTTTTTAAAGCAGATGTGTCTTTTCCTAGAATTATGTGTCAGCTTTAATGAGTTGCATATAGGTGCTGCATTCGTACTCCCACCTTTTCTCAATTATTTCCAAGTGCTATACCACTCTAATTGACTACCACATATGAACAATTCATTTCTGCAATTCAGAAATAGATTTAGCTTTCCAGTATGGTACTGGAAATTTTTTTAGCCATTCTCCTATGCAGAAGACCCACAATTCTTGATATGTTAGGAGATTCCAAATGCAGGGGATATAATCAAGAAGAAAATCTGTACCCTTGATATGCAACAATTACTTGAAAATCATATTAATAGTCCTGTAGATTTCAGCCCAAAATGCAGCAATAATTGAATAAGCTCAGGCTGTGTTAAGTTAATCTTCCATGATCCTATGGTTGCAGTTCTAGCAAAGGGACATGTATAATGAGATTTACAACTACTGAGTTAGCACAGGCTGGAGCATTGCAATGGCCATTGCAAGGCATAATTTGTACAGTCTAGATAAATAAAGATAAAGTCCTTGTTAATTCAAGCTAAACTCTTGATGAGTTCATGGACACACTTATGTAGTTTTATGGGCAACAATAAAGTTGCTTTATTGTGGCTTATTCCACATTTTTTCCAGTATATCCTACAGCCCTAGAATTCACTGGGGAGGGGAGGTGTCTTTTTTATAAGAATTTTATTAAGTTTCAAGCACAGATAAAAGCTACAGAAAAAACAAAAAAACTACAAAGGAAAAAAGAGAAAAAGCTAAAGTTTTTAGCTACAGGAGAAGCTACAAGCTACAGGAGAAAAATTTTCAAGGTTACAAAAGAGGTGACTTCTGACTTTTAACAGCAAGGATATACAAAAATTTCCATAATCCCTTACTCTATATTAAATCAAAATCACATTATTTCTATAAATCATTCCATTGGCACATTGTAAAAATCACTAAATACAGTTACTCCCTCCCCTTATAGTAAAAGAAAAGAAAAGAAAAAAGAAAAATGTATATAAACCTCCTAATCAATTTCCCCCCAAAGATAACATTTATTTAATTATTTCCTTCCTACCACTATTCCATACATTTCTGTCTACTGTAATAAAGATCAAACTAAAAAAAAACACATATAAATTGTCTGCCACTGTACTTGATAATACAACAATTTTAATAATCTTAATCATATTAAACCCAATACCATCCAAATAAACATTATTTTTATTATACCTCAATAAACTTAATCCAGATTGTTAAAGATAAATAAAATCAACCAAACCCTAAAAGCAATCCTGATAAATATTCTTAAACCCTTATCCCACTTCAAAATAAACCAGAGCATTTAGATATCCCCACAATGCACACAGAGCATTTTTCTTAGAAAAATTGAACAGCCCAACTGCCCCCCTCAAAGACTCTGAATTCTCTTCAGGAGACCCCCCCATACATAATAACCCCTTCTTTTCCATGGCGTTCCACCAGAAGATCAATTTCACTTGTGGCTTGCAACTCACTCTCTCCCTTAAATTTCTCAAACATCACTATCTGATCTTCATCTAGCATTTCAACAGAAATCCCAACCTCACTCTTAGAAGAGACATTTCTGTCACTGTTAAATTCCTCAGTTTCATCCATGACATCCCTAACCAGATGACACATTTTAGACCTCATATTTTCCACAATGTCCTGAATGTCTTACATAAAAACTTGGTAGGAATCAGAAAAAATCTGTTTAAAATTTTGTTGGAAGTCAGAGAAAGTCTGTTTAAAATCCTCCATGTCTCACACAGTAGATTATGGCACCCTCTGGGAGCTTAACCAGCGAAAGTCGAAGATAGGAAAGGATTCAAGAATGTATTTACATAAGTGAAAGTGAGATATGCAGACAGTTCCCCAGGGAAAGTAGAAGCAGAAAACTGAAAGTTCAAAACAGCTGATTCAACGTGTAGGACAATGCTAATATCTTCAAAGTTAGTACAGAAATAATAACAGGGAGACAATTATTTACTCTCAATCCTCCTTAATATTTGGAGGGAAATCAAAGTCCAAAACTTAAAAAAAGATTTTTAAAAAAAAATTAATCCCAAAAATAACAATAAGCATCAAGACAGCCCGCTTTTCCTTGTAGAAACCCTCTCTTAGGGAATTGTCCTAACTGCCAGGAAACATGCTGAGACAAGGAACTGGTCTCTAATGTTTTATTGCTTGTACATAACAGGAATCCTAACAAACTGAAGAAGCGTGGGAAAAACCCAGCTGTATAAACCCCAAAGGTTAAGGCGGTCCCGATCTGTGTCTCTTTGAATGGCTACCTAATTCCTCAGTGCTACGCATGTGCTTAACAGTCTGGATGGGAGCCCCCTGCTCACCATCCTTACTCATGACAGGAATACTTAAAAGAAACATAAACTGGGTGAGTTAGAAATGGGGTGGCCAGTCTTAGTGTCCCTTTAAGGCTACAGCGTGGCTTGGAAAATGGTGATGTCCCAGCCTCCCGGCTAGCTCTTACCAGTCAAATGCGAACGCTGTTTGCGATCTTCTGGCTGCAAGCAGCCATCTGGAGGACAGATGGGGTGATTTCAGGTGTTTTCCTTTTTCCAGAAAAAAACTCCTGGGCTTCAGGAAAAACCTGCCTGAGCTTGAAAAAAACTACCGCATTGTCAGTTCTTGTCATGTTCACCGTTTCAACGTTCTGTTAACATCGTAACGTTTCACATGTCACCTGTCTGATCCGTGTATTGCAGGCTTGCAGGCTTGCTGGTATTTTTCTGTTTCTCTTTGTTTCTTATCTTGCTGCTTAGGAATGTATGTTTGGGTTTGTAACTCTGTTCAAGGTTACTTTCTCAGGCCGATGTAACGGTTGCTAGCACCTGGGAGGGGGTGGTTGCTAAGGGGGGATAGGGGCGGGATTGGTTTGGAAGCAAGGGTTTTTAGTTTGTATTTGGCGCGCTTTTGCTCATTCTCAGCTTTCTCTGTATTTGCACACTATTCTTATAATAAATCAGTTATCTTTAAGCTCTGGCTGGTGAGACTGAGTATTTTGGAGTAGGCAACCATTACAGTTCTGCCCTCTTAGCCAGGGGGCCCAGTTGTTCAGTCTGCCCTATCCCCCACCGGAAGTCCGGGAGAGAAGGTGTCTTCTAAGTCCAAACAAAGTCAGCCTGTTGCTTCCCACTACTGAGCAGAATTTATATTCTTAGTTTTTCAAAAGCCTTTGATGGAGTCCCTTACCGAGTCTCTGAGGCAAATTCAGGAGCCAAGGGAAAAGAGGGAAGCAGTTTTTATGGACTGGGAAGTGGCTAAAGAATAAAGAGAGTAGGAAAGAATAGACAGGCTTCAGTGATGAGGGTGATATTTTCTCATTTGTTTGTCAACAGTCTGGAGTTAAGGATGAGTAGTGAAGTGATCACATAAAAAAAGGATTGTGAAGTACTTCAAAAGGACTTCAGATTAGATAAATGGGTGTCACCATGGTAAATGCTGTTCAAGATAAGCACAAAGTGATGCATATTGCTTTTGAAAAAACCGAACTTCATATACAAATTTATGCTGCCAGTGAATGGTCAGAAAAGTGGTCTTGGATTAATTCCATGAACATGACAACGTACTGTGCAGCTACTATTAAAAAAAAGCAAATTCCATGCTTGAGATTATTAGATTGAAAATAAACAACAGTATATAAATGTATCTATTATAAATCTATGGTGAAACAGCACTTGGAATGCTATATATATTTCTGATCAATATAACTGAAAAAGGATAATGTAGAGCTGGAAGAGGTGCAAAAAAATGATTTTAGATTCTTTCGCCACTTGGACTGTTTATCTTTACTCTTATTTATATTATTTATTATTGTAATTTTATACTGTATATTTTATGATAGTTGTTTTAATTGATTATTGTAAACTGCCCAGAGTCCCCCAATGGGAGGAGATGGGTGGGGACAAATTGGATAAATAAATAAATAAAATAACATTTCCCCTAAAAAGAAAGACTAAAGCATTTAGGGCATTTTAGTCTAGAATGAAAGTTGATAAGAGGAGGCATGGCATAGAAAATAGGAAAAAGGTTTTTTTTCCCCCCTCTCTCATATTATTATGTTCTGACAGAAAAAGGAAAGAGAAGAGTTACAATTTGAAAATAATTGGTTTTGCAGTATTTTTTTATTTCAAAAGAGAATACACAATACACACACACACACACACACACGTACATATATCTACTGTATATATATGCAAACCTTGATTTATGGCTTCTAAAAAAGAATTCATTACTAAAAGATAAATCATATGTATCATGTGGAGAAGTCCCTGAGGAGAAAATGGGAAGCATCTCTATATCTGAAATGCTGGAGTGCTGCTGCTGGTTTATAGGGATAAAGAACCTAAATTGGATTGGGTTTCACAAGTAAACTCAAAACTTTTGTAGAAATTATGAGTGAATTGATAAAATTAAAATAAAAACATTTTAGCAAGTAAACCTGTTATTAATATATCATGCAATTATATGTGATTCTCACTCTACAGTATATCTTAATGTGGAATATGCTGACCCTGAGATTTGCCAAATGAAAGAGCTAACAGATGGTTCATAAAATTTTCCACTAAAAATTGGAATCACAAAGCAGTTGAAGTGCTTAGATATTATGCCCCAACACATCAGTAAATTGTCCCTGAATTTCTTTGTGTACCAGTGAACTCACAGCAGATTTAATTTGTTTATTTATTTATCATATTTGTATAGCCACCCATCTTAGCATAAAGTGACTCTAGGTGGCTTAGCAAAACAATCATAAAATCAAAATATTAAAACAAACACAATTTAAAAACATCAATGATATTATTAATAACAAGATAGTTGATAGAATTGATGTTAAAAACAATGCAGCCATCTCATCAAATTTCCATTCCCTTGAGATCCCTAGGCCTGCTGACACAGCCATGTTTTGAGGGACTTCCAGAAGGATCTCAAGGATGGGGCCAATCTTACCTCAGCAGGGATGATATGAATTTATATCTTTGAATTTATTAGGAAGCCTATCCAGTTGAAAACCCTTTAAGTGAAACATTCCAGTTGATGGCCAAAAAAAAAAAAGTTGGTGGTGACTATATTCTGTTTGGTAATTATTGAAATTATTGAAATTATAAACACTTAAAAGTTAAATAATTAAAAGCATTCACAACGTAAGATTTATGTGAAAGTAGCAGTTCGAAAACATGCAAATGTGAGTAGATTAATAGGTACCGCTTCGGCGGGCAGGTGACGGTGTTCCGTGTAGTCATGCCAGCCATATGACCACAGAAGGGTCTATGGACAAATGCTGGCTCTTCGGCTTTGAAACGGAGGTGAGCACCACCCCCTAGAGTCGGACACGACTGGACTTAATGTCAAGGGAAAACTTTACCTTTATAGAAATTGTTAGGGAAAGAAATTAAGTTGTATCAGAAAATAAAGGGTTACTAAAGGCAGTTGGTTGTTAGCATGCTTAAGAAGCTAGTTCAGCTGTTTTTTTCTACTACTGGATTAGGAAGGGGGGAAACTAATTTGGCCATTTAGCTTTGTTGATTCTCAGAAGCTAGAAATTTGTATGGAGCTGTCCAGCATTTCAGCAGCGAACAGCCCTCCATAGTTCAATATCCTCCAGATTTGCTAGACTACAACTTCCATCACTCCAGATAGCATGGCCAATAGCTAGGTATGATATCTGCTTCATACCTTCAATAGCTAGGTATGATATCTGCCTCTCCAAATAGTACCAGGTTGTGGAAGACCAATAGCAAGTAATTACCTGAGGATATAAACTGTTTCTCTTGTAACCTACCTAGTTGGGTAATTTTGTTTGTGTGTCTTGAGCAAGATTACATGAGAGTCCTTCTCTAAAGCATTACTGAGATTAGCATTCTGGTTCTGGTTTTTGCTTAGGTTCATTGCCATTTCTACTTCTGAAAGAGAGACGTGGTATAGTGATGGGCCTGAAATTGATGGTGACCCTTTAATATTTAATAAAACTGCAGAGGCTAGGGTCTGCATTTGCCTGGGTTTGCCTTTTGCATTAGTTTGCATTTGCCCAGCACAGACACTTTAATTTGTGTCCCTAGTGCATGAGAGTAGAAAGAGGTAGAGCTTATGATTGTGATATTGTCCCATGTTTGTATATTATGTGCAGTTATAAGGTAAGGAAAAGCCCCCCCCCCCGAAAAGAAGCCCATCACTATACCACATTAATTATTATTGAGAGTGGTTCATTGGTTTTAGTGAGAGCTATGCCTAACACCAACTGAACCAATCTCTTGGTGTAGACCATCAGGGTTCATAATTCTCTTCTGTTTGTGTTACAGACTATAATTCATAAATAGAGACTTGGACATAATGGCAGCAGCCAAGCGTTCCTTGACTGCAGCTTCTGGAAGCTATCATTACTCCAAATAATAGCCATTCTCTTCTAAAAGGAAGGCTCAGCAATGTTTTTCTCCCCACCCCAAAGTTTTACTTTATTTTTATTATGCACTTAAAATAGAATCTGGCATGCAGTCTCCCCAACTGTATTTTCAGGGAGTTATGTATAATGTTTACAGTGAGAAAGAAGAGGATGGGGTGGTAATGAGTAAATATGAAAGTGCCCAGTAATAAAAGTAAAATAAATCTGGCATACAAGAAGGTGATGATATCTTTAGATGGAGCAGGAATGTACTCTCACAGCCAGCTTTTCAGACTGCAAATAATCTGCAGTTATGCAGTAATTCTTTGCTGTTTTAAAATAAATCATTCTTCACATCTTTCTCTTTTTTCCCCAGTGGCTCTGTTATTTACTCAGGAAGATTTAACAGTAGCCCATTCATAGCATTTTAAGGTACAAGGAATCATTGTATAGGTGGAAAAAATCATTCATAATTCTTGTATTAGAGGCATTATTATGTGTCTGAACCACAGTCTATTTTGGGGGAAATTATCTTACAACTGCCGCTTAGCAAGCAAAGCATTGATTTCTCCATCCATCTTCCCACTCTTTAAGGGAAGGTAGGTTTGACTCAGAGAAGGAAAAGGAGATGCCTGATATCAGCCCTCTGAGTCAGGTAAGGTTAGGACACAGGAATCACATGGAATCTTGGAATGTACTTTAATGCAATCTGGGTATTATAACAACACTTTGAAAGCTTGTCAACACCTCTATTGACTTCAACTGATACCTAACACAATCAAGATGGAGTTGTTTTGAGCTTCTTTCTTACACTTTCTACTTTCCCAGGATTAATGTCTTTTCTGTAATGGCTTGGCTTTACCCTCTCCCTTATCCAAGTCAAGGCCACATGCCTTTACACACTCCCTTGCAGACAAATACTGTACCTGTCAATATTCTCAGAGCTTCCTGGTCCCATACAATGTCTTACATGAAGATATGTGTTCTCTTCCTTTATTATTACTTTTATTTATCTTTGTTTCACTGAAAGCAGAGTCTGGAAGTAGCAAGTTTCATCAAAATAATTACAACAGAGGACAACTTCATTAATACTTATACTGGCTTTACTTTATTTCCTACTCTAATTCCATTGTTGCCTAAAATTGCATTTTGCTCTATATGGAAAAAAAAGGTGTAATCTTTCCATTATACTTCAAAAGGGAGAGAAGGGAGATTATTTTGAGTACAAAAATGTTATTTATTCGCCATTCCTTTATTGAAATATACCATTCCCAAGGGAAATTTTAATGAAGAAAAAACAGTAAATAAAGTTCTGTGTGGTTGCTTGAAGATGCATGCTGAATTCCACTTCTATCAGTCATGACTAAGCAGTCATATGCATGTGACTGTCACAGGGAATTAAGCTCAGAACTGGAGTTTCAAATATGATTGGAAATGCTATAATATCTATGGTTGCACTAATATATTAAAGACAGATCTAGTAGGAATTTGCAGCAGGGTACAACTGATTACTTCTTTATTGGCTAATATGCTGGTATTTTGTCCCAAAGTCATAATGTCATCCTGAGAATTTGCTCTGGAACTTATTGAAATATATATATATATGTGCAGTTATGTACAGTTAATTGCTCAGAAGTTGTGCATGAGCACCTATACAAACATGATTGCAACTCAGTGAAGTTGCTATGACTGAATCTTAGAAATCCATTTTATTTATTTGAGAATGTGCAGTTGTAGACCACAAAGTAGGAAGCTAAATGCAAAATATCCAAGATAAAAGCCTTTTCATCACAGAAGCTAAGCATGTCTGTATTATGTTAAGATCTGGTGATTTCTGATCATCATTGCTATAACACAGAATTTGGCCCCTTCCTAGATATTTTCCAATCTTGATCATTTAATAGGAAGCATACAATTGATGGTTGGGACAGTCTAGATAATCTATAATTAAAGAAGAGATTATGTCTGCCTTCCAAGGGTGATAGAGAGGGCATTTTTAAGGTATACATGTGCAACTGCCTCAGTTTCAATGTCTGAACCTCTACATAACCACCCTGAATAAGGGACATTATTGAATCTCCTGGTCAATACTATTAAAAACAGAGCAACTAAGCAGGCCACTGTGAGTGCTCTCTTGTGTGGGGGCACAAGTATGTAGTATAGCTGTTCAGGGATGGTGGAATGTGGATAAGTGACCTCATTGTAGAAGAGATATGAGGTGCTAAGTCTATCCCTTTGTAGATGTTTTTCTAAGCCCAGCATAGTTAAATATTGGGAGGTGAGACCACAGTAAGCCAGATCAGATGTTATTTGTTTCTTCCATGGGGAATTGTATCAGTCTATCAATACAAGTTGCACTAGGGACTTGCACCCATAGATTTGTTTGAGCCAGCACAGAGCCTCAGGTAGGCCTTGACAGAGATGTATTCAAGCTCTAACTGGAGAAGTGCATTTGCAATAGAGTGAGGAACTTGGAAGTAGGGATCTTAGAAATTTAGACTGAATTGCTTCTAGCATAAATATATCTTTATATCCATAACATTGACTGCCATATGAAAAATAGCAATAATCAGTGTAGTATAAATCATGGAGTAAGATAAGGAATTACAGCAATTTTTGTTTAAAGAGTGAAGATCTATCCTCATTTAACAAATTATTGAAAATTAGAGCAGTAAGACTTTATGCTAAGGGAAACCTAAATTTCAGATGTGATACAAACCCATATATGGCATTACAATCCAAAAATGATTTCCAAGTTGAATGAAATTCTCTGTCATATTTACTTTTCAAATATTAAATTATTTTGGACATTCAAGAGTACTCCTACAACTTAAGTAGCTATTTTGCTATAGAAGAAATTGTACATACTTCTCAGTAAAAAGCATAAAGTAGCATTGCACCACTTACCATCACAAAGCTAGTTCAATATACTTTATAGGGGACATAAGCTTTAGTTTTATTTGATTAGAAATGGCTTTTAGAATTTGTTTCATTCTATTCTAAACCATTTCCCAAAATTGTTGAGCTTTGCAACAATGTAGGCACCCATCTGAATGTGAGTCGTCTTTCAAGGAGGGAAGGAGATATATTTGGTTATTAATTGGTATAGGTCCAGTTCCAATTTCAGTAGAGTAAAGAGGATCATAATGATTATTTCTAGTAAAAAAAACCCCATCCCCACTTACTGCATTACTGTCCAGAGATTGAATTAGCTTATCAATCCTCAGTTGCTTTGTAGCTTTGCTAGAGTATGAGTATCCTGAATTTGAGCAAGCACACTTCTTTTTCCTTTTCCCCATCAAGGCAATTAGCAGAAATATGTACTGGTGTTGGAGTGTAGACATGGGTGGGACACCCCTTGGAGGATAGGCTGTGGCAGCAGAAACTAAGAAACTGTTACCCCTAAGTAGGAGGTAGAACTAAGATATGAAGACCCAGAAGGTTTCTAAGAATGGAAGATTAGGACCTCTAGCCTTCCAACCTGCTGGCCTTAACATTACTATAGAGGTATTGAAACTTTGAGTGAACTCTGGCTCATATGATACAAAATTCATATAAAAGAAGCACGCAGCACTGCCCATTAGCAAGCCACACTTTCTACACATGTCCACTGCATTCAGTACAGGTTATTTAAAAAGAAAGGGAACTGGATTTAGATTTCTTTCCAATGTTATTCCACTTAGGGGCCTTAATGGAAAATTGTGTCATTTTGCAAAGAAGGAACAAACCAGAATTATGGTATTTGACTAAACTGTGCTTAAAAATTGCTGATCAGGTCCATTATTATTATTATTATTATTATTATTATTATTATTATTTTGGTATGGGGCTTTAAAGAAATGAATGGAAAACCAGTGGCTCTGTCGTAACCAGCCAAAATGTCTATAATTCTGTTGCCTAGTGTATATTGCTACAAAAGTGCTCGGCATTTACAATTTTATAATTCCTAAAAGTTGAAGGCTTTCAGTGAAAGATCTGTGAGTTGTCAGCAGAATAAACAAACGGCAACAGGGAACTACAAAGTGATCACTTGTTCAGAAGCTCAGCCATTGTCACAGCTTTTTTTGAAAATGTAATAATGTAATATTACATTATGTCTGAATATATAATATTCTTCTTCTAAAACAGCTTGAAGTTGGGTGTTAACATTTATTAGTTTTGGTTTGTGAACTTATTGGTAAAGAGGAACTTCTACTCAAATATTTTCATGAGGAAAAAGATGATTGTGAATAGTCTTTTGCTTACAGAAAATTTAAATGAATGTAACTGGCAGAAATATACGTTCTTTTCTTTTTCTTTTTTGGAAGTAATCAAAACATCTCTGGTATTTACAAGAGGCAGATGATAAAACTGAAATTTGGAACTGATATCTACAGGATTGTAATAGAAAGATTGAACCTTGCATTGTATTATTAGATTCAGAGGAACAACCAGCAGCCTGTATGCAGCCCCCAGCCCAATTTTTGTTTCTGCCAGAGCTCTACACTACATGTTCTCCTCACTTAAGGACCACAATTGTGACTGGCAACTCTATCTCTAAGCAATGCAGTCATTAAGTGAAACATCATGTGACCATGCTGGTATTATGACATCATTCCACTGCATTTGTTAAGTGCGACATCATGTGACCATGACTTGCAACTTACTGCTGGCTTCTCCATTGACTTTGCTTGTTGGAAGCTGGCTGGAAGCTCGCAAATGGCAATCATGTGACTATGAGATGCTGTGACCGTTATAAATGCATGCCGGTTGTAAAGCGCACAAATTGTGACCATGTGACTGTGGAGATGCTGCAACGGTTGTAAGTTCAAGGACCAGTTGTAAAGCTACTTTTTGAACACTGTTTTAAGTTTGGTTGCTAAACAGGGCAGTTGTTAACTGAGGAATATATACACACACACGTGTGTGTGTGTGTATATATATACATACAGTGTGTGTGTGTGTGTATATATATATAGAGACATACACACACACACACACATACAGTGTGTGTGTGTGTGTGTGTGTATACATACACACATACATACATACAGTGTGTGTGTATATACACACACACACACACACTGTGTGTATACTGTGTGTGTATGTGTGTATATATATACATACATATATATACACACATATATACACACAGATATACATACACGTACACATATACTGTATGTATATATGTTTGTGTGTGTGTGTATGTATATATGTATATATGTATGTGTTATGTATGTATGTGTGTGTGTGTGTGTATGTATATTTATTTATTTATTTATCCATTTGAGTCAACTTTAACTCTTGGCAACTGCCTGGACAAATCCCTGCAGTTCTCTTGGCAAGATTTCGGAAGTGGTTTGCCATTACCTCCTTCCTAGGGCTGACAGAGAGTGACTGGCCCAAGGTCCCTCAGCTAGCTTTGTGCTTAAGGTAGGACTAGAACTCCCGGTCTCCTGGTTTCTAGCCCAGTGCCTTAACCATTACACCACCTGGCTGTTCTATTCAACTGAGGACTACCTGTACTAAAACTCCATAGCAATCACAGGTTTTTGTCAAATCAATTTGTTGTTTATTCGTTTAGTCACTTCCGACTCTTCGTGACTTCATGGACCAGCCCACGCCAGAGCTTCCTGTCGGTCGTCAACACCCCCAGCTCCCCCAGTGACAAGTCCATCACCTCTAGAATATCATCTATCCATCTTGCCCTTGGTCGGCCCCTCTTCCTTTTGCCTTCCACTCTCCCTAGCATCAGCATCTTCTCCAGGGTGTCCTGTCTTCTCATTATGTGGCCAAAGTATTTCAGTTTTGCCTTTAATATCATTCCCTCAAGTGAGCAGTCTGGCTTGATTTCCTGGAGGATGGACTGGTTTGATCTTCTTGCAGTCCAAGGCACTCTCAGAATTTTCCTCCAACACCACAGTTCAAAAGCATCGATCTTCCTTCTCTCAGCCTTCCTTATGGTCCAGCTCTCGCAGCCATATGTTACTACAGGGAATACCATTGCTTTAACTATGCGGACCTTTGTTGTCAGTGTGATGTCTGCTCTTAACTATTTTATCGAGATTTGTCATTGCTCTTCTCCCAAGGATTAAGCGTCTTCTGATTTCCTGACTGCAGTCAGCATCTGCAGTAATCTTCACACCTAGAAATACAAAGTCTTTCACTGCTTCTACATTTTCTCCCTCTATTTGCCAGTTATCAATCAAGCTGGTTGCCATAATCTTGGCTTTTTTGAGGTTTAGCTGCAAGCCAGCTTTTGCACTTTCTTCTTTCACCTTCATCATAAGGCTCCTCAGTCCCTCTTCGCTTTCAGCCATCAAAGTGGTATCATTTGCATATCTGAGATTGTTAATGTTTCTTCCAGCGATTTTAACTCCAGTCTTGGATTCCTCAAGCCCAGCATGTTGCATGATGTGTTCTGCGTACAAGTTGAATAGGTAGGGTGAGAGTATACAGCCCTGCCGTACTCCTTTCCCAATCTTAAACCAGTCCGTTGTTCCGTGGTCTGTTCTTACTGTTGCTACTTGGTTGTTATACAGATTCTTCAGGAGGCAGACAAGATGACTTGGTATCCTCATACCACTAAGAACTTGCCACATTTTGTTATGGTCCACACAGTCAAAGGCTTTAGAATAGTCAATAAAACAGAAATAGATGTTTTTCTGAAACTCCCTGGCTTTTTCCATTATCCAGCGGATATTGGCAATTTGGTCCCTAGTTCCTCTGCCTTTTCTAAACCCAGCTTGTACATCTGGCAATTCTCGCTCCATGGATTGCTGAAGTCTACCTTGCAGGATCTTGAGCATTACTTTACTGGCATGTGAAATGAGTGCCATTGTTCGATAGTTTGAACATTCTTTAGTGTTTCCCTTTTTTGGTATGGGGATATAAGTTGATTTTTTCCAATCGGATGGCCATTCTTGTGTTTTCCAAATTTGCTGGCATATAGCATGCATTACCTTGACAGCATCATCTTGCAAGATTTTGAACAGTTCAGCTGGGATGCCGTCATCTCCTGCTGCCTTGTTATTAGCAATGCTTCTTAAGGCCCATTCAACCTCACTCTTCCTGGCTCTAGCTCACTGACCACACCATCAAAGCTATCCCTGATATTGTTATCCTTCTATACAGGTCTTCTGTATATTCTTGCCACCTTTTCTTGATCTCTTCTTCTTCTGTTAGGTCCTTGCCATCTTTGTTTTTGATCATACCCATTTTTGCCTGGAATTTACCTCCAATGTTTCTAATTTTCTGGAAGAGGTCTCTTGTCCTTCCTATTCTATTGTCTTCTTCCACTTTTGCACGTTGCTTGTTTAAAAATAATTCCTTATCTCTTCTGGCTAACCTCTGGAATTTTGCATTTAATTGGGCATATCTCCCCCTATCACTGTTGCCTTTTGCTTTCCTTCTTTCTTGGGCTACTTCTAGTGTCTCAGCAGACAGCCATTTTGCCTTCTTGGTTTTCTCTTTCTTTGGGATGTATTTTGTTGCCGTCTCCTGAACAATGTTGCGAACTTCTGTCCAGTGTTCTTCCAGGACCCTATCTACTAAGTCCAGTCCCTTAAATCGATTCTTCACCTCCACTGCATATTCCTTAGGAATATTAGTGAGCTCATATCTGGCTGATCTGTGGGTCTTCCCTAATCTCTTTAGTCTGATCCTAAATTGTGCAATAAGAAGTTCATGATCTGAACTACAGTCAGCTCCAGGTCTTGTTTTTACCGACTGTATGGATGTCCGCCACCTTTGGCTGCAAAGGATGTAGTCAATCTGATTTTGGTGTTGTCCATCTGGGGAAGTCCATGTATAAAGCCGTCTCTTAGGTTGTTGGAAGAGAGTGTTTGTTATGCAGAATGAGTTGTCTTGGCAAATTTCTATCAGCCTATGTCCTGCTTCATTTTGTTCTCCCAGGCCATGCTTACCTGTAATTCCAGGTGTCATTTGACTGCCCACCTTAGCATTCCAGTCTCCCGTGATGAAAATAATGTCTCTTTTAGGCGTGTTGTCCAGTAGGTGCTGCAGATCCTCATAGAACTGCTCTACTTCAGCTTCTTCAGCATCTGTGGTTGGGGCGTATATTTGGATCACTGTGATGTTAGATGGCTTGCCCTGAATTCGAATTGAGATCATTCTATTGTTTTTTGGATTGTATCCAAGCACTGCTTTAGCCACTTTACTATTAATTATGAAGGCTACTCCATTTCTTCTGTGGTCCTCTTGTCCACAGTAGTAGATCTGGTGGTCATTTGATGTGAAGTGGCCCATTCCAGTCCAGTTCAGTTCACTGACGCCCAAAATGTCTATCTTTAATCTTGACATCTCACCAGTAACCACATCCAATTTGCCCTGGCTCATAGATCTTACATTCCAGGTTCCAATGGTGTGTTGATCCTTAGAACATCGGATTCGCCGTTCACCACCAGCACCGTCGGCCGCTAGCCGTCCTTTCGGCTTTGAGCTAGCTGCATCATCACGTCTGGGGCTAGTTGAACTCAAATCAATTTATGGGTGATTTTTCAAATGCAAGTGCTAGAATCGGCATAGTCATCTTCTTTTAACTTTAATGCACCTATTCTCTAAACACAGCTGTAAAAGGTGTTGAAGGGATGCTCTGTGATGTGTGAGGCAGCTCCATCTTCCAGAAGGCTTCATGAGAACAGGCTGTCTCCAATTTGCTTTCCCAGCAATCCCAGGGGAAACATTTTCAGCATGTGCCCAAGCATTGCAGAGAGCATGGGAAAGCTCTCAATTCCCCCCTTTTCTGGGGTATGCACTGCCTCTGTACTTCAAGAAGGGTAATTTTAAAATATGGTTTTAGTTGTTCTTTTGTACACTGCTCTGTGTGCAAAATACAGCTGCTGCTAATTTTAGTACTATTGATGGTGGTGATACTGATGATGATAATGAAAATATCAAATCCTTCAATCCACACATGAAAAAAAAGGTCTTTGGAAGTTCTTTTTTAACATAAACTCCCTACCCCCAAAATATGACACTGACCAGAGTTTGCCAGCCAATACGTGCAATCAGTGCTTGAAGTGTGGAAGTCAGATCTTCACTGGAAGTGTGTGTGTGTTTGTGTGTATTTTCATTGGCTGCATAATCTCTTAGGGCAAAAATATCTCTACAAAAACAGTAAAGGTAGAGATGTTTTGTTTACATTTTCCCCAGTCTAAACAAATGAATGACATTCATTTCAATGAATTTCACACATTTTAAACATATATACTTCAGTTTATTGTTACTTCAGTTTAACAGATACTTAAAAGCATAACCAAGTTTAACAGATACTTAAAAGCATAACCAAGTTTAACAGATACTTAAAAGCACAACCAAGACAAAGGGGGAAAAAGGAAGAAATAAAGGGATTTACAAGCAGTGTATTATTTAACACACATTTTCAAAGTAATGTTAGATTACTACTAAATGATATTAACTGTTCTTGACATCAAATCTATAATGAATAATTAGCAAAATCAGCCAAAAATAAAAGCCAGGAAGCAGAATAAGCAATTAATAGAAAATTCTAACAAATGTAAAAGGATATGTTTTTCTTATAACAAGGCAAGCAAGATTTAAGGTTTTAAAGCTTTATGCAAGAGAAACCTAAACTTTGGGTGAGGTGCAGGTTGAAGTGCAGAATTGTAGTCCATAAATGGTTTACAGGTTGAATTAAATTTTTTAAAAATCTAAATGCAAAGTTATTTTTTACATTGATGTGTACTTGCACAACTTGGTCTGCCATTCTTCTGACGAAGGAATGGTGTATAATTTCCATTAAAAATGTAATGTCTCCTGGCAGCTGTTATTGTATACAAAGCCAGCTCCATATACTTTGTAAGCATATCAAGTTTGGTGATGCTTAACAGGAAAACAGCTGGCAGGAAGAAAAATCAATAGTTAAGATATTTTGTAGTAAATTATCTTGCAAAATTGTTGAGCTTGCCACCAAGTATGAAAAAATGATCTAACCTAATTGTTGCATTTCCAGCAATTTTTGGAATATGTATTATTTTGGCAATCAACAAAATATACCAGTAATAAAACATCTTGTACCATTTTTTTCTAAGTGTAATATTCACAGTAAATTTGATATTTATCTTCCATTGATAGTTCCATTGTTGCATATTAATTGTCCTGTTTACATTCTGTATCCATTTAATCATACAGTCTTTGATTTGTTCAGTTTCTGAGTCATATTTCAGTAACAACTTATTTATAAACCCCAACAGATGTTCTGAGTTTCGTGTTACAAGGGTTTCCATTTCAGTCAAGTCCCTTTGTAATCATAATTCATCCTGAAATATACTACTTATTTGAATATACTGAAAACATTAAAGTGGTTTTGACCATTCCAAAGAAAGAGTCTCGAAAGGTTTCATCTTTATTGTGTTAAAGATTAAGTCTTGCAATTGATATAAATTATTATCTCTCCATGGCTACACCTTCATGAAAATAAATATTTAGTATTGAAGCAATGGGTGATAAATCCAGACTTATCTCCCACATTTATCCCATAATTTTAGTATGCTATTTATAATTAAATAACCTCTTATAGACTACACTTCTGTTTGTATCCAACCAAAGATATTAATACAAATCTTCTGGGAGCCCTGACCCTTTAGTAGAAGTGATCCAGTTGTATGGTGATACAATCCAATTTGTAACCCAAGTTAAACAACTGGCTTCATGGTATAATTTGATACTGCCAGTCCAGCTCATTCTTTCACATCTTGCACAATTGTAAATTTAACCATTGGTCTTTTATTTGACCAGATCAAATTAGTTATTTATTTCTGTCACTCATTTAATATTTTTGGTTCAATTTAAGATTCTTAAGTAAAAACAATCAGAACTCTAGGAGCATTCTGGATATAATAGATCGGTCATGTTTGCATCCTCCAACATCCACCCTTCACTTGACAGCCCATGACGGGCTTCTGAAATGAACATAAAGAAAGAGAGGAGAACTAGGTTACAGAAGGCCATTTCCTCTTCTCTCGAGACAACATCTAGAAGTGACTTATGCCTGGCAGTCAAAAACATACACCTTGCACAATTGCTTCCTCCACCGGATTCAGCCATGAGCTATCTAGTGGCCCATAAGTCCCAATAAGCAGATCCTATAAAATTTTGCAGCTATTATAATTCACAGCACAGCACAGTTCATTCTCTGACTATTCTCTCCTGATTAGTGATGTTATCAAGGTGCCACGTTCAGGCTAGTAATTCATGGAGGCAAGTCTAGGCTGACTTTAATGGGACCTTCACTGATTTGTAGCTTTTCTGATTCACTGGCATGCAGGTGAGCTGGAAAGCCATTTCAGACAAACACAAACAGGATGTCTGTAATGAGAAGAAATCCAAAGAAGAGAGGCTAGAAAGAATAAAAGGAAATGGCACTCCTCTTTATTCCAGCTGTGAGGCTGGAATGCACAGGGTCAGGCTATTTGTCCACCCAGCCCAGTACTTGCTACCTGATTATTTGTAACTAGAAACAATCAAGAATTTGAACCTGGGATTGATTTCATTACAAAACATCCTTGCACCCCTGAGCAATGGATCCTGTCTTAAGTACTTAACCAGACATGTTGTATTAAGGTTTATACTCCAGAAAGTTCACATTACACCTGAGGTATCACAACAATAAGAAAATTATAAATTTCACCTTTAGACACTGCTGATGAGAAATGAGATGGGCCTGGATATTAGTTTGTGAAGAAACTGACGTGGAATTTGAGACTAATTTTATTCACCCAAATAGTGGGTGAATAAAATAGTGTATTTCTGCCTTCCTTATCTCTGATTCAGGATCCTCTATGAAGCTCTGGCTCTGATAATGTACTTCAAGAGCTCAGCATATCAGATGGAAAGAACAGGAGTGCTCACAGCATTAATGGTGTGGCAGTTTTTTTTTTTTAAAGTATCTTTAGGCATTTTAAGGGAGCACTGAAGTCTGGCATTGATAGGTACAGTAGGTCCTCAAATTAGAGTGACTTTTGAGGTTGGTCTCCTGAATCAGTACTTTTCCATGGTGACATCATGGAGATATTATGAAGGGAGAGACCGGGAGGGCATATTGCATACATTAAAATACTAGTTACTGCAATCTCACCTTGTTGCCTACACTCTCTTTTGTGTGTGATTTTTCAAACGACCGAACTGTAATTTAATTTCTTACTGATTCTTTCAATCATTTCTTATATTCTTTATGTATACATAATGCTATAAATATTATATACTCTTAGTTATATATTATTGTTATATAAATATTATATATTGTTGCATATATTGTTGCAGAGCCTGTCATGTATTGGATATGTTCAGCAAATCTAGTTCCATGGGGATCTTAAAGCAATGGTCTACATGTTATGTTCGTGTATTCAGCTCTGTTGAGAACATCTATTATTCTGAATGCCTTCAGCTCTTCTCAGGATCTTCTCTGGAGTGCAGCTAATCTTTGCTAAAGGTAACTGCACTAAAATGGACACAAAAAATAATTTAATGCCAACAATTAATGGAGCTTGCAATCCATTTACACATATCCAATGGCAATTAAATTGTGATGCTTAGAAATCAGAAGCAAACCAGTCTCTATTTTTGTGCTGTTGTGTGATATTGTTGAAGAAAATAGGCAATTCTTCCATGGGGGTCATACATAGTTACTTCTGAAATAATAATAATGCTTCTAGGGCAACCTTCCCCAATGTTGTACCCTCCAGATGTGTTGGACTACAATTTCCATCACCCTTGGTGAAAATACTAGAATGCTAGAAGTCTATGAAGAATATTGTTGGCCTATTCCAGTGAAGCAAGAGGGAAACTTTTCACTGTTAAAAAGCAACATCATTTTTGTTGGTTTGTTGGTTTGTTAGTTTTAGGGTTGCATGGATATCCAGTTATCAATTTTTAGTGGAGTAATTGGTTTGTACGATTGCTTGTTTGATGAAAGTTGTTGCATTAGGCCTCATAGCAACATGTGAATTTATCATATAGTTGAATTAAAATTAGTTCTGGTATGGCAACCTCAGCTCATGTTATGAAGTGAAGGAATCATGATTTAAGCTTATATGGAAGGCATTCACACACATAACATTCTATGCATGTTGACCTGTAGTACACACATTTCACAGAAATTACTTAACAAGGCCATTAAAAACTTACCTGTAAAGGTGAACAAATCAAGCTTCATCCTAGATTTGGGTCACTGGAATGAGTTTAAGTGGGTGGCTTTCAGTTGGCACTTTTATTGTAGAATCAGTGCCTCATCCGTAGATTTTTACTGTGATGGTAGCTGAAGAGTTGAATGAATTACTAGGTTCAATTTGCAGCCTTCCATACTATATCACCACTTCTTCCATCTTTCCCTTCATCATTTGAAATCCATTAAGCAAGGAAAAACGAAATGGCTGCATTGTCTTCCTATCAGCGATGCTGGAAGTTATGTATCAAAAAGCATCCAGTGATGTTGCCAAGATGGACGAGGCCCTCTGGATCTTAGGGGGGGTTGTTCCACAGGGCAGGCACTATACCCCAAGTATGCACTAATGGAAGCCCTAAGGCTGTATCTATCCCTCAAAATCTTGAGTGCTGCATTCAGAGGCGTCCAGGGAAGGAGCAAGGGAGCAAGCAAGAAACATGCATCATAATGTCACAATACAAATTCCATGACTTAGGTACTTTTGTCAAACATTGGGATGCAAATATATAAGGGTAGAGTTGTGCTGTGAGGTCACAGTGTGCATATCATCCTTTTCTTATCATTTTGGCTTGTTGCTAATGCCCATGGCTGCACTTAACAATTGCCCGCAAAAGTTGTCACCGAGTTATAGTTTTTAAAGTGACAGAAAGAGGAACATTATTAAATACCAATTATACTAATTGCATTACTTTTAATTTAATACAAAATTAAATGTAGTCTTTGTCCTGGCCCTCTACTGTTTTGTCCTAGCTCCTCTTACTTTTGAGGGTGCTGCCTTCAGCAACTCACTCAGAATCCAAGTGTGGCTTTCAGCCTGAAAGAAGTTGTGCAGCCTGCCACAATGATTTGTATGAGCTCAGTTCTCACTGACCGATCAGATTCTACAAAACAGAAAAGTAATCAAATATGCTCATAGGATTTGGATTGGTAGAAGGCACGTTCTTGTTCCCTGCAGCAAAATCTAGCCGATGAAGCAACTGTTCCTAAATACTGATATTTTTGGCTTTCTTATTTAAGCATAGCACCTGCACCATCCCTATCACTTCTTTAGCACACAGCCATGGTGCAGTAATGATATTTAAAATCTCCACACAAATAGATAAAAAGGCGAAACACATTGCCAAGTGAATGTCGGTCTCATCAAATATTGAAAGTTACATGCTGTGTTGACATTCCAGTGTTCCCTAAATATCATAAAGATCCCCTCACTGATTAAAAGCACCTCTGTGTTTGGGCATGTTTATTTGTAAAAGAAAGATAGCAAGCAGGATGAAAAGATAAATAATATTTGGCTCAATGTTGGAGGGGCCTGTTTTTGCTTATAGCTGAAGTGGAGAACTTCTTGCCTTCAGGCCTGATGGAGCCTGGTAGGGGCTTCTATCTGGCTCACAGTGTCCCAATTTAATCCCAGCTCTGGGCACAGCAATTATTTCTTTTAAAAACTTTTCATTGACATTAATAGAAACTCCCCCCACCCCACCCCCACCCCTAGCCCTCAAAACCCCGTGCCATGTATGAAGAAGGAGGCTGATTTCTGAGAGAAGCTGCAGCTCTATTTATTATGACCCACCCACCTGAAAACCATACTCATTGCAATTACAAATAAGACATGGCATTAAGAAAGGGGGAAAACTGGAAAAAGAGAAGGGTTGGGGAGAGTGGAATGGAAGGTGCATATGAATGTCCATGTGTATAAGAGGATGGAAGAGAGAGGGGTTGGTTGCTGTGCCTCTCCCCCTTTGTTCTGCTTCTACCCACTGCTGACACGGGCTCCCACAGAGGTAATGTTACTGTTGGAGGGGGAAACTTCCCACTCCTCATTTAAAACAATGATCAAACATCTGATGTCCAACCCATATTAGCTACAGTGGTGATCATGATTCTTAACTTTCCTTTTTGACCTCCTACAAAATTACCACCTTTCAGAAAACACTGTGATCAGCCTTCCTCTCCCTTTGGGGCTGACAGCTGCTCGGAGTGGTAAGAGGCTCATTCCAATTGGCTACAGGAAAGAGAAACAAGCAAACAGCCCCAGTTCTTTGATTAATAAAAAACTAGACCATTAAAAGAAAGAAATGATGTAATGCAATAGGGAATGTTACAGTCAACTTTTCCGAGTTCCTATGTTCTTTGCTGATTTTATAAGACTAATTCCTTTTTGTAAGTCCAGATTCTTTCAGACTTCCTGCCTCTGAGACCTTTCCCCACATTAATGTCTACAACATTGGATTGTGCATTATAAAAAACTGTGGATGGGATTCTTCTCTAATTCTCCAGCATGCATGGTCATGGAATTAAGCCTAACACATTGGTAGGACCAAGCTAAGGAAAATCGTGTCCTGAAACCCCCAAATGCCTCTGACAGCCTTCTGCAGCTGCACAGTGCAGGGGAGGATTTAAAAAAATAGGAAAATGGTCTTTATCAAACACACAAGTATTTGTGTCATCGAGTATCCCATAATCTTTAAGATTCCTCAAATACATTTTGGAAATCACTGCTGTTCATCTTGCTTCCTTCCTGACAAATCTTCTCATGACTGGGAATGCATAATTTTCTTACTATGAAGGCCATTTTAGATTTCTGCTTGCTTAATGAGAACTGTTTTAATTTAAAAAATATGGTGCAGAATTAAGCTTTAACTATTATGGCAAAGTAAAAAGGCCCTGGCAAGCCATCAGTGGAACGTGTCTAATTTAACTAGCTGATGGTGTGAGTGGCTAATGAATGTAGTGCTATGCTCAAAACCACAGATGAAATTTCTTCAAGGCCTTTTCATGTTCCCTTCCCTACAGCCCACCTCTCTCCCCCATGCACTTTGGTCTTTAAAAGACTTCTCTTCTGCTCAGATACAATTTAATACTGTCAATTATGTCTTTCATGTTGAGGCTACTCCTCCCCCTCGCCCCCCTCTTTTTTTTGCTCTTACGGCATTGCTGGAACTGATATGTGATCCCTGATAAGACATCTGCATGACCTGACCTTATCAGAAACAGCCTGTTTGTCACAGTTTTTCAGTCAATCCCAGTTCCTTTCATTGCCTGATAGAAAACGAAGAGCCAGGCTAAGGAGAAACAGGGGTAAGTAGATTACTAAATATCACTGCCAATATTATTTCGTCCTTCATCTGGTAAGGACAGCATAGGCTATTTGCCTTAGTTCCTGGACCCTTCTCCCATATCCTACTTTCTCTTCAGAAAATGTTAAAGATGTGTAGGCTTGAATTAATTCCTACTGACCAAAAGGCAAATATGCTATACATTTGGCAAGGCCTAGGCAGATGATTTTAGAAAGGGATAGTTGGAGAATGGAGTATTAAATGGGAAAAAAAGGAAAATTCCAGTGCTGATCTTCCATACACACCCCTGAGTAACTTCTTTGAAAGTGTACCATAGATCAAAGAAAATTTGCTTCATGGTGACAGCAGCCTTCATTTAGGAAGTTACTTAAGCATGCATTTAATTTAAACATGGGAATTAAGCTCCATTTACTCAATGGTACTAAAGCACATGATTAAATTTAAACAGAAGATGAAATACTGTGCTCAGTGATGCCATGTTTGCTAAGAGCAAGTGTTCAGAGAGAGTCAGGAAGGCCCCTAATAACTAGAGTTGAAGGATTAAAGAGCATTGCAAAAGAGCAACTCTCTTCAGTTCAGGAAAGCTGGGCAACAGCTGAGTTAAACTAACAATTCTGGTTTAATATACTGTATGTTAGATGCGGCATTTGACACAAAGAAAGCTGTGCTGTGTGATCTCGTGAGTATGGATGTCTTGACACAGAATTAGAGGACTGAACATTGGCCCAAAGTGAGGAGGCTGAAATGTATGCATTTTCTGCCCATCTAGTACAAGGTAAAAGGTAAAGGTTTCCCTTGACGTAAAGTCCAGTCGAATCCGACTCTAGGGGGCGGTGCTCATCTCCGTTTCTAAGCCTTGGAGCTGGCGTTGTCATAGACACTTCCGGGTCATGTGGCCAGCATGACGACTCGGAACGCCGTTACCTTCCCGCCGAAGCGGTACCTATTGATCTACTCACATTTGCATGTTTTCGAACTGCTAGGTGAGCAGGAGCTGGGATTAACAACGGGAGCTCACCCCGCCGCGCGGTTTCGAACCGCCGACCTTCCGATCGACAGCTCAGCGGATCTCTACTTAATCCACTATATGTAAGGTTGTCATATCTGGACTGGGCAACCACTGGATGGCAACAGAGAGTTAGTGTTTTTTTGCATCTCTTTGTTGCCATCTAATTGTCAGGCAGCCCAGATAATATGGACTTACTTATAAGATGGTAGTGTAACTTAGTGGTAGAAAGTGGTCTGTATGCAGAACATTCCCAGGTTCAGTCCCAGACTCTCCAGGAGTGAGAAACCTGGTGAATGGTTGCTGGTCAGAGTAGGCTGGGCTGAACTGCCTAGGCGAAGGCTTTGACTTCTATACCCTATACGGGTGCACTCATGGCTATTTCCAATACATTATGTGTAGGCAAAGCATGGGAACCAAACATTCCCTTAGTTATTTCTTTGTAATAACACATCGGCCCAGAGAAGAAGCATAAATTCAAATCTAGAACAGGTGATTTGAAATGTCATTAACTATCATATAAGAAAGTACTATTTTTACTTCCTGATTTGAATCCTGAGTGATAATTAAAGAATAAAAATATAGCCTGAGTTAGAGAAATGCTTGTGAATTAGGAGGCTTATTCTATACTGACAAATGGGCCAATACTGTCCTTTTAAATCCAGAGATTCAAAACTTGAGAGATCTAAGTAAAAGGAATCATACTAGATTTCAAAAATTCTGCATGTCCCCTTTTAATCTGATATCAGTTTCATCTAATCTGGTGAATACTTAAAGTATTCACTTAAAGTGGTTATAAAAATTTATAAACAAAAGCAGAATGTAAAAGTTAAAATAATCACCCTAGTTTAACAGTTAAAAGCCTGGTGAAAGAGATGTATGATTACAGATTTTCAAAATGCTGAGAGTGTCGGCAGATTAATCTGTGAAGGCACTTTTAATGAAGAAATATTTTGTATCTATGAAAGTATCTGCTTCTTTCTATATGCATGTGTGAAAGTCACTAGAAAGCCATCTGAAATTCTTCCTACTCACATGAGTTGGTTTTTTGTAGGTCCCACTGAAGACAGGACTGAGCTTTCTGCATGTTACCACAAATTACCCTAATGTGCTCATGAACTACAAGCAGTGGGTCAAGCACGTGAGCAATTTTGCAGAACCACCAACTTATTCAGAAGGTACATACAGATTTGTTTTCAGATTCAGATAGCCCACTTGTTGTATGATTGGTTAAAAATTCACTTGACAGATTGGTTTTCCACAGTGCTGGGTGAGATACTGTAAATCAAGTGGTGGCAAACTTACTAACTTGACAGGCTCAATTAATTGTGGGGTTCAGTAGAGTGGTAAGTAGCATTTTAAAATGAAGAGGATTGGCTTTCTTTGGGGTAGCTGACATTTCCATATTAAATCCACTCTCCAGTCAATCCATTCTTGCTTAACAACAATGCTAATTTAAAAAGCAAATAGCAAAACAAGTAACAGGCAAGTATAAAGGCAGCCTAGATTTGGAGCTAGCCAATAAATGTCTGGGTGAACTTCAATTGTTTTCAGAAAGAAGGCAAATGTGTGGAGACAGCCAAACATATGTTGGGAAAAATTTCCATAGACCAATGTCTACAACATTAAACTGGACTCAATATCTCATAAGCAACCAGTGCAACACTTTCAGAATTGGTGTCATGTAGTCCTATTTGGTCACCCCACGTGACTGTCAAGCAGCTGTGTTCAAGGGTCTTGACTGTCTTCAATGGTAACCCAACATAGAGTGCATTGCAGTAATCCAGTCAAAGGCTATGACTACTGAAGGCAGGCTATTTCAGACTAGGTGGGATCATGGCTGGTGCATCTGCCAAAACTGGGCATAGGCCTGCTTTGCCATTAAGTTTACCTGTGCCTCTAGCACAAGGCTGTTACAAGCATCATGAAGAAAATTCACTCTTTTTGGTTTTTCCTCTTCATCTATTCAAAGGCAAAATGTCTATCTCCTAAAGAGAGCTGGCATCATTAGAGTTACAGAATCTTGGCACATCTTACATATTCGTCTGTGGGTTTTTGAAACTTGCTAATGCAGCAATATTCTTCATTATATGATTACTGCTGAAGAGTGCCACAAGTTTCCCCGGCAACACTTCTTCTTCTTAATTGATAAAACTGATTTAGTGAAGAGTGAGTTTTATAATCATTGTACAAGAAAGCCCTGGGCAACTTTCCTCTACAAACCTTGACCCTCATTCCTATGCAGAAGCTTTTCTGTGATACCAAATCTGCCACCATCTTAGTTCCTTTTGTTTTGTTTTAAATTAGTCCTTGACACATATACAGCAGACCAATTTGGTTATCTCAACACTAGCTTTGTCAAAAACATGAACTCTTTTTCATGAACTGTCTTCATCCTTGCACTTCTTAGTTCCATCCTTAAGAAAGATGCATGTTTGTATTCATTTTTCTAAAGTGCCCATTTCATTGTGTACTTGTTCATAAAAGTTTGTGAAATTAAAATAAAAAACAGTGTTACCGCAGGGGCATGCTGTAACCTGAAGGCCAAAGCCATATATGGCCTGAGTCCTGTTTTTGTAAATGTTGGAGCCTCTCACACACACACCCCCGCCCATTAAAACTGTTGAAAAATGATGGCAGTTTCCTACTATTTTTAGGCAATAAATGAAAACTATGACATACATTCTAAAATAAGCAGACACAGTTAAGAACCCACAGTTGCTTCCCAAAACTGCAGCCCCACCCCCACCCCCCACTGTAGCCTTTTGATTGCCTGCTCACTAGACAGGTACATTGCCAGCCAAATTTGTCTTGAAGTAGAAAAAAAGGAGGTAGAAATCCTACTTCTTGCTCAAGGACAAGGACACAGGGCTAGGGCCCCATGTTTCATGGTGTCTGATGGTTCCTAGTGCAATAGTCTTTGCTGACAAAAATGGAGAAAGATCAGCCTATCCATACATTTTGGATATATTGGATCTACCAAAGCTTAAGGCCTACTTGTTGAGGAAAATTTTGGACAAAGTTTGAGCAAAACAATCTGCTTTTGACCACCTAGTTCACCAAAACTAGCAGTTGGAGAAGACAGGAGAAATAATGGTATCATCTTAAGACAATTATGTAAGGTGGCTTAGAATAATGGACAGGTTCAAGAAAAGGTTGGAGGTCCTCCCTAATACCAGAGGCCAACATACAGTAACTTTCCTTAGGAGGAGGGTTTTTAGCCTTGCGAAGAAGAAAAACAGAAGAGTGAATTTTCTTTATGTTTGTCACCAATCTAACCTTTTTAAACTCAAGCAGTAAAAAGGGTAAAACTGAACTCCTTTTTTTGCTGTTATTGTTATTGTTTTTGTTGTTGTTGCTAGTAGTAGTAGTAATAGCAGTCCAGATCAATCCATTATAAGATGATGGCTTCTTCACTGATGGTTATGGTCTATAATCTACTACACTGGTAGTTAGGTGTTCTTTGACTTTCTGGTCTAGGTCTGAGAAAGCGCGACCAGCCCAAAGTGACCCAGCTGGCTTCTGTGTCTTAGGGAAGACTAGAACCCAGATCTCCTGCTTCTAGTCTACAGCCTTAACCACTGCACCACACTGGCTCTTTCTTCTGTACTATAGCTATGGGGATATCTTAATGCAGAAATATAGTCTGATGCTTCAGGGTCACCTACAGCCCCGCAAGCCTTGCATGTAGTCTCCATAGGTTTCCAAAAGCCATTATCAGTTCATCATTTTCAGTGTGACAGAAGGGGAAAATTATTATATATACAGTAGGGATTAGAAAGTAATCCTATTAACTTCATTTCATTTTAATCCCATTTAAATGTATATGAAAATAAATCATATTTGGTTTTTGTCTTGATCCCACCTACCATTTTGGGGT
This sequence comes from Candoia aspera, assembly GCF_035149785.1. NCBI lineage: Eukaryota > Metazoa > Chordata > Lepidosauria > Squamata > Candoiidae > Candoia > Candoia aspera. Next base: position 46,138,666 of record NC_086155.1, on the reverse strand, counting down.
GTGTGGTCTCCAGACATGGCTCAAAGGCCAAGTACACCACTCTGGCAGGCACCCTTGTCCTAATGAACAGCTTCCTAATATTTTAATGCAGGGAAAGCAATTACCTAAAAGTGCTTTGCAAGCAACAATTCAGCAAGGGAGACATCCACATCACAAGCAACCATCTCCATTTGTACCAATTATGGTGTGTCTACTACTCTTCAGAGCCACATATTTTGCTGCTGTTGCTACTTTGTGGTTGTTTTGGCTTTCATGTGGGAGAGACTGTTATTTTAAGGCAAAATTACCATCTAGCCTTGCCTTCTGTATTTTTCTCAGTGAATTGGAACAAAACTGTTCATAGCACTGGAGCTTACGTGATGCTATGATAGGTAATGAATTACTGTTGATGATGTTGTTATACTTTGGCTTGAACACTTGGAATGTTAATGTATGTATGTATGTATATAGGCAGTGACTGTCATACCATTTCTGACAGCTCCATGAGTCTTTAAGTGGTGGGGATGGAAATGGACTGGCACTGCAATATTGGATGGATCTCAACATGTCCACAATGTTCATAACAAAATTTCCATGTAACAACGTGTTGCATTTATATGCGCGCTCTTACCATTTCCCCAGGGGTGATTATACTGCTAAATTACACTGGCTGTAGGTATTCTTGTCTGTCTTGTCCCTCATCCCCTCTGCTATATTTCCAGTGTTCAACCTGTGAGGGCTGTATCTTTCAGAGCCCAAATGCACCAATGAAATAGGAGAGATATCAGTGAACCTGGGAACCCTGAGGCATGAAACAGTTAAAAAAAATCTTTGGGAAAAAAATCCTAGAGGGAGACAATGCTCTAAAACAGTGTGTTTCATCCTTGGCAATTTTAAGTTGTGTGGACTTCAATACCCAGAATTCCCCAGCCAGCACAGAGCACTGCTCTAAAAGGTGCTCCAGGATGCTCCAGAAGGGTGATTGATGAGGGGGAGGGAGGCACAAAAATTTCTTGGGAGAGTGTTGCGGGAGAGGCCAAGGTTCAGACATTGGAACAATGAACAGGATCCTTTCACGTTCTAGCATTTAAAAACAACAACAACAACAACAAGAAGAAATATCTGTTGTATCCCCCACCCGGTGTTTTCAATACCACATACTCCACTTCACTTCATTTTGTTGCTACATGTCCTACTGGAAAGCCATGGGGTAATGGCTACCCATAACCCTTGTTTAGATAATATAACAGGAATTAAACAGAAGAAGTTTAAAAAAGAGAGAAGAGTTTATGTGCAGGCAGGCAGAAGTAACAAGGGCATTTTTAATGGATTCAGCATAGCAGAGTTAGCTTGGGACTCTACTAATGTTTCCGGCATCTTATTACTTCTGAAGAGATGCAAAGTCTGTAGTGGCAGGGTCACTTCTAATAGCCCTTGTGTTTCTTAAAGGGTAATAGAATTGCAATGTTGGATGCACACTAAATGGAATGACAATCATACTGTTTCCATCCCTCCTCAGAGCTGAGCTTCAGAAATGGCTGGTTTGAAATTCCATACAAGGATTACTTTTGCACTAGGAGCTCACAGAGGAAAGTGGAAATCTCAGCATCCAAGTCAATATCATTGGTCACATGTGAAAACTCATTACATGGCCAAGCTCAGAAGTCCTGCTGCTGCCGTTTCTCTTTAGCTGCACTCTCTTGAGGGTTGAGTAATGGCATGAGTAAGCTGAGGCAGCTTCTACTTGTTTTTCCTCTTCTTACAGGTGCTAGTGAAAATCTGGTAGAGGGCAAGACCAGGTGAGTAGATCATTATGACGTAGATCTAGGCATGAGCTGAAGGAGTCTTGGCCAGGATCTTCTAAAAATAGAAAGTGTAGGAAGAGGCTGCTGCTGAATCCAGGAGGACTGGCCCCTTTGCTGTAACCTGCTAACCCTGGAAAGCTATATTACCAATAAATTACCAACTTCTTTGGCTTATGACTTGCAGTGCTGTCCTGTACCTGACCCTTCCCCCCCTCACAAAGCGGCAGGTTGCTTAAACAAGCAATCTCTTCCTGAGCACTTTTTCTCTGTGGCGTGGTGTTTCCCTTCTAAGCGCTAACTGCAAGTTAATATGCTCTGCCCTGTGACCTTAATTAATTAGTTAGTACCCTCTGGCACAACTTGTGCTGCTGCCTGAAACTGACAAGATACCTGCCTTGACCTTAATACGTTAATAGCTGATGGCTTTTGCCTCCTGAGTGGCTCGTGCCTTGGAGCTGCAAGCACACTATGCAAACAGCTGGCACTATTGCATTCCTTTCAGTGTGAATTTCCTATTGTGTGCTTGTTTACTTGCCTGAAATTCCTTCCTCTCCAATGAATGTAAATACAAACATTAAGTCCTTTCTTGTTAATCACTCTAGGTCCATGGCAAGCATTCCATAGGGTGTGGGAATGGGGAAAATGGCTATAAGATTTCCCCTGCAAAACTGACTTCCCTGAGAGTCAAATTCTGGAGACCATCCTCACCACTTGGGTTCACTGCGGCAGATCAAGGAAGGACCCCTGGTGCTGCGAGTATATTCAGGGACATTTTCTTAAACTTTCTTAAAAGTTTGTTGCCATCCTGGCATCTCCCATGGTGTTTTTGTTCTTTGGTATTTGGTATGATACAGTCCTGCAAACCGTAAATTAAGTGTCAACACACAAATTAGTGGCAACAAATACCTACCAGCAAAATCAGTGTATAGTAATGGTTCTGAGAATGTCCCTGGCCTGCTAGAAGCTATGCAACTTGTTTGAGACTGTCTGATCAAAATACACCCTTACTGGTGTTTCAAAGAGTCCTGAAGACCTGGCTCTTTGCCCAGGCCTTGGGCAAGTATGACTGAAACCCATTTTTCTTCTTTGTTCCCATCTGGGTTTTTTTTGTCTCTGCCATTCTTCCATTGTTGTTTCTTTTTCTTTTGTTTTTTGTTGTGTTAAATGTTTTTAACAATTTTAAAACTACCCTACTGTCATTGGGAGTTGGGCTAATAATAATAACAATAATCCCTCTGCTCCTCCTGCTGATGCCCTCTGCTCCTCTTACTGGAACAGATGTGGAGCTCCCTTCTGTCTAAGTTAGGAGTGTACAACTTTTCAGAATGGGACTCTATTTGACTCTTGAATGGCGTACTGGGACCCATTCTCCAAAAAGCAAGTAGAACCAGAACAAAAACTAAATTTGATTAAAATATAATTGAAATCAAATCACTTCAATGTAATTAATATGATTATTCCATTTAAGAAGGCCTCCATCTGTCAGATCAAAAGTTCCAATTTAGAAATAATGTTCTGAAGTACAATAGGAATTTCATACCATACTTTGCAGGGTGGAGGCACACAAGAGATTTCTTGGGAACTCAGGTTATGCAACCCTGTCCCAGATCACCAATCAGCAGCAGTCTCTTTCCAGCATCCTACAGCCCTCCTCCTCTGCTGCCATGAATCACTGCTGGGCTTTGGGGAAAGCACACAACTACTGAAATATTTCATTTGCAATTTTAATTGGCTTATCAGAGACAAAGAAGTGATGACAGAGTTAGAAAATGGAATATTCATCCTCCCTCTTTTTCTCAACCACTCAGCCTGTGTTGTCTCCTGGGATGTTTTCAGCTATGCCGCATGGAACTCAGCCACTTTACAACAAAGAGATTCTCATTCTTTGAAATCACTCTTATATCAACTATTATTCCCTCCCCTCCACATCATTCCTCCCACCTCCCAACCTGTAGCTGAAGCAATGCTGACCTAGCATAAAGCCTTTTCAGTATGGTAGATTGGTATATAAAGGGTCCCCTCCCTCCCCATATATATGTTTTTTACAAAAAAACAAACAAAAAAAATTCTTCACCCCCCTCTTCCTCTTGTTTTCAATGTTATTCACAAAAGTTTACAAAATAGCCTTAGAATTAAGTTCTTGAATTGAAATCCAGTCCATATTGGCTAACTGACATTGTTAAGTGATTCAAAGATTCACTCCCCCCCTCCCCCAGAATTGCAATAGTTTTTCCTGATTCTCTAGCCTGAGAAGGTTGCCTCTTTTCCAATTTACTTCCTTGGGAAAGTACGGCAGGAAGCAAACTCTTCAGGTCACAAGAGACTTGTTGGATTTGGTCAAGATTCTCCATGGTGATACACATCCACACACACAGAAAGGTATCCCCAAAGGAAAAGGCCTTTTTGTACTTCCAAGGGAGCAGAAACATGTATATACGTATATACGTATAAAGTATACAGGTAACAGGCTGCCAGAGGATTCATAGTTGCCTGGAAGAGGCACAGATGTTTTGGGATTTTGAGCTTGATGCTTTCCAGCTCAGGATGCCTGCTCTAGATATTGCCAGTCTTTCAGCAACTTCTCTTTCTATAAAAATGGATTGTCTGTCTTGGGTTAAAAGATAATAGCAAACTCATGATTTGGGTGGAAAAGGGACATACTTTTCCTATCTATCCTCCACATTTACAGTATGGTTTTCATACTTCAGTATTTTCCCCCTTTCATCTGTATTTGGTAATTTTTAAAGAAATTCACCAGATGTATTCATCCACCCTTCTTGCAGAGAAAAAGCCTCACAATCTTCAGGAGTTCAGTGATGTTGCTTGTACCTCCATGGCTAGGAGTATCTCACCCTTTCTCCCTTGATCCCACTGTTTTATGAAAGTTGGATATACTACACGAACTGAAGATGAGACTGTTTTCCATGGCATGCAGACTCCCTGGTTCCTAGCTTGAAATTTGAAAGAATTTAAACCATAGTTGCCTATGAGACTTATAGACAGCACCAGTATGCAGAGGAACAACACCATCAGGACACCCTGCCTGCTTTCCAAGTATTGGTATTGAGCCTCTTTAGTCCTGGCATTGACACAGGCAACCTTGGTCTGCAAATTTGCAAATGCTACATGAAGACAGGCCCAGTATTCTGTATTGTGGTGCAGTCTTGTGATGTTATACATGTGGGTACCTGTTGGAATACGGGCTACATTTGTTAAATCCAAGCTGGGGTTGAAACTGGACCAAGTGATATTAGATGAAATTGTATTGAGATGAGGTTTCCAGGCAACCAGGATATTATAGGTCTGGACTTCCTCAATTATCAGCTCTAGCATGTCTTCACTAAAGGGAAAAGAACTGTTGACTATCAGACTGATACTTCTAGTGTCAGCACCTATGAGATTTTGAGCCATGCATGTATAGAGGCCTGCTTCTTGTACTGTGACCTTGCGGATCTCCATTGTCCCTTCTGAGTCCACTTTATACTTTCCATCTTCTGAGTATGGCAATAGCTTAAGGCCTGATGGTGTGACCCAGTAGATCTCTGGTTCCGGTTCTGCTAAAGCCCTGCAGTGAAGAGAGATGTCTTCACCATCTACCACCTCTAAATGAGAAGGGAAGCTTTTGTCAGAGATGAGGGGTAGGCATCTATCAGTCATTTCTCTGAAGGGGACATCACGGATGTGCTTTCTCTTTAGATCTGGAGGCTCAGCACATAATGTGGATTGAGGCTCAATGAAGCGTATATGGTTCTCAGTACTATTGACCCAGCGGATGACACAGTCACAGTGGATGGGATTGCTGTGGATACTTATCTCCTGCAGATTGGGGAGGGACTCTAGTGTTTGCTTATGCAAAGCACTTAGAGCATTGTTGTTGAGCATGAGAGTCTCCATCTGGGGGAGGTGGTGGAAAGCACTGGGATGGATATAGGATAGTTTAGGATTGTTGGTTACATCTAGTTTTGTTAGTTCAGGCAAGTTGATCAAGGCAAACTTGTCAATAGAAACCAGCTCTTCCATATTGTTGAGTCCCAATTCCTTGAGGTGTAGCATGTTTGTGAAGTCACTATGCTTAATCCTCTGAAGTGGATTTTTATTCAGATCCAAGAATTTAAGTCCAGGAACTTGCTGCAATGCTCGCTTGGGGACACTGACCAGCTTGTTATCATAGAAAGACAGACTCTCCAGACTTTTCAAGCCTACTAGAGCATAATCTGAAATCTCCCTCAGGCTCATTCCAGCCAGAACCAAACTTCTCAAGTTTGATAAAGCCCTGAAGTTCATGTCCAGAATGGCATCTACTTTGTTGCCACCAATCATGAGGATCTCCAGACTGGGTAGTACGTGGAACCAGCGGCTGTCAATTGTCCTCAAGAAGTTGGAGTTGAGATGGAGTCGAAGGAGATTTCCAAGACCTAAGAAGGCTTGGGGAGAGATCCTCCGTATTTGATTGTGATTAAGATAAAGTTCCTGAAGATTAGCCAGGCTTGAGAAGCTGTTATCGGGAAGTTCAGCCAGCTGATTTTCTTCCAAGTGAAGACTCAGCAATTGAGGCATATTCTTCAAGCCAAAGTCCCAAATGTCTGAGAAACTGTTCTGTGATAAATCTAACTCTGTCAGGTTTTTCAGATAGTCCAGTTCATTCTGCTCGACCTTGACAATATTGTTGCTTTGCAAGAGAAGGATCTGTGTCCCCTCTGGCAATCTTTCAGGCACTGTGGAGATAAACAAATCATTGCAGTCAACTGTGGCTGCCTCCCTGTACACAGACCTAGGGGTATACCATGGTCTGATTTGGCAAACACACTGCAATGGACATTTGACCTTCCATGGCACAACAGGAATTGCAGTGGTGGTTGTCATACAGATGAGAAGCAAATTCAATTGGAAGTGTCTCATTTTCAATGGGCAAGTCCAACTTCCATTCAAGGTAAAAGCTTTCACAGGACACATCTGGAATTCAACATGAAGGCAAGAGGAAATAGCCACTGCCTTGCCACACTGAATACTTCAAGAATCTCTGCTGTTACTGCAGGTAGGTTCTACACTAGGGGTAAGAAGCTTCCTCAGCTGAAGAGGTCATAATGGAAAGAGTGGTAGTCCCCTCTCTAATCAGAGGTTTGGTTTTTTCTCTTCCATAAATGATTCATTTTTTTCTTTTGCTTGTAATGTTGATTTTTTTTCTTACAGCTGTAACTGAAAGAGATTGGGAAAAAAAGAACTTTGTAAGAAAAATGGAAATATGCATGTAACGACACATGAAAATCAAAGCTTAGCACCACATTCTGGAAGTAGCATGAAGTTATAGAGTACATTTGGAGTTAGTGTACATAGGGTAGAGTTAGTTGGATCCAAACTCAGGACTCACATGGAGATTTCTCGTACACATTTTTGTGAAACCTGATTAAATTGGTGTGACCCCATTAGGAGGGTAAAATGGTGATAACACAAATAAGAAGGAGAGGCCATTCTTGGTCATCTTCTTACAGGAGTTTATCTGCTTGGCTAACAAGAATACTCTCACAGAAAAGAGAGCCATGTATGCCACTCTTGTTGAACAGTACACATACCCCTTCTCTCCCTGAAACACACACACACACACACATCTTTTTCCAAGTATTGTTTGCTAATAAGGGCTCTATCATAAGTCTCTGAGATAGGTAAAGTATTGTATTTCACCAGCAGCTTAAGGAGAGGCAAGGAGGAAGGGAGGGGAGGAAGGCTCTCCTGCTTCAACAAGTATGTCCTGTACTGAAAAATCATGAAATTGCTAATTGAAATTCCACAGTCATCTTCATGGTACTCTTGTAATTACTTTGGATCTTTTGCAGATACAGTTTCTGAGAAGGGAGGGAAGAGGAGATGGTTGCAAAATTACTTTCTTCCTGTTTGCTAACTGACATTAGTAGTCTTCACAAGAGACACATTCCAGGCTCCAAGGTGTTTTTAGTTTCACTTGTGAATAAGCTCTAAGACTCATGCAGGGATCTCTACTGTCCATTACTTTTTAATACCTTTACCTACTGGCAACGTGTTTGAAGCAGAGAAACCAACCTAGCAACAATTAGGTAGGATATTGACAGGCAACAGGAGGAGATGCAGCTGACAGATGGGCCACAGGGTCAGCCCTGCCATTACTCAGGCTGCAGTAGCTGCATCAGATGTAGATGTTGAGTGCGAATGAAAGTGAAAAATAGCAGTCCCCTCACCCAGTCATTTCTACTTTTCTACTGCCTGAAGACAGTGCTGAAAGTGGCCTACCATGTCTGTTAATCTAGTTTAGAATCCTCAGAAGTAGAGGAGGAAGCTTTTGTGTCCTGAGTAGTGAAACCTTAGTTGGTTCTGTATACAGAAATGGAGGTTGTAGAAGCACTAACTTGTCTTTTGCTCCAATCAGCAAAATGTTTTTGTTAAACCTGCCCAGCCCCCAAAAGGACTGTGGTAGAGTGTTCCTGGGAGGGATGAGCAAAGAACTAGATTGTCTAGTTGCTGATGTTGCCATGAGGAAAAGAAAATCCAAAGCTGCAAAGTTAGAATTATAGTGGGATCAGGGTACTTAAGAAGTATGAACAATAGGAAAGCTCAACACAATGAAAGATGAAAAGAATCAGCCACACATTGATATCTTAGGCATCAGCAGATTGAAATGCCTGGAACTGAACACTTTCAGTCAGAAGATTATACTATTCATTACTCAGTAAACAAAGAAAAAACAGTGCTGCTTTCATAATTAGAAAGGATATAGCAAAGACACTACTTGGAGACAGTGCAATTATGATCAAATAATAGCAATTAGATTTCATGGACCACCCTTTAATATGATAATTATCCAAGTGGAACAGATCACAAACTGCTTATGTGTAAGTTCCAAGTCAACCAAAAGGAGAGGAAGAAAGCCAACTAGTTTCCATGGTATGATCTTGATTATATACCCACAATTTTCAAGGAGAACATCAGGAATTGCTTTGAAGTCCTGAACTTCATAGATAGAGAACCAGAAGAAGAGTGGAATGAAATCAAAGAAGTTGGTAAGGATGAATGTGAAAAATGTCTGCTTGAGATCTAGAAACAGAAAAAAGCAAACTGGGTGTCAGAACAAATGGGGGAAATTGCCAAGAGAAGAAAAGCCAAAGCCAAGGAAGCCAAGAAAGGAATTGAAGGAATATCTTTAGAAAAACAGCAAGCAACAGATGAAGAAGAACTAAAAGTTCTACCCAAACTATGCTAGCAAAACTGGAGAATGACACAGTGGCCAAAGATTGGAAGAGGTCAGTCTACATATCAACACCAATGAAAGCAGACTTGACAGAGTGTGCAAACTATTGTACAATATCCTTAATTTCACATGCTAGCAAAATAACACTTAAGATCATCCAACAAAGATTAGACCCCTACATGGAAAGAGAGGCACCAAATGTTCAATCTGGCTTTAGAAAAGACTTAAGAACAAGAGACATTATCGCTGATGCAAAGCCAAAGAATACCCAAAATAAGTCAATACATGCTTTCTTGATTAAAGAAAGGCCTTTGATTGTGTTGACCATGTTAAGCTGTGGAATGTGGTTTAAAAAATGGGAATCCCAGAATTTCTCATTGTCCTTATGAAAACTTATACACAGATGAAGTCACAGTCTGGATGGACATGTCAAAATAGACTGGCTTCAGGTTGGCAAAGGAGTGAGACAAGGCTGCATGAGGCCCCCCTTTTATTTTTTCAACCTCTACAGTAAATATACATTGAGAGAAGGTGGATTGGAAAAGATGAGTATGGTTTTAAAATTTGAGGAAGAAACATTGAAAACCTGTACTATTATGACAGCTGAAAATGCAAATGATCTGCAAGCTCCAGTAATGAAAGTCAAGGAACATAGTGAAAAAATGGGCTTCAATTAAATAGCAAGAGGTTCAAAAGTATCTGACAACAGGTACAGCAACCAGCCTTAGAATTGACAATGAAGATATTGAAGTGGTGGATAGCTTCTGCCTTTTAGGATCCACTATCAACAGTAAAGGAACCATCAGTCAAGAAATACACCACAGACTAGCACTTGGTAGAGTAGCAAAGAAGCTACTCAGGTATTCAGATACTGTGATGTGTGCATACCTACAAAGATCAGAATTGTGCAGGTAATGATTTTCCCTGTGACATTCTATGGAAGCAAACATTGGTTTTCAAAGAAGCAGGATATTGCTGCTTTTGAACTTTGGTGTTGGAGAAAACTCTTGAGAATACCATGGATAAACATAAAAACAAACAAATGGATCACAGAACAAAGCAATGCACATGCTCAAACTATCATATTTTGACACATTATGCAAAGACCTAGCTCTCTGGAGAAGTCTATAATGCTGGAAAGGTGAAAGAAAGGAGAAAAAGAGGATGACTAGCAGCAAGTGGATGGACTCAATTACAGCAGTGATGAGTGTACTGTTGGAAGGTCTGAAGGACCAGGTTGAGGACAGATCATCTTGGAGAAAATATATGCAGTCACTAAGAGTTAACACCAACTAGATGGCACATAATAATCATCATCAACCAAAGTATGCTTCTCTTACAAACAAACACATATATTAAAAAGACCCCTACATATAGAAATCCAAAGCATCATGGAAAAGTCTGTGTAAAAGTCCTTTTTGATATCTAGTATACTATGTAAAAAAGTATTCAGACCAATTAACTGAAATTATTTCAGTAAAAACAGTAATTTTTGTTGTGATTTAATCTGTCCTGGATCACTTTTCTGCCTCAAAAAAATGAAGAAATCTTTTTATTTATGTTTATCCTTTGAAAGAGGAAAATATATTGTTTTGCAGTATCCTGATAGATTTATAGCAGGGGAAAAAAACTTCATCCAGAGTGGGAAAGAAAATTGAAGGTCCATCACAAAGGATGTGAAAATCAATATAGCAACCCCTTCCTTAATACAATTACTCTGGAAGATGTTATAATAAAAAGCAAAGGCTGGCTAAAAGCCGAGGCATAAATGCATAGGATCAATTTTGGAGCACAGACCACAGCAAGGCACTGGCATATAATCTTTACTTAGACATCCTTTACAAAATGGGGGGATGGTGGTGGGTTTAAAACTATGTTACCCTTGGAAAGCCATGTCCCAATTCATTTAATTTTCCAAAATTGCATAGCAGATGACAAGTCACAGATCAGCAACAGCAGCTGGAATATCTAGGAGGGTGAAAGGAGGACTTGACATTGTTACTATGTCCTATCCTCCTTTCCTCCTAGGAAGTTGGGGCAGGCAGCAACAAATCATTTAGCATGCTGGAAGTCCTCATCTTTTCCAAACTCTCTTCAAGCCAGGCTGATAGGGAAGAAAGAGGCAAAGAGTCTTGGAGATGTAGGTGGGATTGTAAAGTGAGGGAAATGGAAAGATATTTAAAGAAGAATGCTTGACAATGCTCAATATATGCAATTTATTCTCAAAGCAAATTTGAAAACAACTCCAGTGTCTTTCTTTGAGGGAAAAAAGGATTCTCCCACAGTTCAGTCAGTACAATCGCTTTTCGATGGAGCTCAGTCACAGGGAAACAGAACATCTGTCATTAGATGGACAGTTAAAACCTACCCTTAGTTTATAACACTGGTTGCAAAGGAAAGGGTTTGATAATGTGAGTGAAGAATCCCTTTCCACTATACTGACTCACTACTCATAATTTTATATGACCAGACTATAGTCAGACCATTATTCACCAGCTATTGATGATGGGTTCACATATCATATTAAGCCAACAATAAACTACATTATAATGCGTTCCTGGTGTGTGTGAATAGAGCTATTGTATACTTTGTAATAATAGTTTGTTAAATGACTTTCCTAGGTCCCATGCTTCACTATGGAAGTGTGGTACTTTTGAAGTTCTACCATGGTCAAGGAAAGTATTCTCCTTCAAAGCATGGAAGATTAGTACTGCTGGTCATTTATACTTAACCATTTTGTGCTTATCACTCATTATCTGTCACTCATTGCAAATAGACACACTCAGCATATGGGATGGTCAATTCTTGCTATGGATTTAGCCATTTTATTTAATAGAAGAGTTTCGGATGTAATTAGCAGGAGCCTATGTGCTATGAAATTGAAATAAACATTGATATAAACACACCTCCATTTCTGATTCTCAGCTTTTAGCAGGAATGCTAGCATTTCAAATAACTGCCACTGTAACCCTATTAATATCCTCAAATACTAGTTGAATGCCATCTTCTTTTCACACATGAACTCTGAAGCACCAACAATTTAAGTAGTAAAAATCATTAACCACTGACCACAGGAAGTTTAAAATTCTACAACTGCTACCAGTTGGTAACCTAATGTTAAACTTAATTGGTTGCAACAGTGCTTTGAAGAAATGCTGGATTCGTTTTTTGTCTTCTTTCTGATGAATATCTGGGATGCTACCTCCTTGGGCTCTAACATATATGTGCTGCAAACTATTAGATGGCAACAAAAAGTTAGGATTTTTGCTATCTCTTTCCTATCATCTAGCCGTCATCTGGATTTTTTCATAACCCTACATACCAGCCCAGAACTAGAGCTTACAAATTCCAAATGGGACAACTGGGCAGCTAGATGAAAGCAAGGAATGTGATTTTCTTGCTCCTGATTTTCTTCTGCTTATCAGAGGACTGCTCAGACTTAATCTTATTGAAAGTTTACACTGCATTTTGTCTGGTCTTAAGACTTCCTCTGTGCAGCAAACATTTAAAATGGAGAAAAGAGGTATGTAGATCTCACATGGCCTATTGACTCCTTAGGGACCTCAATTCCTCATCTGAAAAACTGAAATAATTGTGTCCACCTTCACAGGGTATCATCAGGATTGAAGGAATTTACTGTATATTGGTTAGTGCTTTACTGACTAATTGTGCTACTCTCATCAAGTTTTTTCATCTCTCTATCTCTTTGTCCCCAGTATTCTCACTGCACTACCATGATATGTCTTTCCTCTTTATCATTCCTTTTCAGATGTGCTCACAGTATGGGTTTGATACAGCATAAAAAAAAAGTCTGCTAATGGATCCCAGGCATTTTTAAAAGGTTCCCTTCTCATCAAGACCTACTCTGAATGTTTCATTTACCTATGGTGCTTCAGGAAAAGTTAGTATCATGGGAATGAGGAATCTTGAAAAAAGTAAGCTGGTTAACTGTCCGTAATGTAATGCTTTAAAAGAAGCAGCTTTGCTGAGATAGAGAACAACATGTATGGGATTGGTTGCATTACCTAAAAGGACATACAGTTGAACATAGGCTGCAAGACACTAATTTTAAATCAATGTATAGCTAAACAAATATACTAATTTATTATTAATCTGCAACAGCTCATCCAAGCATCTTCTTTAATTGCAACAGTTGCTAAAATGAAATTTGCTTAGAATGCTATACCAAGAATATAGATAAATGAAAAAGTCCCCAGGTCATTACTCCATAATTTTATTGTTCACCTTGTGCATCTCTCAGTTCTCTCTTGTATCAAAATTGGAAAGATATGCACCATGTTGCACATATGAAACAAGGCCTAGTTGCTACCTGTGACTTTTTAATCTATTTTCACATGTGTGATTGTGCTGTCATATAATGTGACTTAAGATTTCTATATATCCCTTAGAGGTTCGTTTTTGTTCTCATGACAAAATAATCTGTGTCCATTTATCAGGGACTTCAGTAGAGCTTACTTCTAAGGGATCAAAACATATTTTGAGTGTATGGAAATGCATTCAATTCAAGGAATTTGTGGAAAATGTGGGTAAAATACAACATATCTTCCAATTTAATCTAAAGTTAATTTACTTGGGAAAAAGTTCTTGTCAATTTGAATGGCACTGGTTTTTAAACACATGCTTTTAGGACTTGGATAAATAGAGGTCACAAAGTAAGAGTCTTAAAAAGACAATTGTTTTCTTTTAGAAAAGTTAATTGAATAATTCCGTCTCTAGCTTAATAAGTTGGAAGTTTTCCTAATGCCTCATATATAGGATTTATTGGAGTTTCCTTGAGATGAATGCATCTTTTTATTTAATCATCCTGCTATTATGAGGCCTGGACAGTTGCACAGAAACCCAAATGCATCCACCAAGAGGCTGTTAAAAGTCAATCCACCTTCTTTGCAATGCCTTGGATATTCTTATAGTATAATCCTAAATGGTTCACCAAGAGAACAAAATATTTTAACTATAGAGAAAATGTGGGCAGGTGGAACATGTTTAGTTAAAAATAAGGAAATATAATTCTTTTATTATACATGTTTTCATCTTGAAGAAAGCAGATATAGAAAAGCCAGTTGGGCCCTTTCTCCTTGCAACCTTCATTTTCATTCAAAGAGAGTTGCTTCATTTGCACTCCCAAGTGTTGTGAAGAAACTCTACCAAATGCTTTGTATGTCCTATAATTTAATGAGAAGTGCAGTTCATCTCATCATAGTGGAGAAGGCTGTAACAAATGGCAAATCTATGCCTGCTCACTTGGCTGTTCTGGTACGATGGGCAAGCTGAATGCTTCTACTTTCCCAGTTTCTTGAGGCACTTTATCATTATGTTGGACTTGAACCACTCCTCTTCAATCAGAGAACACTCCTCTGTACTACAGAATACCTGGCTACTCTACCATTACCTGAATTTAACTCTCTCTTGCCTCTCCTCCTGAGAAGCCTACTGCTTATTTCACTTACGTTGGGCACAAATCTTAATCTGTCTTCTCTGTTACTTTTCCAGCAGTAGGCAGGCCAGTGGGGAGGATCAATGAAACATCTCAGAAGTTGGAAGAGAGTGAATGGCATGACTGGTTAGAGAGGAGTAAATCACTTATGCCAAAAGAAAAAAAAGCTAAAGGCTGTCCATTATTCCTTTAGTTCTTCCTTTTTAAATTTTTTTGTCCTAAAGCCTAGTTATATGAGATTGTTATACCCTCTTGGAAGTACATTTCCTTCCATTAAAGGATTCATGAAAAGGCTCAGTACTTTGCATTTTCTCCCCTCTGCCTTAAATTTATTGGTTAATCATTGCTCAGCAGCTCCAGCAGGAAAAACACAGAAGCCAGCAAGGCTTTTCTCATCTGAAAACCAGACAGTTTCCACCTTGTCAGAGTGAAAAAAAGAAAAAAAAATGGCTTGATATTGGAGGGAAAGAAATTCTGTCTAAAAACCTTATACATTTCTGATATATTTGTTCCTTCAAATCTTACCTTTCAACTTTACTTCCTGTTACTTTTTTGAATGTCCATTCAGTATAAATATAGTGTACCATTATGTCTAAAACCTGGGCTGCAAAAATCCAGCCAACCAGCAGATGGCAGCCAAATTAAATTTTTCTATCTTCCTTTGCTACTAAATAGTGGTGTTATGGATTTTTACAGCTCAGATCTAGTTGCCATATCGGGTTATTGTGAGGTTTTCTGGATCTGCTTCTAAATGTAAATGATACATGCTTTCAAGCAAGCCCAGAAGTTGACATGTCCAGCTATCTGATTATAGCCCATGGGTTCAAAGGTCCCATCTCAGTTATGTTGATCGTGCAAGAACATCATTTTCACATGAGAGACAAGCTGGTGCCTGTCCTCATTGTGCCCCTGCTGCTTGTCATGTCAGATAATCCAAAATGTTGAAGGAGCTTTAGATTGGCTCACATATGAAAACACCCTTCTGGTGCAACAGTTCAGTGAGGTGATGGCCAATATGTGGATAGGAAAGAAAAGGGAGACAGCAGGCACACAGCAGGAGGAGGTGATAGGTGAGGAGAATAATAATAATAGGCAACTTATGGGTTGGGGTCCAGCCCAGCAACAGAAACTATTTCCAGCTCCCATGTCACCCCAAGTGGCTGAAGGCTAGCTGAGCTTTGGTAGCAAGGCCTTAAGAATCAACAGAAACCAAAATGCTGCTGTTAGCCAAAAAGGTGCTTCTTCTGATTTTCCACCTCCATCTCTCTAGAATTCACAGAAGCAGCATATAGGATGGATGGATGGATGGACACACACACACACACTTACATACATACATACATACACACACACACACACACTTACATACATACACACACACACACACACACACAGTGTAGAGATGCATTCTGGCAGAAGACCTGTTCTGCTGGTGAACAAATAGAGCAAATGCTTAAATGATTCTCTGGGTAAACAGCTTTTCCAAGAATGTTCAGGCAGCAACGTTCCATATTCTGCAACAGGGTCAGCTCTAATCTGAGGGCTCTCTGAGAAAAGTGTTTCCAGTACCTCTGCATGTATTGCTCAGCAGTTGGTTAGCAATGGTGGCAGAAGGCTTGAGAGCAGCACTGTCAGAAATACAAGGCTCATGCAGCTAGGCTTGGTAGCTCTGCCAGTCTAATTATTTCACAGCACAATGAAGTAAAGAGGGCACAGCACTGTGAGAGAATTAAAAGGGTGGTATAGAACTGGCCCAGCATCAATAGATCTGCTAGGGCCCCAATGTTTGCTCGGGGATGCTGTGTGCAATTTGCTGGAACCAGATCTACTTATAGGCATGCATAATATGCATATTTGTACAGCTGAAGAGAAGCTTCTGTCCATGTTAAAATTTGTTACTGTAATTTTAGGGACCTGCCTCAGATCTTCTTAGGAAAAGAAAATTCTAGTGATGCATTTGATTGTGTCTTGAGAAATGGGGCCCAGAGCAGTTCTTACAGGATTAGAGCAAATTTATAAGAGAACTCACCTTCCTCTCTCCCAAAAAGCTTTGCCTGTTTTGAAAAATGGGAAGACAGATACATTTGTGTTTTCTTTAGTCTCCTAACTTTTCTGTCAGTTTGAGTGTTATATTTAATGCCATATGTGGCAATATGGCAAGCATGAATGTCAAAAGTCTTGGTAGAGCCACTTCTCAAGGCTACCAAAGGC
Organism: Candoia aspera; assembly: GCF_035149785.1. Taxonomy (NCBI): domain Eukaryota; kingdom Metazoa; phylum Chordata; class Lepidosauria; order Squamata; family Candoiidae; genus Candoia; species Candoia aspera. The sequence goes on along the minus strand of NC_086155.1, from coordinate 46,122,000 downwards.
TTATATTCTGGAAAGCCAATAAACAGACACTGGCTAGAGAATGGAACATCTGAAAGGAGCTCTTGTTTGCATATTGGGGTATGCACGTTAGGTTTCAATGAATCTGGAAGTCTGCACATGGTTTCAAATTTCACAGAACTTTTCATGCACACAGTTGTATTTATACATTGAAAAGAATGCAACGAGACTGCTGGATATGCCTCATAGTACACTGATGTTAGAGGTATGCATGTTTTACCTTCAGTGTCTTAGTTGTTGGGTGTGCAAGAAGATAGAGAAAAATTTAAAGCAGGGCTCTAAATATACACAATTGTATTTTAGTTGTAGTTTAATAGAAATATTTACAAATCATGTTTGGATTTTTAATGCAGTTCCATTGTACCAAATGCTTATAAAAATCTAATGATGTACCAAAAAGTAAATCAGCCACACAATTGTTACATGTTAAATTTGATCCTAGTGTATGATCAATTAAACAATGTAGATGAGGAAAAGTTCCTATCCATTTACTGCCTCAGCTCCTCTACATTTCTTTTGACTTGTTAAGAGTCTGTGTTTTCATTTATATAGTATCTAGATCATATGCTATATACTAAGTTTCTAAAAAGTCCATCACCAGAATCACCCATCCCCTTCTTGATATAGTACAATATATTTATAAATTTAAAGCATGGTATGCATAAATGCCAATTTCATTACAGGTTTATGGTATAATAATGCAAGAATCTCTGGCTGATACTGAAATTCATTCCTTAATTGAAGATATCTACCCATCCTGGGTCATGATTTTTTTTCCCCTAATTTTGTTTACATCTTTGGTGACAGTTGACTCTTGAGACCTTTGATTTCCCCACTAACCCAGCAGTAATTTAATAACACTATTAAGAGCCTGGCATGGTTATTTCATTATCAATTCTTTACTTTTTCTATTTGATGCTTTTAACCATCTTGTAAGATGCCCAGAGATTAGAAATCAAATGAATGGATGAATGAATGAACAAATGACTATGTAGTCATAATCTGGGCAACAGGTTTCAGATATTGGCAGAAGCTGCTGCCCTTGGTGAATCACTGACAAAGGGATGACTTCAAAGGAGCTGACTCTATGAGTTGCCAGAGAAACAGCCAGAATTGCTCTCCTATTCTTTTGTCTCTGTTTCAACAGGGCAACACCCCAGCCTGGTGCCCTCCAGAGGCGTTAGACAATAATGGTTATGTTGCCTGGGAACTGTAATAACCTTTGGAAGGCATTAGATTGCTGAAGGCCATTTTGGGGAAATATAATAGCATTTGAGGTCCTGCATTCTTTATTTATTAAACATTGTGAATTGTCTTATGAAAATCTAGTCTAGTTCACATATTGCTAGCTATTTCTTGGATATTTGCATTTCAGGAATTTAGTTTAATTCAAATTATTCAAATTGCTAATCTCATGTATTGAATTGACACACAATTATAACATTTTTATTGCTAGATAATGCTTTTTATAGTTTATTTCCTTAATTTTTTTACTATTGGGTTAGTTTTAGGATCTATTAACTATTCTGACATCCCCTTTAGAAGGAAAAAGCAGGTTAAATATTAACATGAAAAGGAAGTATAAGGATGGATTTTATATCAAAAATACTTCTGAGAACATATATGTGAATGAAGGAGTTCCTATTACTTTAACATCCACTGCATCTGGCCATCACTTTCCAGAACTATATTTGAAGATTCATGGTTTTAATATGGAATATTGCTCCATGCAACTACATCAAACATGAATTGCAGGTCCAGGAGAATCCCTAAATTGTGCGCCAACTATCTGGAGAAGTACAACCCCATTCAGAGATAAAGATGGAAAATCTTCAGGGCTGGGGGTGGGAGTCTCAGAATCTATCACCATTCAGGGTTTCCAGGGTTAAGTTGCACCTGTTCTTCTCCAAGGCACAGTGGGGGCCTTGGGTTCCATCTCTTCTCACCTACCAACATCAACTGGAATGGGCCCTAGAAAAAGGAGCCAAGCCACTAAAACACTATGCTTCCCACTGCTAATTCCCTGAGCCAGTCCTGAAGGTTACCATGATTGGTGGTACTGAATGTTGCTGAAAGGTTAAGGAGGGCCAGGATGCATGCATTATCCCCATCCAAATACACCAAAGGCCATTGGAAAGCATGATCAATACCATTTCAGCACTATTACCCTTCAACACCTCCAAGTTGGATTACTGTAGGATGCTCTACATGGGCTGTTCTTGAAGAACATTCAGAAGCTGCAGCAGGTCAAGAATGCAGTGGTACAAGTAGTTTTGAGTATTCCACAATATGCCCATATAATACAACTGCTCCATAAGCTGCAGTGGCTTCCAGTGGGCTTCTGGGTGTAATTTGAAGTGCTGTTTATTACCTACAAAGCCTTACATGGGTTTTATAAAGCCCAATAAAGCCCTAGATGGTTGAGCAAGCCCCATTGGTTGGTTGTTAGTTGTTGTCTTAGAGCTAGAGGTGGTATGGTTTCTCTTTCTATTCCAGGCTTGTGACATATTATAGGGTGGTGGGCTTTTGGGGGAGTATATTATTTACACTGTTTTGTTTCTGGTTTTAATTTTCTGCAAGCTGCCAAGAGTCACTATGGTGAGATGGGTGGCTTGATATGTTGTTTAAATAAACAAACAAACAAATCTATCTTGCTTTGTGTTTTATCATATGAAGGATTAGAATGTCAGTATTATTAACAGATTTATTTATTTTCTTGTTTTATCCCTTTTTAAATTCAAAAGCAAAACTGTTAATTTAGAGTCAACTGCATGCTATATAATTAATATAACCTGTAGTTGAAAAAGATCCCTCCAAAATAGGATCTAGGGCATCAATTAAATAATATTTCTAGTATTGAACACAGTTCTTCTCCATCTTTTCCTTAAGTTCACTAACACTGGAGAATTGTAGCTACCACTGCTATACCATATTTTAGAAAGTCAAAGCATTGATGGAACCCCAGCTCTATATTTTGCTGACTGAAATAGCTTAACAATCTTTATGTGTGGGACTGGATTTTGAAGAATTGATGATGGGCACAATGGAATCTAAGTCTTAAAAAGTTCAATCTACCTTCAAAAAGATAAACTATGGTTAAGAATAGAAAGGGAGAGATAACTCTCTCGCTATATATAAAAGAAGAGCTCCTTGGATTGTTCTTAAGACAACTAGATACTGATAAATATTTTGTAGTTTGCTGCCAACTCAGTTTTTGTAGAACTTCAACAGAGGTCCATTAAACTGCCAGGCAGTGTTTTCTTGATGTTTCTTCTTCTATCATTGTTTTCTGATGGCTAAGACCATGGTTAAAAAGATGCAGAAGATGCCTAGAAAAGGCAGAGGATCATGGGCAAAGACAGCCATACGAGACTGCATTTTGGTGATACAGAATTGAAATGTCATTCAGATAGAGCCTGACAGGAACAGTAAAATCTTTTCTTGTGCCAGTTTCAGAATGGCTGTAAAGAGCAAATATACTTATGTCTCTCTAAAAGAAAAAGCTGGAGTCTCACTGGGTCACCTCCCTCAAAAGGGGGAACAGTCACCATCTAATAAAATTGATTCTTTTTTCTTATTCAGGCATGTTGGCCTGTACAATTCAGAATATAGGAATCACTGGAGAATCGTGATGGGTTCAGACAATATAGTCCACTGTCCACCCCAATTTGTTCTGTAGTCAGTTGACTGGATTTGGAAGCACTCATCAAAGTGATTCTGTTATGGAGGGAGGAAGCAGAAATGAAGGAGAAAAATGGATTGGATGGCTTAGAAATGGGTGCCCATCTGAAGATCCCACTGCTGAATAGAATCCCCAAAATACCAAAACAGGAAGTACAGTACATTGTAATAATGACCAGTTCACTATTAAAAAGCAGTTATCTCTCTTCTCCAGCCATGGCTCTGAGGAAGCAAAAGTTCTGCCTCCTTAAGGGAGAGGGACAGTGGCTCTTGTTTTTAACTCATGGGCACAGTAAGTCTTTTAATGCTACTTCCACCCTCTTCTCTCCTAAGTTCCTACCAGGCACCCATGCCTGTAAGCAAGTAAGAGAGGCTGTACATGTGGTGAATAGTGGCTGTTGGATATCAATAGCATATGTGTTGCAGCCTCTTTATTGGCTCCTGCACAGATCCAGCCATGCCTAGCAAGATACATGCACAGCACTCCCAGGACACCTAACTGCACACCCACATTTCCAGATAGGATTTTGTTGCTTGGCACATTGTTGCTTCTCTTTCTCCTGCTCAGCTCGGACTGCTTTTTCTGTTGCTATAATATGGAATACAGTGTACTCAGCTAGCTGGAGAGCACTCTCTGGATTTTATGCACAGGTACATACCAAACTTCTCCGAGGTGCTGTCTCTCTACTGGAAAAAACAGGATTTTCAGGCTGAATTGTTCCCCACAAACTGTGATTGTCCTGGTCAATCCAGGGCAGTCAGCAGAAATGAAAATTCTATCCAAATCAATCCACATTCCTTTCTACTCAGCCCTTTCTATGGAGAGTTTAAGCTACCAGTTTAAGAGAGAAAAGCTCTGAGATACTGGGCTGAGTATCCACCTTATCTAGCATTCTCTTTGCAGCAGTATGAGGTCATTTGTCTCTAGGAAGTTTGCCAAGCCTTTGCATGTAATTTTTCAAGGTCTAATACCTTTGGACTCCATAGTTCCATTTAGTTATTTGGCCAACTGCAAAGGATGGTCCTTTTCTCTGTGAATTTGTCCAGTTCTCCTAAGATGTCTCAAATCTAATTACTTATTCCATGCAAACAGAACTCTACCCCCCACCCCCCGACCCACATGGTGGCTTATCTGAAGAAGTAACTTGGAGTAACAGTGAGGAAATGGAATATTTTCCCTGTTTACAGTTTTTCTGTTGCAATTGGTCTTTCCCCAAACTGCCTTTCATACTATAGGACTTTTTAAAAAGAAAAGACTAGAAAAAACATGGTTCCAATAATAAGAACTTCCAATATAAAAAACAAGATCATACAGTATAAGTTAGAAGCTTCAGTAGCCTGAAAAATGCCAGGGAGCATGTATGGATTGGGAGAGGAGGGGGGAGGGGAGTGAAAGTGGGGGATAAGTTGCAAAAGTTCAGTACTAAAATAACTGAAGAGCTCTCAGTTGACATTGATACTACATTGCCGGCCATTCCAATTAGGGCAGTTTGGTTTGGAATGTGGCCTAATTTCTTTAACCAATCCAAGGAAGTCTTCTATGTATGTTGATTAATGTAGCAATGAGCTAACTCCATGGAATTTTATTCATCAATAGCCTGTTTACATAACCAAACTGACAAGTTGGGAAAACGCAACTTCCAGACAGAAGATTCCTAGCACAGTCCTTCAAAACAGACTGCGTAGCTATTCTGTTTTCTCCTTCATAGTGGATTTTAAATGGAAACAGACCCCATTCCCCCAAAAGAGGAAAAAGCTGTGAGAAAAAGGTAAGTTGCCTATTAATGGAAAACAATGGGATCCAGAACACCTCTAAAATCCTATGAATAATGCAGGGAAATCACACATTAAGCCCTTACCACTTTTTCATGCTAAGAAGTATGAAAATGAGCTTTTTGAATAAAGTAAGGACTGCAAAAAATGCCTCGTGTGGCGCAGAGTGGTAGGTGTCAGTACTGCAACCGAAACTCTCCCCACGACCCAAGTTCGATCCCAGCAGAAGCTGGATTCTCGGGTAGCCAGCTCAGGTCAACTCAGCCTTCCATCCTTTTGAGGTTGGTAAAATGAGTACCCAGCTTGCTGGGGAAGGTGACGACTGGGGAAGGCAATGGCAAACCACCCCACTATAGTCTGCCAAGAAAATGTTGCTAAAGCGGCATCCCCCCAAAGAGTCAGACATGACTTGGTGCTTGCACAGGGGACCTTTCACCTTTTTTTTTTTTTAAAGACTGCAAAACCAAACATGAGGTAAATTGTATAAACCAGTGTTTCTCAACTTTGGCAACCAAGGCTGACTGGAGAATTCTGGGAGTTGAAGTCCACACAACTTAAAGTTGCCAAGGTTGAGAAACACTGGTATAAACAAATGCCATGGCCATTTCCTTGACCCACATTTTATCCAATATTATTATTATGTATACTTAATATAAACCCTTTAGGCTGACTCCACAAATCACTCTTAGGATCACAAGGACAATCAAAAACCAGAGAGTGTTATGTGCCTCATGTGTTGGAGGAAGGAGAAAGGCACATGCTTGGATAGAAAATCCACTGAGATTCCATCTTGTTTTTGCTTCTTCTTCAATCTTCATTGGGATACTGATAATCTTTCAAGTGATAAAAATCTGTCCTACACAAATGGCAGCCCTGAGCTGGGCAGGATTATTTTCATTGCTAACATAAAACTGGGGCAGGAGACATGTTGGTCGTCATTTATTAGTTCCGCAGTCTAGAATGGAGTCTGCCTCATTATTTCTTAATTAGAAGCCAATGAAGCCAGGAGATAGCATGCAAAGTCATTTACTGTTTTATTGCACCGCACCACAGACTGGCTTCAGGGAGGGGAAACAGGGAGCCCCATCTGAGCAGGAAGAATCAGAGGAGGCATTTATGAGCCTGTTTTAATGTCTCAACCACTGGGATGTATTGTACCATGGAGGGGAAGAAAATAAACTGTAGAGAGGTAGAATGTTCATTTTAAAGTATTACAGAGGAACTGAGCAATCTTAACATTTATACGAGGGAGCAGGAAAGAAAGGTAATATCAATAAGCTTTCTCCCTGCCTCCTTTCCTAGCATGCTATGAAGGTGAATAAATATTCTCATTTGATATCAGAACTTCACAGCATTTAGAGCCACAGTTCAAAGCTTTGATATGGCTAGTCCATCCTCTTACATCCTATCCCTGAAGAGAAGCTCGTGAAATGTAAAACCCCCCAGCTCTTGCCCTTCTATCATTGATGATATCACTTTTTAACATGATAGTAGTCAGCTAATTTTGTTCTGAAGCCATTTCAGATCATCTGTTTTTCATTGAAAGTAGATACTGAACTGGTAAAGTGAAGACAATTTGTCTGGAACCTCCTGTAACTCAGATTACAGATTTCTGAATCCAGGGCATGATTATGGGAGATCCATATCCAGAGAAAACCCAGATCAAATATGTTTCCCTTTAAAAGAAACATAATTAAGGTTTTGTTTTTTTTTCAGTGTCAAGGGAAAATTAGCGAAAGTTTCTTCATATGCAAAAACTGAAGGTGCAATATTCAGCTGCATCTGAGGTGCTGTAACTGGCATCTCTTGAATGTACAAAGGTCTAGAAGGAGGAAGTGGGCAGTCACCAAAAAGAAATGAAGCAAAACATGCAGTCATACTGATGCACAAGTATTCTGGACTACATTAGTTCATGCTGCAGGAGACCATGTTTGAATGCCTCACGGGAATACAGAACACAATGCCCATCTTTAAAAAATATGCATCCCTCCCAGGTAAACTCACAAGATGAGCTACTCTCAGATACAACAGTATTAAAAAGTTTCTATTGAGAGCAAGAAGCAAGGTTAAGGTCACTGATACTCAGTTCAGCATTCAATTGGAAATGGAGAATGATCAACTAAAATAATTCTTCATAACCAGTCTTGAAAGCAAGTAAGCGCATTAACCGTAAAAGTGAAACATCAAAGGCCAATCAGGGACTCTATCCTAATTACAGTAGGATAGAGTCCCTGACTGGCCATTGCTGGAGCTCAGTCATCATACTCAGGTTGAGACTTTTTGGTTTCAACCTGAGAACACTACAGCATTTTATCTCTCAGCATTTGCCCTTTGGCCCTGCTTCCTGTGTGACTTTCATCCTTCTGCTTTCCTAATTCCATAACAGAAAAATAGCTTATACAATTATGGGGATAGACAGGCACTAGAATAATATGGTTTTAGCAAGCCAGTTCCTATCTTTCAGCTATGGAAATTCTGTTGTCCCTTGGCTACATGTAAAGTTAGCTAATAAGTCCATCTTTCTTGCTGACTTTGTTTGTCAATAATTGGGGAAGGCTCCATGTCTTCCCTTTACACAGAAAACTGGAATTTCAAGAGGAGGCCTAGCCTAACTTTATACACTAGTTTTGTATCTGTGGGGATCTCATCACTGTTACCTGGAGTATGTCATGTCTATAACATATCTGAATATAGTATACATACTATACAAACACATGCACACATACATACATACAAATGATTTAAATTTTTTTCAGGAGCTCAAGGCAGCTTATATAGCATTAGATCTCATTTTTCCCCCATAATAACCACCCTGTAAGACAGGCTGGGCAAAGAGAAAGTGGCTGGCCCAAAATCACCTAGTGAGGTTCCATGGTATGTGTGGATTTGAACCTGGTTCTACACAGTATCAATCTTACAAATAGGAATTCTTCTTAAATTATTTTATCCACTGTGATCGGTTTATAGAATGCTATAATTTTCTGTTTGCTAGCTTTTTTTCCAAGTTGAACAAAGCCATATTCTTTTAATCTCTGATTGTAATCTCTGATCATCAACATATCCTGCAATGATTCCAGTTGGCCGTACAGTCCTTAAAAGAATCACACATTTTGTAGTTGCAGGGATTGTTAATTATATTGTTCTAGTTACATTTTCTTCCATGTATAAGGAACAGTTTTGTTTTTTACTATTTCACAAATAAACACTCTAACTGCCATAGTCAGTGGACCCAAGAAACATCTGCATTTGTAATAACATGCAAGGAGGTGATCTGTAAAACCTTTCAAGGTTCTTCCAAGATGAAAGGCTAGAGAAAAAACAAGCTATTTAGGTCTGAGCATTGGCTCCTGCTGCCATTAAAATCAGTGGACAGATTCAACAGGAACTGGACAAAGCTCTTTCTTGGCAATGGTGTGCAGAAAGAACACCTTCTCATTAGCTCCCATGCGGTGCACGCATTTGCTGCGGGTTGCCTGCAATCTGTTGCTGCCTCTGTTCAGAGAAGGGTAGGCTCAGCTTCCAGGTTTTAAGAGTTTTTATTATTATCATCTACAGTTCAAAAGATTCAGCCTATGGTGCTACGTGCTGGAGTCTGCAAGGGAGAAAAAGCATTCGCGATGTGACTAGAAGTTCAATGGCCAAGCCATGTGATTCATGTTGGAGATGTAACAGCCTGCTGTTTTTGTTGGTAATGAGCTACTGTCAGCTGGGATGCCCCAGCTACAGGCTGGGCCTGCTTCTGCTGACAGTTGCTGAGATGCAGGCCTCCACTGCTTAGGGTAGAGGGAAGGGAGTGGATTTTGGCTTGCTATTCCCCAGCAAGCACTTTGCAGACCGCAGCAGCCCTGTTGTTTTCTCTTCTTTTCATCCCGTGTGTCTGCTATTCCCAACCCCAGCTGTTTTGTCTATTGTCCTCCCACCTTTTTCCTGGTCTTTAACATTTTATTCACCATTGTTACCCAGACATTATCTGATGCTGGTGCTTCACATCCAGTAGAAACAGCTGAATGGGTGCATTTGCCTCTACAGTTACAGAGTGGATGATCAGGAAGGTCAATCACTAGAAGAAGCCATGTTTGTTGTATCAATTTCTGCAGCTTATCACTTGATATTTGCTGAGAATATGCTTGGTGGTAATGCCCATCCTTTGGAATGTTCCCACTCTAAGGGCCAAATCTGTTGTCTTTCAGATGCTTCTTAAAGGCTCAGTCTCTTCACCCTGGCTTTCTCTATTGACATCTTTTGTCTATCTTTGTTTACATGTATCCATGTTTTTGTTTTGAGTCTCTTAAATACTTTTATTGGTGTAGTTGTGAAATTCTTGTGCACTTTGAACTTTAACCTTTTAATTTTAATTGGTGTATTAATACATTGCTATGAGATGTCAATCTCATTCTGGGAAATGTTATGACATCAGTAAAATCAATAGTAAGTAGGAAACATTTGCATGTGAAAGCTTTGGGGCAGTATCTGAGGAAAAAGGAAATCAACAATCTAAGTGAATTAATGCTTGGCCAACATGTAATTGGGAATTATGTGATAGCCAGATTTTTTTAGACTATAATTTGCCACAATTTGTACCACTAACAGTGTTACCAAGGGCTAATAGGAACTGAAGCCCAGCAGTATTTGCAGGGCCACATGCTCCATGCAGGGCCACATGCTCCATGTCCTACTGTAGCTTAGAGATTTGAAAGGTTGGACCACAAATCTCCAACATTTGGGGGCCAGGGGAAATCCGTATGGCTTGTTGAGAGAGACCATCCATATATTGTCTGCTATTTTACAAAACGGTTAACTATTGATGTCTAAACACAGATAGTTTGCCTAAAAATCTCAATATAAGGCAAAGGTATTTTAAACCTTCAAATATCCATTTAGTTCTTTTAACTCATGGTTTTCTTTTTTGTTCAAGATCATCTCCCATCTTTCCCTTTCTTTCTTTCACTGAAGTGAATCATGGAAAATAATCATCAGCTATATTCTCCATTGGTCAGATCCCATTTTGAATACCATGCCTGGTTCTGGGACCAGGAAAGATTGCAATAGGTACAGAAAAGGACAGGCAGAATCATCAGGACTCTGGAAACTAAGTTTGGGAATAGATGACTGAGAAAGAACATGGCAACACTTTCCAAGTACTTGAAGGGGAATCACACAGAAGGCCAAGACTGGTTTTCTTTTAGCCTGAGGTAAGATACCATTTGAATGTTAGCGAATGTCTGCTAATGATAAAAGTAGTTAGTAGAAGCACTTACAACGTTGGTAGTGAGCTTCCATTCACTGGCTGTATACAAGTAAAGGGGATAATTTAATTTGGATTCCTGCCCTGAATGAGGGTTGATCTCAATGCCCGTTTCTAACTCATGATTCTCTATGTTTTCTACATATTATCTGCACATATAACTGTTTAAAGAATTATATTCTCTTGAACACACTGAGACACCTTTTTATGCAGATACAGTGAATTAACTGAGTTCTTCTAGTGACAAAAAAATTGCTTGGCCAAAGGATTCTTCTACCTCTATTTCATGAAATAGGCCTAAAAAGAGGGATAATAAATGAATTTAATCCTAATACATGCCATTTTATTTGTATTCAATTATAAATGTAGCCAATCTAATTTCTGTATCAGAAATGTCTAAATTTCCCTAGATATGCTTATGTTTGAAGACAATTTTCTACACTGTGCTAATTTTTGTGAGCAATTTATCCTAGGCATTTTTGTATGGATTTTACAGCAAAAAGCAATATTGCAAAAATAAATGGTTAAGCTATCTATATATTATTAGTCTGCAAACTGTCAATTTTGGCAGTTCACTTAAAACTAAGGACCAAATTAAATTATTTGCCATCCTTGCTTAGGTATGTCTAGGTTCCAACAGGCTAATATCCAGGGAGCTTGGGTAATGAGATCAGTTTATGAATGAAAAAAAAATCACCATCTTTTGCTGAAGCATACATATTTGTATTGCCAGACTGATACATTTGCTTGGTTGAATGGGGATAATGGACAAAGAGCACTCCACTAATCTGAAAATAGATGGTGATTCTTGAAGCTCATCTTCTAGTTACCTTTGTCCAAAACAGAAAGCTAGTAATGATGAGGAAAGAGTGAGGACAGGAACAATTTTTACTCTCACACATCAAAGTTGTTTTTTCTTATAGCTAGACCAACTACAGTAATAGTTGGTCTAGCTGTAAGAAAAAGCATCTGCCAGTGAAATAGCACTGAAGCCAGAGACACCTTCCAAAGTTTTTTTACGTTAATGTGTTTGGGTACCACTTTTAAATCAAATGTAGCTGTGCCCCAGCAGACTCTACACCTCACCCCCACAAATCCTCCAAAAGCAAATAAACCAACAAACCCGCCCAAGAAGTGCCACTCAGACTGTGCAACGAAGCCATTCACAGCAGCAAAATCTTGGGCTGATGCTGCCTTAATTCATATTTGTTTCTGATGTATGTTTTTCTAGATGCTTTTAAAATTCATAGTTATTAAATTGGCTTGCAACTAGTAAATCGTAGAAACAAGTAAAAGTAAAACCAATACAAAATCAATAGTACCCGCATTATGGATCATCATTAAAAGCATTAACTTTGAACTTAAAATGTACTAATCTTGGAGATTTCCTAACTTACCTGGGAAGGATATTACTCAGATGGAATATTATTACTACATGGCCCTTTCTCCAGCTACCATTCCCCTCTTCTGTTGGT